>NC_092143.1:3017474-3390443 GCF_043159975.1 Macaca nemestrina | reverse complement strand
CAAATAATTGAGTGCTGATAACATCTGCCCCATTTTCCCACCTGATGGGATGGAGCACAGGGAGTTGGCCCCATGTGGAGTTGCCACCTGGAAACCTCTGCCCTCTTGTAAACCTGGAATGGTGCGTTCTCATGGAGGCAATCACGGCGGGGTCTCGTGCACCTGGCTTTCTCCACCTGCACCTCCCATTAGGGCCTTTGCTACAGAGATGCATCCGTCAGCACTTGGGTGTGGAGCCTCAGCAAATGCCTGGTCTTCCCTTTGTTGTGTGGTCCGTGATGTCATCGCAGAATGACACGTTAGAAAAATGTCTCTGTTGATGCATCTCAATATGCCCAGAGAGCAGCATCTACCATCCAGTGGCTAAATGCAGTAGGGATTTCCTTATGGGCATTGTCTTAAGTAATTGGTCCAAGTTCTAGGAATGTACATTTTTTCCCTGTGTCCCCAAAAGGATTCAATGCAAAACCAGAACAGAGAAAGCAATGAGTCTTGGTTTTAAAACATGAGGTGTGAGCATCGTAAACCAAAACATCATGCAGCACTGTTCCCACATCACCACTCATTTTACAGATTTGAATATTGAGATGCAAAGAGGTTCAGGGACCCGCTCGCCGAGTCTGCTAGCTGTCTAGGGCTTGATCTTTAGACTCCATGCCAAGTGAGACTCTTGTGGAGTGAATGTGGGATGAGAGGCTCACGTTACCCACCCGAAACTCAGTGGCCTATGAGGAAATTCACTGGGTAGTCATAGGAGAAAGGGAAAAGGGAAGGGAGAAGAATGGATTTTTTTTTTTTTTTTTTTTTGAGACGGAGTCTCTCTCTGTCGCCCAGGCTGGAGTGCAGTGGCGAGATCTCCGCTCACTGCAAGCTCCGCCTCCCGGGTTCACGCCATTCTCCTGCCTCAGCCTCTGGAGTAGCTTGGACTACAGGCGCCCGCCACCTCGCCCGGCTTGTTTTTTGTATTTTTTTAGTAGAGACAGGATTTCACCGTGTTAGCCAGGATGGTCTCGATCTCCTGACCTCGTGATCCGCCCATCTTGGCCTCCCAAAGTGCTGGGATTACAGGCTTGAGCCACCGCGCCTGGCCGAGAAGAATGGATTTTTAAATTGTATTTTGTTTATCACAAGAATTTGTAGACTTAACCTTATAGTAAGTTATGAAGCTATTGGCTAGAAATAACAATGTGCTCATAAATGAGAAAAATAAACTAGTATCTGTAGACAAAGTCAATGACATATGCCAGTTAGTGTCTAGGGAATGAGGGAAGCTTCAGTTGCGCTGTTTACTAGAAAATTAGTTCCCAGTTATTTTGGTAAACACTGATGGACACAATAAATGCAAGTGTAGTTAATGAGATGAGATTTTCCAATTTTCTCTGTCATTTTGAAAGGTGCATTTCTTGGCGTGAACCCGGGAGGCGGAGCTTGCAGTGAGCCAAAATCGCGCCACTGCACTCCGGCCTGGGCGACAGAGCGAGACTCCGTCTCAGAAAAAAAAAAAAAAAAAGGTGCATTTCTATGTAATTAAAACAAAGGGCCTGTCAGTCCCTCCTTCAGTGGAAAGTGATGCCTCAGGACTGACAGAATGCATTGTCTGGACCATCCTGTTTTGTCTATGTGACTGAAAACCAACCAGCCAGCGTATCTCCCGGTACTTGTTCCTTTAATTCCCGGGTTGAACGTGGTGGATTTTTGCACACATCCACAGAGCGACATTTGGGACCTATGCTGTTCATTTCGATGGTTTCACCAGTGGTCCTAAGAGTGAAGAGCGGATGAATTTGCTTTATCCTCTTTTTTCCTCCCAGGGTAATATTTGATTCATGTGGCACTCTCAGGAAATGCAGATACCAGACAGCTCTGACGTTAATCTGGAAAAGCTCAGAGCCAGAGGGCTCAGGGACAAATCTGTGTGGCCTGTTCGGAACCACGGAAGACAGTGGTGTCACTGCTGTTCTGAGCCGCCGTGGTAAGAAAGAACACAGAGGAATATTTGATATAATTTTTTTCTGGTGAAAGTGATAATATGCTTCTTTGGTGTATTTTTTTGAATTAGGAATCGTAAAATGTAGTTCTAGATGAACTAGATGCACATTTTCTGCCATTTTCCCCCTGCATCACACTTCTTTCATGGCTCACAAAGATCCTTTACATCCCCAGAAACCTTGTTTAAGTGATTAAATGATCCTCCTTAAAGATGCTCAAAGGAGACAGGCACCTACGTGACGGCCTCCTTTCTCTGCAGGGATCTTCTGTTTCAATGCATGTGTATTTTCTACCTAAAAACCGGTGGGAGTGGTGAACAGCAGACCCCCTGCAAATTATCTGAAGCTTAGGGTCATGGCATCTGTTTCCCATGGCAACTGGCCCAGCAGCTAAAACAGGCACCAATGAAATCAGTATTATTGGACAGAACACACGTGTCAAAGCCTGCAAGGCTGGAGATGAGATGACACATCCGACCGTGAATGGTGGGCCGTGTGTCTCCCTTACTCTTACTCCCCATCCCCCTGACATCACAGCGCTCTGGCAATTCCAAGAAATCACAGAACACTGTGGTTCTCCTTCAATACTAGTTAAACACGAGTTACAATACTAATTAAATAATAGCTTCCTCTGAAAAAAAGCATGCCCATTTCTGGTCAAACAGCTCCCACCATGTGTCAGGAGAGTATAATCGATTTTTTTTTTTTTTTTTTTCCAGCAAGGTCAGGGCATTTTGGATTTTGCAGTCTGGAGAGAATTCTTTTCTGTCTGAACGACAGACGCGGTTTTTCCTGTGTTTCTGCCCTTTGCCGGGTTGAAGATTATATTTATTCCTGAATCATTGGCTCGCACGAGTTAATGAAAGTCGCGGGCATTTATTTTCTTTATAGAAAGCTGTGTACCATCCAGAATAGCGGGCTTTTCTCTAAGTCTGAAAAAATCCACAGACATGCCTTTAGTTCTGATGCAGATTTCAGGTAACCTGAGGCTGTCCAGGCGATATAGCTCCTTGCAGATACTGGGATCGAGAGCGCTGCAGGGCGGTGGCCACTGGCGACCGCGACCTGTGTGTGGTTCCCCTCCTGGTGCTCTCCTTGGGGGGTTGTTGACTTGCCCCATGACAGGAAAATCAGTGTTTCTCCTCTTAGCGAACTGTGAGGCTGGACACAGAGATTCAGATACTGCTTTTGTAGATGTGGTCGTGTTTTCTCTCCCATGTTTCATGGGGAGGTGAGGTTCCTGTGGCCTCCTTTGGGCGCCTTTGCCTCTGTCCCCTGGTGACACAGGGGTCGGCATCAGAGACCTCTTGGCACGAAACCTCGTGGGACCCACATCGGGGCTCTGGCTCTGGGCACAGAAGGGCACAAAAGTCAAAGGTCGGCAGCCTGTGCTTCTGCCATTAAGTAAACCCTTTCAGTGGCTGCATTTTTCTGATCTGGGTTTAATCTCAGAGGGGAAGAGTTTTGATGCCGGGTTCCAGCTTCCTCATCCTGGTGAGTGTGCTGAAGAGGGAGAAGCAACGGAGGTGGACACACAGCACCTGTCAGAGCTGAGAGCTGCTGTCAGATTGGCGAGGAAGTCCTTAAAATGGCTGTGTGCTTTCCTCTGGGTGGCTGTGCTGTGGCCTCTCTGGTTAGCACCTTGATGGCCGCTCGCCCCCGGGTACCATTTTGCCACGGCGTCTCCATGCAGGAGCACACCCTTGATGACCACAGCTCTGGGAAGCAGGGTCTCTGTTCCTCGTCCCGAGAGACCCACGGAAAAAATTCCCCTTCCCCATGGCAAGAGAGATTTCTCTCCCACAGCGGGGCTCCGAGACGGCTGCTTCCCAGACGCAGATGACTTGGAGCTGACGGCCAGAGGGTGAAGTTCTAGTCCAGCTGCCCCGACCACGGAGCTTTTGAGGCTTGATTGCCATTTCCTTCTAAGAATGGTGGGAGCAGGGATTGATGTGGGGTTAACCACTGTGACTTTCATTTTACAGTTTTGGAAACTAAGGCCCCAGCACAGAAACAAGGAGGACCCAAAGCTGTAGCCTTGAGGGGCAGAGGGACTGGGGCCACCAGGGTTTTTAGAGCCAGTGCTGCTCTCCCCAGCAGCTCCGAGGGTCACCAGGCCGCTTCCAAAATTGAACGAGTGTGCAGCAGCACTGGGGCGGGGTTACGGTGACTCAGTGTTTTCAGAGGACGAGGCTCCTAGGGGGCATTTGCATTGCTTTTCTCGCTCGATCAGCACAACGTTCCACAGCATCTGCAGGACAGGTGATGCTTTCGCCACCGTTGCTGTTTTACAGGAGAGGGAAGGAAGCTCAGAGAAGACAGACACCTGCCCCAGGTCCAGGGCTATGACGTGGTGCCATGAGACCTGAGCCAAGCATTTTTGGTTCTTAATCCTGTGCTTCCCATGGCACAAAATGTTTTGCCTCCTAAACACCAATGTGCTGGGTGATGGTGGATTCGGGGGCAGGGCAGGTCTTTCCAGAAGCCTCCGTGGGTGCCAAGGCTGAGGGGTGGACAGTGTCCTCCCAGGCAGGCCAGGAGCACGAGGGTTGTGAGAATGAGGCAGAAAGGACGTCCGAGGACTTGGAGACGGCGGCTGCTGGAAGCCCAGAGCAGCCCCGTCCTGCTCAGGTCAGTGTCCTGGGCCCCAGGCTGAGCCTGGAGCTTGGAGGAGCTGGCACCATTGGTGGGGCCGAGAGGAGCCGCCCTGCCCAGGGCCACCTTTCCAACTGCACCACAGGTGCCCTCACTCCAGCTTCCAGCGCAGGCCCAGCACCAGGTTCCAGGGACCTGCAGCGCCCGATGGACAGGCAGGCGGGAGGCAGGGGCTGTGCAGACAGAGGAACTGCAGAGAACAGTGGGTCTACTTCCCACGTGGCCATTACCCGTCGTGTGTGTTGCTCCTCTCGCCTCGGAATCCTTGCTTCTCCAGCTTGCTTTTGGGTTCTCAGATGTCACACTATTCCCCTCCTGTGCTCCTGCTGCCCGCCTTCCAGTCCTCAAAGACAGCAGCCCTGTCAGCCCTGAGAGCACCAGTGTCCCCAGGAGTCAGGGAGCTGGGAGCAGGGTCCCACTCTGGAGGGGGCACCACGGCACGGGAGCAGGTTATTCTTTGCCTCGTCGTTGCCTGAGTCATAGCTGGGGTGTCTCCCTTACCCTCCCGGTGTGTTTGCACAGAGAGGGAGAGGGAAGAGGAAGGGAGAGAGAGGAAGAGGGAGGGAGAGAGGGAGAAGCAGACAGACAGAGAGACAGGGAGGGAGAGGACACAGGATGAGGTGGACCCAGGCAGAGACCCTCTGGTCAGCTGAGAGCATGAGTGCTGTGGGCGTTTCTGAGTCACAGGGCAGGGAGTGCTTGGTTCTGACTCTGCTGGTTCCTGGCACTTCTCAGCCTGAGCCTTCCACCCAGCTGCTTCTGTCTCCATTGGGAGCTGATTCAAGGGTCCGTTGTCATGGAATCCCTGTATTTAAAAATCCCTCTGTATTTTAAAACCATTTAGTGCCTCCAGCCTTGCAATTCCTTCCTCTGTGGCTGGTGCCTTCCAGCCACTTTCTTGCAGTAAAAAAGCATCCCAAAGTACCAGAGGAAGACATTCAAACTCAGAAGCTCCTTCTCAGAGATGAGAGAGGGAAGCTCCTCGCTTATTCTTCCACTCAGTATGCAAGTGGCATGGGCTTGCCACTGTCTTCGAGCAGGGGCACCCCTTGGGGCTCTCAGACCAGCCTGCCTGCCTGTACACCTCCTGCAGAGACGGCCTCTGTGAGCCAGGCATCGCCGGCCCCTGCTCAGGGGGCTGGAGGAGAACTTAAGGCCTCTAGCACACAGCCCTGGGAGGGTTCTCTGTCCATCACGAGCAACGCTGGGAGCCCACACAGCCTGCCCAGCCTCTAGTTTCAACTTATGCTTATCTTCATTTTCCCTTCACTCCATAGACATGTAAATACCACACACACACCCCTACTGCTTTTCCTATCTGGACCAGAATGGGGTGTCCACAAGTACACAAGCGTGGAGTGCAAGGAGCCGAGTCGTGGAAGCCTGCAGGACTTTCAATGACCTTGCCCTGTGTGCACAGGAGTGAGACGCGGTCTGGCACGTGGACAAAGCATTATGCAGAGAATTTACTTATCTTTGACCAGGTTTTTAAAGGTACATGCAAAACCTGTCCAGGATGAAGCTGTGGAGAACAGAAGGGCTGCTTTTCCCTGCTAAAGAGTTTTTTTTAGAAGAGGAATGAAGCATTCTGTTGAATTTCTTACTATGATCTGGATACAGAAGCCCAGGACTCTGATCCTCTCCACTCTGCTTGGCAACATGGGGTTTCTGGCAGAGGCTGCATCTCTCTGTGGCCAGGGTCCACTGAGGACAGCAGGCCTCTCACAGAGCAGGAAACGGGGCAGGGGGCAAGCTGCTACCTGCCAGCGCGTCACACACTGGGTGCCGTGCCACCCTTAGCTCAACCCTCCCACACATCAGATATTCCTACCCAGAGTTAAAATCCTCCTTCTCACCAGCACTGCTCTCCAGGGCGGGGCTGGGTCGGTGCCTCCCAGGCAGGGGCAGGTGCTTGCAGCCCCGTCCTGGTCTCAGTGAAGCCCAGGTGGCCACAGCCCCAGTGCATCCCAGGGAAGAGGCCTCTCCCAGAAGGACAGGGGACCCTCAGAAACTGCCTGGGGGTAGTGCTGGTGTTTCCCATCACCAAGACAGCCCTCGAAAATCAAGCGCGGCTTCACAACTAGGGCACGATGCACGTTAAACACAGACTCTCAGGATGGGCGTCCAAACCATCGAGACCCCCTAGGGTGCACGGTCGCCTCCTCCCCTGTGGCTTGAGGAAGAAATCCTTCTCCCCAGCCGCAGCCGCCAGTCACTCCGAGTCCCACGACCATCGTGGGGCTCTCACCTGGCCCTTGTCTGGTCCTGGCTCCCCCAGGGCCCTTCTGCCCCCAAGCCCTGGCTTCCTCTGCTGCACTTTCAGCCACTGCCCTGGACTGGCCATCCTGGGGCCAGCAGGCACATCCTCATTCCTCATAAACCCACTCCTGGACGGCGGCGGCGCAGCCCTGGACACCCAGGCACTAGCATGACGTCTGACATGCAGCCACACCTGGCGGACGCTTCCCCTTCAGGGGCTCCAAGTTTTGGCACCCGCAGGCGTCCTGTCCCCCATGCTCCTGTGCTCCTTGCTCAGTGTAAATGGTCCCACCTTGCAGGCCTCTGAAGAGGGGTACCCCAGCTCTCCCTCACACCGGGTGCTCCATTGAGCACACTCGTGAAATGTTCTCGCTATTTAAGTACTTGAGCACATGTTTCCAATCTTCTGCATACGCCCACGCTTAAAAAGCCAGGTGCCCAGGTGCGGACGGTGGTGGCTTGGATCTGGAAGGGGGCCCGGTGGATGCAGGTTTGTGGTGACCGCTCCTACTGTGCAAACAGCAGCCCTGCTCATGGTGACGTCAGTGCCAGCTCTGGGCTTGTCCCCTTCCCCTCCTGGCTGCCCTCTTCTTTGTGATTACTTCTGGCACCTATGTGCTTTGAGAAGCTGTGGCAGCCACACAAGGAGATGAGGACAGGCCACACTGATAGCCCACTTCCTACACAGAGCTCAGCTGGGCTCAGGTGAGGACAGAGCCCAGAAGGACCAGACGTCCCAAGGACACTCATCGTTTAGAGCTCAATTCCACCCGTGTGTATAATGTGTGCTAAATGTCTGCTAGGCACTAGTTTTCAAAGTACACTCAGGCACAGGTTTGCATGTGGCCATGGTCCAGGCCAGCCCTCAATACCAAAGCCACTCCCAGGCCCCTCCACGCGCTTCAGGTCTCCGCAAAGTGAGGCAGACCCTGTCACCAAGGCTGCCCATCGTCCTGAGCTGACAGCCATGCCCTTTGCGGAGGAGTCCCTCCAAGGATTCAAAGGCACGTCCTCCATGTCTTCCTGCAACTGCTTTCTCGCGGGGAAGGCCTGCCCCTCCGCGTTGACGGCCTCACAGATGCCCCCGAGGCTGGGGGTGGACCCCTGGCAGTGACACTGCCTGGCCCCGAGGGACAGTGGCTGAGAGCTCAGGCAAGGGCAGGTCACCCCTGGCCCCGATGGGTGGGGACCCGCCGGCATCTTACCTTGTACATGTTGCACAGCCCAGGCTGGCTGCGGGCATGAGAGGGCAGAGGGCTCCGGCCCGGCTTTAGCCAGGGTACCTGCCGGGGGACACAGAGCGAGCTGCGTGAGTCCGGGTGGGCGCCGCCGGCAGTGCCCCAAAGTCCTCCAGCAAATCTCCTCTAGAGCTGGCTTGGCAAGAACCCAGAGTGAAGAGGAGTGAGCAGGCGGTGGAGGATGAAGGACGACAGTGAGCAAAGAAGGCGTGTGCAGATGATGGATGATGGACGGACCAGCAAGAGGTGACGGGAGGTCAGAGGGCAGGCATGCGCCCCGAAGGACTCAGGAAATAGAGAGCAAAAGGAAAGTTTAGGGAAGAATTCTCTCCTCCAAAGTCTATGCTGAGGCCCTATATCAAACAACGGGACCAAGTGTTCTCAATATGGCAGAGGCACCAGCTGTGAAAGATTTCTAGGCTCCAGGGCGGAAGGCATTTCCCAGGCCGGAGCAAAGTGCACTAAAAGGGTTTTTTGACGTCTCCCGTGGAACGGATAAAGTTTACATTCCACTTTCCTTGTAGAGTTGTATTTTTACAGCAAGTGTGTTAGCTTCTGCATTGGATTTACAAGTTGAAACTGTTCCTGCTCTATGAAGGTTCAGTGAACCGAAGACCGACCTTTTCAGATTTTCTGCAGAGCATAAGGAAATAATTTTAGAAGCAAGTGTTCAAAGTCACTTGAGCCAATTGCTTAAAGTTGATTTTCTTGCTGACATTCTTCCTTGCTGCTGGTGTAGGTTAGGAATTTAACACAAGTAGGAAGTTAATCTTCCTCGGCGGGAGCAGGAGCTGTGCACTCACCTGAGCTCTGTGGTTACAAATCTTCCTAAGTAGCATTTGCTTCTAACTTAATGTGTTCTCTTTGTCAGTTACACGAGAGTATCTGCTATATCAATGAACTTTGAGGGCCGCAGCTGAAAGACTATTATAGGACCAAGGTAAGTGCCCTGCAAGAAGTGTCTATTTGATTATCCGCTACAGCAAAACGAAGACAGAGAAAAGAAGAGAAAGAGGAGACTTATAGTGGTCAAGAGATGAAATCAGTGTCATAGGTTTCAGGAGATGTATTGGCTGCAGATGAAATGGATTCGTTTAACCAGGTTAGCAGCTGAGTATGCGTGAGAGTAGAGTAGTTCCGACACTGAAGAATGTGAGCACATTCTAGAAGTATTATGGAAAGTAAACACACTGGGGTTTTCAGAGGCAAATCTGTGGTGAGTGTGTGCTTAGCTGTATGTCTCATAATGGATTCTCCCTGCATGAGAGAGGCTATTTCTATATTAGCAGGAATTTCTGGTGACTTTAATTTATGATATTAAAGAGTAAGTAAATTGAGTATTTACTTTAGAGGATGTCTCCGTGGACAAGCTTGTGGGAGTTGCTGTGTTGATGAGACTCGGCTGTCCCGGTAAGCAGTGACTCTCATCAGCTGGCGTCCACGAGCGTGAGCAAATGCACGCTCTGCACAGGGGCCACCACGCAAAGAACTTTCTATTGCTTTTCCCTCCATCTCCTACAATGGCTCTTCTTCACGAAGGGGATCATCGCTGTGAGACATGTTCTCGTGGCTCTGGTGGGCTGCTATGAAGCCCCTCCACCGACTCCCCTTCTACCCATGGGGAAGGCAGGTGACGGGGGTAGGTATAAGGTGTCCCACTGATGGTTTTCAGGAAATGCAACCTGTGGCCCCAGCTGCCTGCCACTCCCAGAGCCAGGAAGAGGGGGGACAAATGCAAGGGCCAGAGAAGACGAAAGGCAAGAATAACCTCTTAGGAGAAATTGTGTGTGCTAAGAGTCTGCTTTTATGGGGCTCCCTCAAAAGAGTTCGGTGTTCTTTAGCTGTTTCTCCTTTTTTTACTACCTTTTTATGAAGTAGGATGATTTCAGAGCATTAGGAATGTGCTGATAGACATGAAGGAAAAGACTTTACAAAAACATTGAATCAGGGTTTGATAGGAAATGTCCACAGTTCTCAAATTTGAATCAATATCTAAGTGATTTTCCTGAGTGCTACCGTGTTTTTTTTCTAAGGATGATCTATTCCCTCTGATGTCAAGCCAAGCTCCTAATTCACCGATCAGAATTGCCTGTTATCAAATGTCCAGACATTTTATCAAAGGAAAATCAACAATGAGAGAAATGAATGCTTTAAAATGCAAATGAGTTTAAAGGGAGGAGTTGGGTTAAGATGAGGGTCTGATGGACATGAAAGGCGGGACCACATCCAAGCCAATCACTTATCTTTACTCTTGTTTCTAATTTCTCAAGGACCCCAAGTTTCACCTTCATCTCATACACATTATCATCCTTCAGAGCGCCAGCACCATCCCCTCATTTCAGTGTCTCGAGGTTCCCATGACCCCCCCTTGTGTGTGAGCTCCCAGGGGGCTCTGTGGGTACTGGCACCCGTGTGCACGTTCATTCAGGAAGTTCTGGCGGAGTGGGATGTGTCCGTGACAGCACCGGCCAGTGGGGTCTGCTCAGCATCCACCCTGCCCTAACATTCGCGGGAGGATGCTTTGAGAGAAACAAGAAACTTCAGGCAGAATCAGAATAGTCATCACAGAAAGACCAGCACACCGAACTGTCAGGGGAGAAGAGAGGCCAATGTCTTTGTGTAGTGAAAGCAGACGAGTGAGCAACTGCGACCTTCCCGCACAGGAGCTCGGGTGCTCAGACTTACCTGCCAGCTGTGTCACCAGGCCACAGAAATGCCAGCAACGCAGCACACTGATGTAGGGAGGGCAAACCAAACACAACAACTTAAAAAAGTTCACATGCAATTAGTACACTGTCCTTGGTCTGTTAAACTTTTAATGAATGCATAAAAAGGCAGAGAAATATATAAAGCAAAAAGCTCATAATAAAATGAAATCATGATACAACCACCACAAGCAATTACCATCAGATACATTACCATGATTTACAAATGTATCGCTTATACACAGGAGGCTGCCACATCACTGCCAGTACAGACATATCCCGTCTAATTAACTATCGTCTATTCATACAACAGCCACAACTGCAGCTCCTGAGACCACAGAAGGACACAGTGAGCAGCTGGCGACCGGGCCAGGGTAGCCTCCGATTAATAACTGATCAGGGTAATGAGACTTCGAGAGGAATGCCTATAAGAAATCTCAAAAGGTATTTGGGTGCAGAAACAAATGCACCCTCCATTTTTGGATTTTCTCTAGAAGAATCTCTGGCCAAATCTCTTATCCAATGGAGGCACTGGGTGGCCGGATCAGTTGCCACACATGCTCATGATGAATGAGACTGAATTTGGTTCTGGGTGCACATCGTGCTCTGGGGAGGGTGGACGCCCTGTGTGTTTCTGCCCTCCGTGCTGTCTACTGTATCCTTCATGTGTCTCCAAATGGTACACGCCTTGTGGGATTACAGAACACAGCTACAGAATTAGGATCTCATGTTAACAATGAGGAATTAGGTTACTGTAGAACTAAAACATGTTTAATGAAATTAAAACGCAGTGGAAAAAAAATCAGGCAGCAGAACATTCTGATTAATGTACAGGGCTGACTATACCCCACAGCACTGGATGACAAACAGTTCTTCTCCTACACAGTCACAATTAGAGGCATGGAAGTCATACTGAATGCTGAATAGAAGAATGCTGAGAAGAGCAGGTTGATAAATGAAGGTTTTAATGTAAAACAGAAAAATAGACAAAATCATCAGTCAGAAGCTAGCTTTCAAAAAACTCCCTAAAAGTACACAGCACGAAGAAGTGGGGGACTGGGATGTCCTGGCTGCTTTCTGTTTTGGGAACCGTCCCAGTGGCACATCACTGTGTCCAGCTTAGGTGTTTTGTGAAATCTTACTTCCTCCACAGAAAAAGGAAGGAACGGTTTCCAAAGCGAATGTTTCCAGGCTCTGCCTCGTGACACTCAAGTGGCCTCAGATATGAGCCCTGGCACAGGAGGGATGCTGGGGAGGTCACTTGGAGAGAAGCTGCCGGGCCAAGCACACACCAGTCTTGACCCTAAGCGCCCACCCATTCCTCATGTGACCCTGACATTCTGGGGAACTGGGAAACCTGTTCTTTCCTCTCACAACAAAGGAGCACGTTCTCTGTGAATGCACTTTTCATTTACGGCTCTCAAAAGAATATGCCTCCTCAAGGAATTTTTAATGCACTTTTCTTGAATGTCAGCTCCCAGCAACACCGGCGTGGGTGTTGTTAGGGCATTCCCGGGCTCGGGGGCGGCCGCTCCAACATGTGGTACCAGTGGCCACGTGCCCTCAAGGGGAGGGAGGAAGAGCTCAGGAGGGTGGGAGGGGGACAAACAGCCCCTTTTATAGGGTCATGGGGAGCTCCGTTCAGAGTCTGGCAGGAATCTGCCAGGAAACCTTGCTCTGGACGGGAAGCAGAACTGTGTGCGGGGCAGGCTGCCGTGGTCCTGAGAGACAGGGCTCGGGCCTTCCACTCTCCCGTTTTCACACCTCTTCGGTCTATCGCAAGGACCTTCCTAGCATATAAAAACGGGGGCTCTCCTGATTTGTAAACAGAGCAACAAATAAAAATAAAAACAAAACCAAAAATTCCTCCATGGCAGCCCACACCAATGACTACCCCAGATTTTTAGGGCCATTGTGGGTTTGTAGCTGGGTGTCGAGAGTTCAGCTTTCATCTCCCGTGTTTACGACATTTTGTGATAAAACAGTTGAGTGGAACAAACGCACATCCCCACCGTGTGCTTTCCACCGGGACACCTCACAGGTTGCTGTATGATCACACGTGCAAATTTTTTTTTTTTTTTGCCTTTGGCATCAAAGGGTAAGCCTGTTCATTAAAAAATCTTCTATATTCAACACTCAGTAGTGAAAAGAATCGACACTTCAAAATTCCTAAAGCAATTACGTGAAAATTATTTTTATTTTTTAAATTTTTGAAAGTGTTTTGATTTTTCTGGGTCCTTGAAAAGTGGGCAGCCCTGTTTTGCAAAGAGATGGACTATTTCTGAGACTAGAATGTTTTCTTTGAAAATATTGAAGAGTATAAGAGATTTAAGACAATAAAGGCTGTAATCTCACCATAAAGGGAGAAAAACATCTATGTGTTTCAATAGCCTTTTGAGATAAAGTCACAATGATTGATATCAATGCTTTCACCATTTTATTTCAACTTAAACCAGTATCACTGACATGAAGCTTGTTTTACAATACATACTATCCAGCGATTTCATCTTTTCTGTACAGTTTAAGTACTTTTTTTTTTTTTTTCTGTACCTTGAAGTAAGCAGAATAGTTCAAGCTTTCAAAACCGGTGATGCTGTATGTGTGAGGGGTGCTTAGCATAATAGCACACTTCACGAGGCAACCCGAACCATACCTATCTGGTGTGGTTTGATAGCTGGGCTTGCAAAAGTGCTTCCAGTTGAGATTAGCATTAGAAATAGGTTGGAACACCAACATTTCAGGATGAGGGAGGACTGCCACAAAGGAAAAGAAAATGTCTACAAATACCCTGAAAGAACTAGCCAGAATATGAATTCCTTGAGTATCTAAGATACACCAAATGTCATTTACAAATACGTCATGGCAAGCGTCACAACCTGAAATCTCAACGCAGACCAGATGGTAGAGAAGTTAACAGTTGCCTGAAACTTCCATGTGCTTTCATGCCCACAGGAAAGGTAAAACTGACATTTGTTTATCTTCAACAATTTCATGATCAATAAAGAATTTCAGTTGGAGACTAAAGCAAATTTTAGAAACTCCTTAACTCCAAGTTGCCCTATGGTTTTTATGATTGCGTGTTATCAGAATGAGGCGTTGTGTTCCACACGTTATTCAAAAGCCTTTGACGCTCCCACAAGGCCTTCCGGAATTCCAGAGTCAGCCCTGCGCACAGGCAGAAAACCAGCTGCATCTTACAGGTTGTGAGAGAACGCCCAATACACTAGGGACGTTTTTGGGAAAAACTTCTCTCTCTCCAAAATTACACAACCACCAAACACTCTAAGCATCACGTGAAATGCTGCATTTGCAATCCGAATGGCACTCAGGGACCAGTGCTTTGATGAACCAGCAGCAACACGTTCGCCACTGACAATCAACTGCAGAAGCCACTCCTAGACGCCGGACCCCACGGCAGAGTTTTTCCTTTTTTTTTTTTTTTTTTCTCTCCTTGTAATACATTTTTATCCACAGAACATTTGCTTTTAAATAAAGAAACCTCTAAGACTCTGTATGCAAATTAATGGAATCACAAGATAATAAAGCTTTGATTCAGAGACACTCATTTATCCCTCCACCCCTTCCACTTCTCACACCACAGAGAAAGTCTGCTCAAGGCGGATTTAAACTGAGGACTTTGTTCAAAAGTCTTCCTCAATCTTATGATTGCTGCAACATGAAGCCAGCAGCACTGACTCCTGGAAAAAACAAGCATAACCCGGGCTGAACCCCAGCGTGTGGGCCGCAGAGGCAAATCAGTCATAAAGTCCGCAAGCGCACACCCCCAGAGACCCCGAGAATGTGGCTGTCTTTCTGCAATGCCCATGTCCGGGCACCCTTGGACATCCAGAATTCAGCATGTCCTTACATTCCTGAGCCACACCCCGGCCGTCATCCCTTGTGAGGAAGAGAGGGGGTGAGTCAAATGAAAACGTCTTAAGCAGCCACTCAGGCCCACACTCTTGGGCTCATATGCGTTCTCCAGCATGGAACGAGACCTTAGACAGCAAGAGGCTACATGCCAGTTCTTCCTCTAATGGCTTAGTTCACCTACTGATTTCTCCTTTGCTTTTCCATTTAAACTAAAGCTCCTCTACTCCTCAGAGCTCACCTTGCCAGAGCCCCGCTTGGGCACACCCCTGTCACCGCCAAAGAAGCGCCCAATGGAGTCAAGGATGCCCGTGTCTCTGTGCCTTGGGAGGAAGCCATGCCTGGCATGGTCCATGGTACTTGCTGTGGCCAGGTACTTGGATCCGTGCCTCTGGGAGGGTCTCTTCTGTGACGCCATCACATCCAGGCTCTCGGAGGTGGCTGCACTGTCTTCTTGGATGGTCTGGAGCTCGTCGGACTCAGAGGGCCTGTCTTTGAAGGTGTTGTCCTCCCTCCCCGGGGCATCTCGGGAAAAGAGGCGGATCAAGTGGGGGCGGCTCCCTGGGTCAGCTGGGTGGGCATCCTGCCAGGCATTCTTCGGGTCCGCTGTGCGCTTGGAGTCAGTCACCGCTGTGTCCTGAGAGGAGGTCCCATTGTTCTGGTTCGCATCTGCCTCTCCTGCAAACAACAATGAGATATGAATACGGGCCTGTGCAAAGCTGAGCACCGGACAAAGCAGCTTTCTTTCAGGGGTCTTGACCTAGCTGTCTCCTATAAAACCCACAGAATATGTGCAGTCCTCATAAAGCCTTTGGCCTAGGATGGAGCTAACCTGGATGGAGCAGGCTTATTGCAGCTCTGTGTTTCAGAAGGTCCTGGGAATTCCTCAGTTATTCGAGATTTGGCACCCTGGGTAAAATGCACCAAGGCTTCCCGATGAAGTAGGAGCACGCAGAGCGGCCACATCAGCATTTCTTCCTGGGTGCTGCCATGGCTGCTCCTGGAGAGCCCCAGATGTGCAGGCACCTTCACGGGACATGGACTGTTTAAAAGGCCACTGGTGCATAAGTTAAATATGTAAGGATCATTTATTTCACAAAAGGTGTTTTTAGTTTTCTTGGCAGAAGCAAAACTTGCCACGTCTTTTTGCAATCCATGCATGAAAGAAGTGGGGCATTTAGAATTTTTTCAATCCCAGATTCCACAAGAGGCCTCTCACAATAGAGAACTGCTTATTCAGGACATTTTGACTTGGCTTCTCCTCTGGAAGCAGAAACAATTAGAAATCTGAAGTGGGATTGAGAAATCTCATGTTGTATACCAGCATCTCATAGCTTTCTCCAAAAAACACAGCATTTCTGACACAAATGACATTAAAGCCATTTTACTTTCAAGTTATAGTGTTAGGTTTAAATGAATATCATTTACTTAGTTTCCTCTCCAAACTCGATTACTTATCTACAGAAAACAGGATTCACTCACATATTCCTGTAATACCAGTCAATACATCTATCTGTCCATTCATCCATCCATCCACATATCAGTTCATTTACCCATCCATCCATCTATTCATCCATCCATACACACCCATCCATCCATCCATCCATCCATCCCCCATCCACTCATCCATCCATTCATCCATCCACTCATCCATCCACACACCCATCCATCTATCCACTCATGCATGCATCCATCCATCCATCCATCCACATATCAGTCCATTTATCCATCTATCCATCTATCCATCCATCCATACACACACCCACCTACCCATCCCTCCATTCATCCATCCCCCATCCACTCATCCATCCATTCATCCATCCACCCACTCCTCCATTTATCCATCTATCCATCATCAATCCATTTACCCATTTATCCATCTATCCATCCGTCCATATATCCACTCATCCATCCATTCACTCATCCGTCCATCCATCCATCCATCCACTCATGCATTCATCCATCCACACATCAGTCCATTTACCCATTCATCCATCTATACATACGTACATCCACCCATCCATCCACTCATCCATTCATCCACTCATCCATCTATCCCCTGTTCACTCATCCATCCACCTATCCATCCACTCATCCATCTATCCACCTATCCATCCATTCATCCACTCATCCATCCATCCATCCATCCATCCATCCATCCATCCATCCATCCATCCATCCATCCACTCATGCATCCATCCATTTACCTATCTGTTCACCCATGCATCCATCCATCCATTATTTGTGAGTATCAAATAGGTGTAATGTACTGTTCTAGATATCTGAGTTACAGTGATGAACAATATGTGGTCCTTGTCCTCGTGAAACCTACATTCTAGTGGGGAAAGCAGGTGAAAATGTATGTTATGGATTGAATAGTATCCCTCCAAATGATACATCCATGTCCTAACCTCTGTACCTGTGAATGTGACCTTATTTGGAAATAGGATATTTGCAGATGGAATCAAGTGAAGAGGAGGTCATTCTGCAGTGGGGTAGGCCCTACTCCCATCACTGGTGTCCTTATAAGAAGAGAGCAGTTTGGACACAGGCACAGACGCCCAGGGAAGAGGTGTGAAGATGGAGGCGGAGCGTGGCAGGGTGCATCTACGAGCCGCAGAACACCAAGCACCTCCGGCACCACCAGGAGTAAGAGACATGGCGCAAATTCTCCTGTAGAGCCTTCAGGGGCAGCAGGGCTCTGCAGACATCTCAGCTTGAGAGTTCCGGCCTTCACAATGATCACAGAAGAATTCCTGTTGTTTTAAGTTCCCAGCATGTGGTAATTTGTCTTGGCAGCCCCGGGAGACTCATGCAATGGGCAATTTCACATCAGGCAAGAGAACAGGAAAGCAGAGAGGGCTTGGGTCAGCAGGAAGGTCCTTGTGGAAGTGACATCTGGACAGGATGAGAGTCTGGGCCCTGTGAGGACTTGGGGAAGTTGGGGAGGATGCTTCTGGCAGAGGGGAAGGCAGGCCCCCCTGGAAACCTGCGAGGAATCAGCTTACAGGTGGCAGAAGCAGCAGGAGAGTGGCCATGCTGGTCCTGGGTCCAGGAGGACAGCCGGGCTGAGAATGTCCTGGGCCAGGCGGTGACCTGGGGGGCAGGAGGCCTGTGTGGGTCTGGGAGGACAGCCGGGCTGAGAACGTCCTGGGCCAGGCAGTAAACTGGGGGGCAGGAGGCCTGTGTGGGTCTGGGAGGACAGCCGGGCTGAGAACGTCCTGGGCCAGGCAGTAACCTGGGGGGCAGGAGGCCTGTGTGGGTCTGGGAGGACAGCCGGGCTGAGAACGTCCTGGGCCAGGCAGTAACCTGGGGGGCAGGAGGCCTGTGTGGGTCTGGGAGGACAGCCGGGCTGAGAACGTCCTGGGCCAGGCGGTGACCTGGGGGGCAGGAGGGCTGTGCAGGGAACTGTGTGCAGCAGCAGGGATATCACAGCCTTGATGGCTGTGAACAGACGGTGGAAAGGGCAGAGCAGGCGGCTATGTGGCAAGAAGACAGGGCTTGGTTTGGGAAGCAGCAGGGCCTGGGGAGGGAAGATTCTGGTGGACGGCCTCTGTGGAGGGATATGACTGAGATGGTAGGACCCAGATGCTGGGGGCACCTTGGCTTCCATCCTGAGCAGTCGGGAGAGGGACATGGACTGGGAGTCTGGCTGGGACACTAAGGAAAGGAAGGTCTCTGTCCTGGGGTGGGGGAGTGGGGAGAGTGGCTGCGGCGGCCTGGTTGGGGAAGGTGTAGACAAGGAACCAGTGAACAGCTGAGAATGCATGCTGCCAAGTGACCAAGAGTGAGCAGTGGATAGATCTTCTTCTAGGTCCGTTTCCACAAAGAACTTCTTTTAATAACTGCCCTGGGGTCCCCGTGACCCCTCCAGTTTCCCTGACTTGCTAGGAGAGCTCCCGGGACTTAGGATATGATCCTGTCACTGCTATGACTCATTGCAATGAGAGGTGCGTGGTGAAGTCCAGGAACCCCTCCTCAAAGAGTCACATGGGACACTGAATTTCCCAGCACACGCCGTGACCCGTGTGAAATGCTCACCTGCCGTGACCCCACGCATGAAATGCTGTCTGTTAGGGAGGCTTGTTAGAGACCCTTCCCCAGGGCTTTACTAGGGGCTGGTCTCATAGGCTGCCTCGCTTGGTGCCACCAAGATTCCAGGCTCCAGAGGAAAGAGGCCATTCTGCACAGACCGTGTGGTGCTCACAGCCGTTCAGGCACAGCAAACCGCCCTCCTGGTTAGGGCATGGTGGGTGGGAGCACTCTGGAAACCCGCGTTCCCAGACCACACCCCGGGACCTCGCTCGCCACAGGCCTGCCTCAGAGTGGACGGTCCCAGACCTCCGGTGTGGACTCTTTTCTGCACAATTACTAAGAGGCGGGAAAGTCATAAACACGTTGGTGAGGAAAAGATGTTTCTCACGTGGTTTGGTTCACACTAAAAATACTTTGAGGGCATTTCCTCACGTGGATTGAGAAGATACTCAACCTGGGAGATGTTAGGTTGTTAAACTAAATATCTGGAAGAGTGCTGTCCCCTGAGACAGCATCCTCCACCGTCCACTCCGTACTGCGTCGGTATCGGCAGCTCTGCAGATGGAGCCGTGGGAGCGGCCTCTCGGGGGAAGATCCCACCTCTCTCAGTGACAGTCTCAGGGACAGTGGGGCAGACGCATTTCCCACCCGAGTTACGTTCGTACTCAGTAAGTTTAGGTGACCCCCCGCTCCTGTGCACATGCACCAATGTGTACACACACACACACACACACGCAAACAGGCAGAGCACCATCAGAATCGGAACCCAGGTTCAGCAATTCTTGTAGAAACTTTAAATAAAAATGTAATTGCCTCTTGCATTAATAGCACTATTGACTAAGCCAGATGACAGCCTACTAGCCTCCCAGGCGGCTGAGCTTGGGCGATGCTGTAGATAAAACAGTACCTGTGCAGATGCACCTTCTACTTTTTTTTTTTTTTTTTGAGACAGAGTCTTGCTCTGTCGCCCAGGCTGGAGTGCAGTGGCGCGATCTCCACGCACTGCAAGCTTCGCTGCCTCCCAGGTTAACGCCATTCTCCTGCCTCAGCCTCCCTAGAAGCTGGGACTACAGGTGCCCACCACCACACCCAGCTAATTTTTCTTTGTATTTTCAGAAGAGACGGGGTTTCACCGTGTTTGCCAGGATGGTCTCGATCTCCTGATCTCGTGATCCACCCGCCTCGGCCTCCCAAAGTGCTGGGATTACAGGCGTGAGCCACCGCGCCCGGCCACTTTTTTTTTTTTTGAGATGGAGTCTCACTCTGTCGCCCAGGTTGGAGTGGGATAGCATGATCTCGGCTCACTGCAACCTCCGCCTCCTGGGTTCAAGCCATTCTCCTGCCTCAGCCTCCCAAGTAGCTGGGATTACAGGCACCTGCCACTATGCCCAGCTAATTTTTTGTATTTTTAGTAGAGACGGGGTTTCACTATCTTGGCCAGGCTGGTCTCAAACTCCTGACCTTGTGATCCGCCTGCCTCGGCCTCCCAAAATGCTGGATGACAGGTATAAGCCACTGTGCCCAGCCTCTACTTTTAAGTCATCGTGAGCATTTGGACTCCAATGTAGCTCCTTCCTTTATTTTCAGTGTGTTTCCCAGGGTCTCTGCTTAACTGCAGTGGGCGGCCTTTTTTGAATCTGTCTGAGAACGCACTGGACACAGGTGCCTTCAGCACTGCAGTCTCACCTGGGGGTGCGAGGAGGGGAGGGCACCAGTTTCGGGGGGAGGGGGTGGCATGGGAGGAGTGAGGCAGGGTTGCTTTGCTTCTGCTACTTATATTCGTGGAAGTTGGCACACTTACAACTCTCACTCATTGGAAAAAGGATTCCAGTGCTTCTGATGTTTTTAAATGAAAATCGCCTGGGTCAAGAAACTGCCCTGTAAATGAAACGTATCATGCAGTCCACGTAAGACCTGGTTCCAAGGCAGGTTAACCTGCTCTTACATACATTATAGATATTTTGCTAACAACAAAGTGTAAGGCCAGCAGTTGGAACCCAGGGTCGCGGTGGTCTCGTCCATGCACTCAAGGGAGTGCATACAGCCGCCAGTGTGTCTGTGCTGGCTGAGCCCTATGCCTGAAACATAGGTCAGCTGCTCCAGGACAAGTGCGGAAAAGGCAGGACCAGGTGGGGCGGCAGACCTTGGTAGCAGCGTTCTTCCAGGACCACTGGTGAAATTAAACTATGTAAGAACACTAAGTTTTATAACATATTATTAAATACATCGTTGCATTGTAGTGTTTGAAAAAGCAACATGAAGAACACTGTGGTCCGTACAAAGCTGTAGTTTTTGCAGGGATGCAATGCTTATTTATAGGTTGCAAGAACAACGAAATAATTCGTCTGATTTTATAGCTCTGCTTTATATTCTCTAGCTAATATAAATTAATGCAAATGTGAAAGGAAAACAATAGCTATATTGTGCATAATTAAACGCATTAACAAAACACAAGAACATCTGAATACTAATATTTTTACAACAGTTGGGCTTTGTGTCCCTGAATGCAGTTATTTGTGAGGCACAGAGAAGGGCATTTTTGTCCCCAAAGTAGCTTCTCCCAACACATAAGAAGTATGCGAAGAAGTCTAAATCTACGGATGTGCAGCATTTTTGGTAGGAGCAAGTGCAGTTTAGTCCGTTAATGCTGCCTTCGGTCAGACGAAATCCCAACGCAGACTTTTAAATTTGGGTATTTACAGAACAGAGCATTTATTACACAATTAGTGAAACATGTAGATCTACATTTTCCAAAATACATACTTATAATATTTTCTGTAGTATTAATCAAGTTCTGCAATGGCAGGAAAACTTGCTTCAACTTCAACCCCACACCTTGATCTTATTGCTAGAACAACGCTGGCCTTTAGAAGGTGGTGATATTCAAATCACTGACCATGTGTGAGCAACAGCAGGGGTATCACGTATCTCCGAGCGGTTTCTGAGGCACAGAAATGCGCAGCAGGACGCAGCTGTGATATTTGGGGGATAGTGTTTACTATCTAAAGAAACTCAGGCGTCACGACCTGAGGAAGCTCATCCTCCACTCAGGTGGTGTTAAGGAAAGGCCACGTGGCGTCATTTTGACAGTGCGACTGGTTGCTTCTAGCGGCTCATCCCCAGCACACAAGTGTTGCCAGGTCCTGCCACTCCTTCCTTTGGACTATTTCTTATGTGACCACAACCCCCCTTTCCTTTGCTTGCTGCCGCTTTCTGCTGGGGCTCCCACTGCGACATCGTGGCTAATTCCCTCCTCTCCAGGCTCCCTTCATGGTTCCACTGCCTGCACAACCACTGGAACCATCCGTAAAGGGCTTTGCAACACAAGGCCCCTAACTCATGTGCCTGCACGGACTCCTCATTCTATGAGCTCCAAGGACACACTCCTCTCTCTGCCCATGGGTTCCCTTGTTCTCCTCCGGGGCACCATGTGCATTGCTGCAGGCCCTTGATCTCTGTGGTCTCAAAAATGGCCATGCTGCTGCCTCTGCCTCCAGGTCCCCACCCTGGGGAGGCTGACCCTCAGAGGCCCAGACACCCTTCTCCGAGTGCATCTTACACTCCAGCACCACAGAGTCACTCCTTAGTTCTCTTCTAATCGCCTCATATTTGCTTTGTTCTCTCTAGTCAAGTGACCTCCTCTCCAAGGACCAGGGACCAGGCTCTATTTATTCTCTAACATCTCTGGGATGCTGTGGGGCCTCCATAGATGTCCAACAAGCACTGAATGTTTGCTAATAGAAGATGATGATATTCTCTGGAGTATACTCCAAAAGGAAAGACACCAAATTCCCCACTCTTCTTTGCTAGAAAAACTTAGATATTAGCATGATAGCTGTTAAGCTGTTTTTTATATACTTGTTTTTAGGTCAGCCTCTACACCCATGGTCTCAAGCAAGCTCGTCCAGCCTGTGGCCCACAGGCTGCATGCAGCCCAGGATGCCCTTGAACGCAGCCCAACACAAATTCATAAACTTTCTTAAAGCATTATGAGTTATTTTGTGACCTTTTTTTCTTTTTAGTTCATCAACTATTACTAGTGTATTTTATGTGTAACCCAAGACAATTCTTCTAATGTGGCCCGGGGAAGCCAAAAGATGGGATGCCCCTGGTCTAAAGAATTCTGTTCAGAAATTAATTTCAGTAGGAAAATTTCACTCTTTCTGCTTCTGCAGAGAGTTTTCTAATATGGTAAATAAAACCATTTAGTGTGGCTCTGAAGTTCCGGAATAAAGAATTAAACTTTTCAGCTCTATCATTTCCTAAAGTCCAAACCCTAATTTATGTATTTGGATGCATTGCTCGGACGAAACATGGATGCTGAGTGGGACCGCCCTCGACAAGCCCCAGGCCCACGTGCTCTGCAGCTTCCTTGGAGCAAACCGAAGCATGTGGGCAGCGGAGACCCGGTGTCGTGGCAGCGCCCGGCCCGCAATCGCCAGGGTGGGGCTGAGATCAGGGCCGGAGGTCTGTATGGAACCACAGGGAAGGACCTTGGAGGCCGACCTCAGTCCCTCCACTGAACAGCCGATGTGCTCCAGCCAGTCACTGAGCCCAGTTGTGCCTCTGTTTCTGTGCTCATGAGATGGGAGCATTCACTTCTATTCTTATCTTAAATATCCCCAGACTCCTTTCCGCAGCAGCACACTGTGACCTGGGTGACATGTTCTCCCCATGCCACCCTCCCACAAATGCTGCCTTCCACCCAACACCTGCAGAGAGCGGCAGAGAGGACGTTCCAGAGCAGACTGCAGGCATTTTGGGAGGTGCGTGTGTGCATTCTCCTAACTCTCAGAGGCGCGTGGTTTTAGTAGCCCATTTATTCACACCAGAAACTGAGGCTCAGCAAAGTTAAGCTGGGATTGATGGAGGAGCTGCCGTTCACTCCTGCCTAAACTCCCTCCGTATGTTCTAGAAACGCAGGCGATCCCCCACCTCTGGCTGTCTGACACCAGCCCTTCTCCAGCCCAAACGGGCTTTCACCGCAGCCAGGCTTTTTCTGTCAGGGTAAAATTGAACTGCAGGTAATCGATGGCTGACACATCCGTGACTAGCAGCTGCCTCACGGAGGGCTGACCAGGAGACACCCAGAGGCTTTCTGATCTGTGCCGAGCCAAGAGCTGAGCCAGGGCCCCCTCTGCAGCCACAGGGACCTCGGGTGCACTCAGCGGTCTCGGTGCACCATGGCCACCTGGACGTCGATACGTTAATGACTGTTGAACATGAACAGAAGCCGAGTCCCAGACTCCAGGACATTCAACACCCATCCGACAGTCTGTCCAAGTATTACCCTGCAACAGTGTGAAGCTCAGCATGCAACAGCTCCAGGCTTGTTCAGGAAACTGTTCCACTCTCACCTTGCTCTAATCAGAACATGGCAGGAATCAGATATCCACACCTGACTGTCTGCAATAGAATGGTGATGACAGAGTGGACACTGTCCTCTATTGAAATACTGTTTTTTTAACCTAGAGCATATTTCTAGTGCTCTATTCCCCTGCATCTGTGGAAATCACATTGCACAAGTAACTTCCACCAAAACCAGCATGTGTGAGAGACAAACATCTGGGGTCCCAGGCACACCCCACATCCTGAGTAAACCAGGAGGCGCAGGCTGGGGCTCCGCTGCTGCCTTTCTGGCACAGGCAGAGGAGCAGGGGGCAGCGGGTGACTCACTCTCCGAAAAACCGCCCTTCTCCCAATCCCCTGCGGCACCGTCAGGGCAGGCATTCCTCCGGCTCGCTGAGCTCCCAGCGTGTGCGATGGAACCTGCTGAACTGCGGAGCCTGGGATGAGGCTGAGCCTCTTGCTTTTCCTGTGTCGAGTTTGGTCTCGACCACCCTGCTTGAATCTTTGTGCTTCCAATGCTCTGGTCAGGGGGCCCTGCCGCCTCGTTCCAGGAACGGTGCCTGCAGGCCGCTGTCTGTGCCTGAACTCAGTGCTTTCCACCCTGGCTTGACCCCCGGAGGACGGCTGTCAGCCGCAAGGAGAGGCTCGCTGGCGATACCTTCTGTGTTTGCAGCTTTGTTCTAAAGCCAGGGGTTTCCAGGCCAACAGGAATGCATTTAGTTAGTAATCCAGAGCATGCCATAGTAAAACATAACGAATAAACCCAGAATAAAATAACTCAGAAATCACACTCTCCGCGAAGGCAATCACACCACTCAATTTAACTACAACACGGCGGACTTCTGTGCATGAGATGATGCTGTCCTTCTTTTCACTACAATTAATTTAATGTTGTCCCCTATTATTAGAGATCTCAAAACATTAGACCTAAGGGATCATCCAAATATAATTTCACTAGGGAAGCTTAATAAAATGTCATATTCATGCCCAAGCAGATTATTACCAACGAAAATTACCACCCCTCAGGTAACTTGAGGGTTTCCCAACAATAAGCTCTGAGACCCGCAGCAGAGGCTTCGCCTGCAGTGAGTCACCGCTGTGGGCTTATTTTATGTATTTGCGTCGTTCCCATCTAAATGGGGATTCCCAGGCTTCATGGGCCGGTAAAATAGGAAAAATTAGGGATGAAAATGGTGGGCCTTTGTATCGCCACCTCAAAACTTCCAAGTTTCTATTTTGCCAGCTAAGACATTTTTAAAAAAGCAGACAACGACCATGTACTGGGAATATAATTTCACAAAAGAAAGAATTTTGGAATCAATAGAATGAGAACAGCCTCTCCTCAGGAGGAAAGGCTGTGGAACACACTTAGCTTCATAAAGGTGACATCGTAGGGTTGCTTTTCGATCTGCTGCAAAGACCCTGTAACTGCCCACACACGCCTGCCCGCACACGCCTGCCGAGGCCCACCGAGCAGAGGCTGCGACGTCCAGCCCAGCGGGCGTCCCGCTGGGCAGGGGCAGGGCCAGGGAAAGTGTTAGGGAGCCCCAGGTCTCCGACAGATGTGACATTCAGACGCAGCTCCCTGCCCTCTGCACACATTCCAGACCCCACAAGCCCCTTGCATACACACAGAGCTCACAACTCTCATTTTGCTGCAGACCACTAAAAATGTCCCCATGGACGGGCTTTTGGTAACCACTTTTCTGTATATTTTCAACATGATGTCCACTAGATATTTTGACAGAAAAAAATTATGTATGTATGTATGTATGTATGTATGTATGTATGTATGTATGTATTTATTTAGAGATGGGGTCTTGCTCTGTTGCCCATGCTGGAGTGCAGTGGCTTGATAATTGGTGACTGCAGCCTCAACTTTCTGGGCTTAGGTGATCCTCCCACCTCAGCCTCCCAAGGAGCTGGGACTACGGGTACATGCGACCATCCCAGGCAATTTTTAATTTTTTTTTTGTAAAGACAAAGTCTTGCTATGTTGCTCAGGCTTGTCTCAAACTTCCAGCCTCAAGCCATCCTCCTGCCTTGGCTTCCCAAGTAGATGGCGTGAGCCACTGCCCCAACTAATTTTTTAAACTTTTTCTAGAGATGGGGTCTTGCTATACGTTTCCCAGACTTGTCTCAAACTCCAGGTCTCAAGCAATCCTTCTGCCTTGGCCTCCCAAAGTGCTGGGATTACAGGAATAAGCCACTGTGCCCATCCCTGATTTATTTCAGAGATCAGTATAATAATAGACTCACCTGTTCTCCACATTTTTACCTTGGCTTTAAAAGTAATATTTTTTGGTAACGTATCTAGTTAGGTTTAAAGCCTAGAGTACACTTCTGGTTAGTTTTGGGTGTTTTAAGATCTCATAAAATGACCACACACACACACACACACACACACACGTCACCACTGACCTGATTTGACAGATCTGTCCTCTACCACAAGGAAATTTAGCCCAGGGACTAGGAATTTTCCTGGCTCGAAAATCCAGGTTTCCAGCTTACGGTTCACAGACATCCTTCTTGTAGGTTTGACCCCCACAGGAAACCCAGACACAGTCTTAGGGGTCTCATAGGGCCCCCCTCCCAGGCCACCAAAATGCACTTCCAGATGATCTTTTTAGGGCCTAGAGTCCACACGATTGCCTAAGGAAATTTTGGGGATCCATAACATTAAAATATAAGCAACTAGAAATGAGAGTCCCCAGAGGCTCAGGCAATGGTTAGGAGGCTGGGAATGGCTCCTGGAAATATTACTGCTTCTTCCTTTATTTTCCATTATTGGCAATCTAGCTATAAGGCCATACAGTATCCGAGGCAGAAAGTACTGGAAGGAGACCCAAGAGCCCATGGTACTATTCACACAGGGACTCCGCGTGGAAAGAGCTCTGAACAGGGAAGCCACTTTTGAGGGCTGACGAGGCCTCCACACGGGGACGGGAAGGGATGGGATGCTTTGGGTACTTTTGTCTTAAATGCACAATGGCAGAATTCACTGGAGCAGGACGGCCCTGTGGTTCCGGTACACAGAACAATTTTCTCTGACAGCGATTTGCAGTCTGGTTTTCTAGCCCACAGTCGATTTAGGAAGTATTTTCCAAAAATAAATCTGTATATCCAAATACACCAAAATGTGTTATTTTCCACAATTGTTCAAATTAATCCTTAACTGCTAACTGAAAACAGCAGCATGGAACAGGTCAAGGAAACTATTATTGTGGAATTCACACAATGGAAAAATGTTTAATTATTTGGTTTGTGATTTGGTGTTTTTAAAGTCACGCTTTTTAAACATATACATTTCTCCCATACCCTTTTATGAGACGGTATCTTCAAGGCGACTGAGGCTACCGGGGCCACTGTGCGATCTAGATTCCCGTAACTGACCCTATTTCAGACTTTCTCTTATGGGGACCAGTCGTCACAGCAAAATAGCAGTCTGCACACCCAAGTTCAAGTTCAAGCCCTTCAGAGGGGCAACCTGGTATCTGTGGAAGAGGGGATTCTGAAGTCACAGCACCATTCTTTATGGTCAAGAAACTCTAAAGCTATATAGACACTGTTTTAGAGAAATAAAGAAAAGTTATCCAGTTCTTCAGCCATTGCAAAAAAAAAAAAATCCTATTTTCAGAAAATCAAAAGAAGGTGATATTTTTTCCTCTAGCCCAGGAAAAACCATATAAAAACTCCACACTAAACTGAAATACGATCATACAGCTTTCCTCAAGTGGCCTTTCTAAATTTCAATTCTCAATTTGCTTCTAATGGTGGGAAGATGTTTTGGACTTGTTACAATTAATGGTGGGAAGATGTTTTGGACTTGTTATAATTGGCTTTTTACCTAAAGCAGTTTGGCAGATGCCAGACAGACCCCCGAGGCTGTGAGCACGCCGGCCCTCCTGCCCATCTTCTCACTCCCTGCGGGCCACCGCCTGCCCTGCCAGCCTCTGCTCAGGGCCTCCGCCCTCGCCTACAGACACCTCCAACTCCCCCAAAAGTGCAGATTTCAGGAACACGTAAAGAAAGCTAAGAAAAAGAAGGCAGGGAATATCCCGTTTGTTTGGACCTGAAGCTGGTCAAGTTCTCATTTTTGTGGATGTTTTGAAGCCGGTAATTCACTATCTGGACAGTTTCCAGGGTACTGTTCCGTAAGTGAGCTCCTGAATGTCCTTAACGCTGGGTGTGCTGACATATCTGATAGAACATCTTTTTGCATTTTACATGCTAAGCTGCAGAAGAAACAATGCACCAGGGCCTATTTGCAGACCATCAGCCTCTTGGCATGACGGGGGCATTGACCGTGCAGCTCTGTTGCCTCTGACAGGTTCCTGGTCAGTGCTTCTCCATTTGGCCACCTTGGACAGGCTGTACACTGGCTGCAGAGTGGGCCGCAGGTGACCTCTCTCATGGATGGGGAGAGCCTTGCAGGCTGTGCCCAGTGGGAACCAGTGCTTGTGTCGAGCTCTCGGCTCCAGCTCCTGTCCAGCAGACAGATGGTCTGCTCCCTGCCCATGAAGAGTTGGACAGAAACTTTGAGCGATGGCAACGGCAACATGTGTGTTTTCTGCGGGTGGAGGTGAGGAGAGCTCCGGGCTAGAGGTGCAGGACTGAGCTTTAAGCTTTGGCCCCTTGTCCCACTGGAGAAGGCGCCAGGGGTACCCAGGGCCTCCACTTTCCCGGCCCCTCTCAAGGAGGCCGAGCCCTGCAGAGAGCCGTGGAATCTGGAAGTGTGGGCCAGGGCCGAAGAGGACCCTCCTTGTTTGTGGAATACTAGTGTCACAGCATGCTGTGCTCAGGGCCACCAGGGAGGGCAAAGGAAACAAAAAGGGCCATGGTGTGGCCCGTGGATTTGCTATGGCAGAAATTCTCCATCTATGAGAGGCATGTGGCCGCCTGCCAGGCTACCCGCAGAGATTTCTTGAAAACTTTCCCACAAACGAGGCTCATCAACCCACCCAGCTCACACCAATGCCTCCTTTGTGTGCCCAGAACATATAGTTTTTATTTGCTCCACATAGCTCACCCCTGGAGCCTCCCACGGCAGGGAAGGGGCCACAGGAGAGGCAGCCGTGTGCTAGGGGAGCCTCGGGAGGGTGGGGACGGGGTCACTGAGGCGCGGCCACGCGCTGGCCGGTCACCCCTGTGAGGCTGCACACACAGCCTGAGGTTTCTTCCTCCAATGCGGCGAGAGTCTATATGCCCAGTTTCCCTAACACGGTTGGTGTAGAGATAAGAGATTCTTAAATAGCCCAATATTCATGTAGGTTCGGTTAGGCTGTGCAGCCTCTGGTGAATTTCACAGTGACTTGTACCTACACTGGACAGAACCAGAGCACTCATAAGAAAGTGGCATCACAGGAAGTGCTAGGAATTGCTTCTCAGTGGGGAGCAAATAACTTAAAAAATTATTCCTAGCTCTTGGCCAATCTGACATAGTGGCAGCTCAAAACACACTAGTTGAACGGAGTTGAATTTGGACTTTTCTTAGAAAAGGTCTGGAGGCAAACAAGGCTGACTTTGTTTAATTTTTTATTTTTAGAGGCCGAGTCTCACCCTGTGACCCAGGCTGGAGTGCAGAGGCAGGATCTGGGCTCACTGTAGCCTCCACCTCCCAGGTGCAAGTGATTCTTCTGCCTCAGCCTCTTGAGTAGCTAGGATTACAGGCATGCGCCACCACGTCCAGATAATTTTTATACTTCTAGTAGAGATGGGGTTTTTGACATATTGGCCAGGTTGGTTTTGAACTCCTGGGCTCAAGTGATCTGCCTGCCTTGGCTTCCCAAAGTGCTGGGATTACGGGTGTGAGCCACTACACCCAGCCAAACGTGGCTGACTTTGATTCTTCCATCACCTACCATGTGACCTTGAGCACATAATTTAATCTCTTTAAGGCTTGATTGCCTCATTTGCAAAACTGATGTAACAGCTGGAGCTCCCCGTGCATTGCTCTGATGAGTGCTTGCAGTGCATGTCATAAAATGTCCTTGGTTCTGGTGCACAATTAGGGCTTTTGCTGTTGTTGCTATCAAAATGTTTCTAAAACTACTCTGCAAACACCTTGTGCACGGGAGTAAGGCCCTATACAGTTTTCATCCTTCCACCCATCTCCCATCCATCATTTACCCATCCATATATCCATCCATCCATCCATCCACTCACCCATCTACCAGTCCACTCATCCATTCATCCACCCGTCTACCCATGTATCTACTCATCCATCCACATATCAATTTTTTTCCATATATCAATTTATCCATCTATCCACCCATCCATTCACCCAGCATCTGCCCATCTGTCTATCAACCTATCCATCAATCCATCCACACATCCATCCATCCATCCATCCATCCATCCACCCACCCACCCACCCATCCATCCACATATCCATTTATCCATCCATCCATCCATCCATCCATCCATCCATCCATCCATCCACTCACCCATCTACCAGTCCACTCATCCATTCATCCACCTGTCTACCCATGTATCTACTCATCCATCCATATATCAATTTTTTTCCATATATCAATTTATCCATCTATCCACCCATCCATTCACCCAGCATCTGCCCATCTGTCTATCAACCTATCCATCAATCTATCCACACATCCATCCATCCATCCATCCATCCATCCATCTACCCACCCACCCATCCACATATCCATTTATCCATCCATCCATCCACCCACCCACCCACCCATCCACACACCCACCCAGATATCCATTTATCCATTTATCCATCCATCCATCCATCCATCCATCCATCCATCCATCCATCCATCCACATATCCATTTATCCATCCATCCATCCATCCACCCACCCACCCACCCATCCACACACCCACCCAGATATCCATTTATCCATCCATCCATCCATCCATCCATCCATCCATCCATCCATCCATCCATCCACATATCCATTTATCCATCCATCCATCCACCCACCCAGATATCCATTTATCCATCCATCCATCCATCCATCCATCCATCCATCCATCCATCCATCCACATATCCATTTATCCATCCATCCACACATCCACCCATCTGATACTCACACAGTGCCTTGAGTTAGGCACAGTTCTAAGGATGCTCCCACTAATCCTCACCCTGACAGAGTCCCGCTCCCCACTACATCCCTCATCCGCAGCGTGGTGGAGCCTGTCTATGATGAAGTGTCTCTTGTGATTGTTACCTAATGGAACAACAAAAAAAAGACTATCTGGGGCCCTCAGACCTAATCACAGGAGCCTTTAGGCAGGGTTTTCTCCACTGGTGGCAGAAATGGAGGTCAGAGAGATTCTAGGCTGAGAAGGATTTGAAGCACCAGGGCTGCCTTGAAGACAGAGGGGACCGTGTGCATGTCCAGGGAGTGGCCCCTGGGAGCTGATAATGACTCCTGCCACCACTAGCAAGGATGGGGAAATGGGTCCATTCTGCAGTCCACAGAGCTGAATTCTGCTGGCAACCTGGGTGTGCTGGGGAGTGGGTTCCCTCCAGAGCCTCTAAGAAGAGCCCGGCCACTGACTCCTTAATGCTAGGCCTGGGGATCCGGAGTGCAGACTCCAGTTGAGCCTGACCCAGAGACCCAGAGTGCAGACCCCAGAGTGCAGACCCCAGAGTGCAGACCCCAGAGTGCAGACCCCAGTTGAGCCTGCCCTGACTTTTGACCTACAAAACTGCGAGCTCATAAACCTGTTTCAAGCTGCAAAATATGTGGTGATTTGTTACACAGCAATAGAAAAACAGATGCGTGCCCCCCACAGCCTCCCACTGCCTCTGGGAGCCAGGGCTGCAGGTACACAGGTGGACAGAACAGTCCTTGCCTTCATTTTGCTTGTGAATTAGAAGATGGAAATAAATAAAATCCGGTGGCACGTTTTATGCCCTCCCTGCTCACTCCTTCGGAGACTCTCTTGCTTTGCGACCATTGGCTTGCCCATCTGGTCCAGCCCTTGCCTCTCCTTGGTGGGCTCCTGGGACTTCAGTTTCAGTGGGAAGTGTCCTCTTTGTACCATTTGCTCCAGGTCCCTGTGCACCATTATCTCAGGCCTCTTTATTAGCTTTTCTCAACCTGTATTTCCTGAAGTCCGGGTGTGCTGCATGACGTCAAAAGCTGGTCTTTGAAAAAGCACTGCTCCGTCCTTAAACTGCTGGGAAAATACTTCTGTATTTCAAGACTCCTCAGGGGCTTCAATGTGCGGAGCCGGAGGACACAGCATGCCCCAGGTTTACCTTCCGTGGAAGCACAGCTCCCCGGGCATCTGGCAGCCCTCTGAGAACAGGCTCTGTGGCACAGGCTATGTGATGCTGCTAAAACTTTGCCCAGGTTTCCTTTGCTTCTCTGGGTGGCTGCTCCTTACGCATTCTGTACTCATACTCATTCTAAGTTGGTTATCAACCTATGGCCTTCACAGTAACTGGGGCCCAGCGGTGTCCCGGGACGTACACACGGCATTCTAAGTGTCTCTTTGCCCACATATCACCACTGTATGCCCTTTGGAATAGTTTTTCTCTAGAGTTGGAATGTTGTGTGCATAGTAGATGCCCACTAAATATTTCTGAGTAAAGAAGACTGTTAAATTTCACGAATCTGTCCTGTTTTTCTCTTTCTCAGTTCAAAATGTGCTTCGGTCAATAATATGAACCATCCGTTCACGTCTCCATTAGGAATCAGAGCTTGGCTGAGGAAGGCCAGTGCTCTCCCAGTGCTAAGATGAGAAAATGTGTATCACTCATGCCGAGCTGTCTGTGGACTGTCTTGACAGCAATAAGACTGTCTCTGCAGACAATGCGAATGCAATGCCGTGACACCACAGGTCACACTGCAGGTGAGGGGGGACCATGAGGCTGACTTGTTTTCATACAAATTAAATACACTGGAGCTAAGTCTATAATCATATGTTTCTGAGAAAAAATACTTTACAGAAAGCAAATGGTCATCATATTGAGGGAGGACCTTTCAGAATAAACACGTGGCCGGGAAAGACTCTCCTGTGAACATTACTGCTGAGAAGTCTTTCAAACTCAATGGACTTGAAAGCTTCTTTGGGTAAGAAAACACCCCCTAAAATCATTCTACTGATTGAGAACTTACTAGGACAGGCTCCTAGGAAACACAGAGGCATTTTTCTCATAGAGTAAATAGAACCGTCAGTTCTTGGGTCAAATTGGAGGAGAAGAGAAAGGAAGAGGAGATGTGACTCATGTCACTGGTCACACTTTGGAGGACTGAGCTGAGCAAGTGCTGGTCACACTTTGGAGGACTGAGCTGAGCAAGTGCTGGTCACACTTTGGAGGACTGAGCTGAGCAAGTGCTGGTCACACTTTGGAGGACTGAGCTGAGCAAGTGCTGGTCACACTTTGGAGGACTGAGCTGAGCAAGTGCTGGTCACACTTTGGAGGACTGAGCTGAGCAAGTGCTGGTCACACTTTGGAGGACTGAGCTGAGCAAGTGCTGGTCACACTTTGGAGGACTGAGATGAGCAAGTGCTAGTCACACTTTGGAGGACTGAGCTGAGCAAGCGGCCAGATTTTACCCTCCAGTGAGGTCGGGAATATGTCCAGGTTTGGGGACAGAGACTGGCCAGAGCCACAGAGAGGCGGCTGGAGGGGCTGTTTTTAGGGCATTCTCAGCATTGCCAGCAGCTCTCCTCTTGAGGGTCATGGAGCAGGATCTGGGGGCTGATTCTGGAGGGCTGTCCAGGGAAGGCGGCAGAAGTGAATCAAGAGTGGAGAGTTCAGCTTCCAAGCTAATCAGTTTGTGGCTGAGCAGATGATTCGAAGCTTAGTATTTTACTGGCCTTCACCTTTTCCCTTCCATCCTCTGGCTTGCAGGATGAGAGGAGGAGGAAGGACACTCAGCCTCTCTGATGAAGCTGCTCTGTGCAGCTGAGGCGCCTGGAGTACATCGCTGCTGAGTGACAGCAGGACGGTACCAAGTGCTGGTGACAGAGACGTGGCCACACGCAGAAAGCAGGCGACGGGCCTCCAAACAGGCCTCCTGAGGTCTGCAGCGTGTTCACCAATTATACAGAAATAATCATTTTGAAATAAATCACACTGCTGCCTTTGCAGGTTATTTCCACGCAAATGTAGAGCCACAGTAGGGAGTGATGGATGAGGCAATCGATATTAAAATCCAACCAAGACAGCAAATCAAATGCTCAAAAGGGTTCTTGTAAATAATGACTTCAGTCAGTTCCAGGGCCCATGATTTAACAGCCAGCGACTACTAAGATAGAAGACTTCTCAACGAACCTGCGAAGGATCAGTACATTGAAAGACGAATCACATCCACGTGCGATCTGCATAGAAATTAAGAGTTTGTGCCGGAAATCTTAGATTTAAGGGGTGAGGAACAACAGCTCAGTTTAAAAGAAAAGAAACATGTTGGCAAATAACAGAAGGTGGGGGCAAGTTCTGCAATAATTCAGACGCATAAGAAGGGCTGGCCACAGTGTGAACTGGCAGCCCTGGGTTCCAGTTGCAAAGACTTTTCTGATGCACTTTCATATTTGGTCCTTGGCCATACACAGAGTGCATGCTACTAACCTAAGTTTACACAACAGGGACCCAGTAGTAGTGGCCCTTACTCAACAGCACGCAGGGAGTAGAAAGGCAAACCCTTTCTTTGACATCGTATTTGGTGTTTCTTTGCTATCATGCCGTAACTGGGTCCTGGGAATGACAGGAGCCCAAGCCTGCAGACCTGTAACCATGCCTGTCCCCATCTCTCCTATATTCCCAGCACTTAACCCAGGGCTTGGCATCAAGTACTTGTGACGTATGGGCGTATTCATGCATGTGCATGTGTGTGCATGTATGTTTCTGTATGTGTGGACATGTACATATATGTGTATGCATATATGTACACATGTATGTATATCACTTGTGTGATACAAGAATTACTCATCAATTAATATGATGTGTGCTCTTGCTAGCTTTTTATGTAATATTTTAAAGCATAAGACTTTTTAGTTTTTTAAAAGTTATACTTTAAGTTCTAGAGTACATGTGCACAACGTGCAGGTTTGTTACGTATGTATACATGCGCCATGTTGGTGTGCTGCACCTGTTAACTCGTCATTTACATTAGGTATATCTCCTAATGCTATCCCTCCCCCCTCCCCCCACCCCACGACAGACCCGGGTGTGTGATGTTCCCCTTCCTGTGTCCAAGTGTTCTCATTGTTCAATTCCCACCTATGAGTGAGAACATGTGGTGTTTGGTTTTCTGTCCTTGCAATAATTTGCTGAGAATGATGGTTTCCAGCTTCATCCATGTCCCTACAAAGGACATAAACTCATCCTTTTTTATGGCTGCATAGTATTCCATGGTGTATATGTGCCACATTTTCTTAATCCAGTCTATCATTGATGGACATTTGGGTTGGTTCTAAGTCTTTGCCATTGTGAATAGTGCCATAATAAACATATGTGTGCATGTGTCTTTATAGCAGCATGATTTATAATCCTTTGGGTATATACTCAGTAATGGGATGGCTGGGTCAAATGGTATTTCTAGTTCTAGATCCTTGAGGAATCGCCACACTGTCTTCCACAACGGTTGAACTAGTCTACACTCCCACCAACAGTGTAAAAGTTTTCCTATTTCTCCACATCCTCTCTAGCATCTGTTGTTTCCTGACTTTTTAATGATCACCATTCTAACTGGTGTGAGATGGTACCTCATTGTGGTTTTGATTTGCATTTCTCTGATGGCCAGTGATGATGAGCATTTTTTCATGTGTCTGTTGGCTGCATAAATATATTCTTTTGAGAAGTGTCTGTTCATTTCCTTTGCCCACTTTTTGATGGGGTTGTTTGATTTATTCAATTAGGAAAAGAGGAAGCCAAATTGTCCCTGTTTGCAGATGACATGATTACATATTTAGAAAACCCCATTGTCTCAGCCCAAAATCTCCTTAAGCTGATAAGCAACTTCAGCAAAGTCTCAGGATACAAAATCAATGTGCAAAAATCACAAGCATTCCTATACACCAATAACAGACAAACAGAGAGCCAAATCTTGAGTGAACTCCCATTCACAATTGCTACAAAGAGAATAAAATACCTAAGAATCCAACTTACAAGGGATGTGGAGGACCTCTTCAAGGAGAACTACCAACCACTGCTCAATGAAATAAAAGAGGACACAAACAAATGAAGAACATTCCATGTTCATGGATAAGAAGAATCAATATCATGAAAATGGCCATACTGCCCAAGGTAATTTATAGATTCAATGCCATCCCCATCAAGCTACCAATGACTTTCTTCACAGATTGGAAAAAACTACTTTAAAGTTCATATGGAACCAAAAAAGAGCCTGCATTGCCAAGACAATCCTAAGCCAAAACAACAAAGCTGAAGGCATCATGCTACCTGACTTCAAACTATACTACTAGGCTACAGTAGCCAAAACAGCATGGTACTGGTACCAAAAACAGAGATATAGACCAATGGAACAGAACAGAGCCCTCAGAAATAATACCACACATCTACAACCATTTGATATTTGACAAACCTCACAAAAACAAGAAATGGGGAAAGGATTCCCTATTTAATAAATGGTGCTGGGAAAACTGGCTAGCCATAAGTAGAAAGCTGAAACTGGATCCCTTCCATACACCTTATACAAAAATTAATTCAAGATGGATTAAAGACTTAAATGTTAGACCTAAAACCATAAAAACCCTAGAAGAAAACCTAGGCAATACCATTCAGGACATAGGCATGGGCAAGGACTTCAGGACTAAGACACCACAAGCAATGGCAACAAAAGCCAGAATTGACAAACGGGATCTAATTAAACTAAAAAGCTTCTGCACAGCAAAAGAAACGATTATCATAGTGAACAGGCAACATACAGAATGGGAGAAAATTTTTACAATCTACCCATCTGACAAAGGGCTAATATCCAGAATCTACAAAGAACTTAAGCATAAGAAATTTTAAGAGTGGCCAGAGTTTTTCCTTTGTATTCTGTACTGGGTAGAACAACACGATATCACTGGTTAGCATGGAGGTTTGAATCATCAGTGAGAGGTGTCTGTAAACTATGACTCGGGCCAAATCTGGCCCATATGTTTTTGTACAGCTCCAAATGTGAGAATATTTTTTTACCTTCTAAATGGTTAAAAAAGAAAAACAGTATTTCATGACAGATGAAAGACATAGGCCATTCGATTTCATTTCACTAAAAGACAGTCACACTCATTTGCTGATGAAATTGTCCCTGGCTGCTTTTGGGCACTGACGGCAGGTGCACAAGCAGAGGCTCCACAGAGGCTGTGTGGCCTGCAAAACCTAAAATATTTACTGTTTGGCCCTTTATGGAGAAAGCTTGCTGACTTCTGTCATCTATAAGGTAATTTAAAGCTCTAAGAACAGGCAGGCGTGATTAGTTGGTGCTGCCCTGACAGGATACAGCACTGACAGTTAACACAACACAACTCAGAAGTCAGATTTTTGTGAGCCTCTAGGTGCAGGGAGTCAGGGTGAGATACTATTTGCACTGTTGAAGCTCTGAGGCTAGACAGGTAAGGTGGAATTAAATATGTGTTTGCTTTTAATTTCATAAATGAAATGGATGAGAATTGTTTAAAACCAGAAGATGAATGTAAGGTGATGGAGGAAGTCAGCCCTCTGGGATAATTATATTTAATTCATACCCATGGGCCACCCTAGAACACAGCAGGCATGCAGGGGAGGGCAAACAGCACCCTACACGCCAGGGGACAGAGGTCAGGGAGGGTGAACAGCGTGAGCAGCCTGACTTCATCTCCGCATCTGCCAGAAGAGAGAGCTGTTTCTTAGTCAAAGACATTGTGAGATCAGGTAGGAGCTGTGAATCAAGTGGCAGGAAGGAAGAACAGGATTTGTGATCATTTATCATTGAGAAGCTAGAGGAAAATGGGGAGCAGAAGGGAAATGCAGGGGTGGGTGCCCAGCACCTGTCCTGTCACCCAAATACAGTTCTTACAAGTGACACCCTCACCAGCCAGGACCTCTGAGCCAGGAATGCTGGTGCGGCCGGTGTCGTTGCCCTGCAGCGTGACTGCTCGTGCACTTGGGTTTCATTGTTCTTAGAGGAGGAAAATGACTCTGATGATTGAGGCCTTCATCGGTACAAAATCATAGAAATGATCAACTCTGCAGTTACCTAAATGAGTGTGCACCTGCCTTGACACCCACAAGTGTCTCATGCTTCTTTGAGAACTGAAGTTTAGTCTCTTCTCATATTATCTTTACTTTTTTCTTCCCTTCCGATTCTAAACTTTGTTTGGCAAATGATCAAACACAAGTTTGTTCAGAAAGAATGGTCCATAAGAGACCTGCAGGAGTCCCCATGAGATGAGTACCACGGACCCTGTATCATCGATTTGTCACCAGTGAGAAGAGGTGAGCTTTCCAGTCACCACAAGAAACAAGTCCCACCCAGAGCGCTCCAACACAGAAATCAAACAAAACCACGAATCCACAACAAACTGGAAACAGCCCTCATTTTCTACGACCGTTTTGGAAGTTTTGCTTGCTGAATGCATGCACAGCCTGCATCGAGAAGTGAGGGCAAGGGAGGTGTGCAGAAAGTGGCATGCTGTCCTATCCTTTCAGACAAAGGCACGTGTTCTGAAAACCTGGAAAACCTCCCGCTCAGTCTCCCCAGGGGACCTGACTCTCGGCCCTGGGCACCTTGCTTTGAGCCCATGGCGTATCCCACTCTGATTGGCACTCCTGCTCTTAGCTGAAACAGAGTGTCAGGCTTAACTTTCACACTTCCAAACACATTTGCATGATTTTGTAAATATTCAGAGAATACTTTTATTATTTCTTATCTGAAAACTCTAGTGAGAAACCATAGCCATTAATATGTATTCTGCATCGCGGAATAGACGTGACCCACAGCTTACCACGGGAAAAATAGCAGATACATTTACCACTGGGCGTTTTGTAAGGGAGAGAGTTATTTTAGGTCTTTTCTTGGGGACAGTTGCAGAGCTGTACGCAGCACTTACTGTCCCTGGAGGCGGCAGGAACAATGGTGTCAAATGTCTAGCACAGCGGCTGGGTCGGGGCCTCACACAATGTCTGCTTTTCAGAAACGGCATCTAACACCCAGCAAGTGCCTGCGCAGTGCCCGCCCGGTACCAGCTCGTGTTAGCTACTATTTTTTTAAGGATAAAAATAACTTAAAAGCTCTTCAAGTGAGGAACTATTCAGTAAAATACTTTTTAAAAGCTTCAGGCAAGAATATGATTTTCCAGATTAGGAGAAGGTGATGTAATAATTAGTTAAATCGGAATAAAGACGTTCCAGGATATCATTTATCAAAATGGCCCTGGATAACTCTCTTCAACCTCTCTGGTGCTTAGCTGCTTCTAGATACACATAGTTTTATGTGTATCTAAAAGATATGAATGCATACTAACATTTAAATGCCTTGTTTTTCTTTCAGAAAACATTTTCAGAAAATTCTTCATGATCAAAGAATCAGCTATTGTTTATATTTTAAAGGGCCTATCAGAATGAAGCCATTGAAGTATTTCCCATCTATGCACCTAGACGAGGTAGAGACTTCTAAAGGTTTATTCATGAAAATCCTAACTTAATCACAATGTGGGCGCTCACAATAATCTTTCACCTTTTGGTGCATGAGCCTTGAATAAGTTGGTAATTAAAAAATTATCATAAGTAGAAAGTCAACATCTCCATGTCATGAAAATAAATTCATAAACAGTTCTTCAAAACTGAAATACAACTGTCTCTTTAAATCTCACTGTAACATTTTTCTGTTTTTATCACAGGGACAACGTGGCAGAGATTCCTATTTAAGTCCTGGGTTATTTCTGAGGGGTGCTGGTTTTCGTGGCATCTAAAAATGTAAATAAGTGATGTAACCTACGAGGCAGCTCTGCCGCAGGTACCCCGGGGACCTGCTGGTGACCCTGCCCTGCTCCTGCTGCGATCACCCGAGGCCAGCGTGACACTCACAGCAGCGTGGACGTGGGTTTGCAAGGTCCTTTTCCATCTGTATCTCTACAAACGCCCAAATGCAGTGTATAAAATGTCATCCCTAGAAATGGTTTCATTTGGGATAAGGCTTTGAACTTGCCTGCATGCCCCACACCTGCTAACGGATGTTACTGCTTTCGTGTTGCGGTGCGATGGGTAAAATTTCCCAGGGACCCAGAGTTGAGTGAGAAAGGGACGCAGGACACGCAGGAGCTGACACATTTATTTAAGTCGCTGTTTTCACAGATGCTACTCACATGCCCACATATGTAGGGCAGGACTGTCACACGTCAACTCTGCTCAGCTTTCCAGGCGGGATCTGTTTCCAGCCACTCTATCTGACCCAGACTCCCCCCACCCCTGCCATTGCCCCAGCTGCCGTCCTGTGCCTCCTGATTTCTGCATTTTTGATCCTGAGGCTCTTTGCCTCTCCACCTCCTCCCTGGAGGCCATGCAAATCCTGTTCTCTTTCCAGCGGTGAGTTCCTCCTGCTGACCATCTCCCCCGATGCCCTCCGCGCTGCACACTGGGCTGATCTGCAGAGGTCGAACGCACTCCCCAGTGACTTAAATGTTGTCTCACACGTGCACTCCATCACCTGCTTGTGAACTCCTGACCACAGAAGCCTAATCCACAGCCCCCTGTGGATGCTGCAATGCCCAGCACCGCGCTACATGCCTGAGACGGGGTCCAAACCCCTCTTCAACTGTCCTCCAAGCTTCAGGCCCACTGTAACTTCCCCAAACTCTGCTGCAGCTGCTGTGGTGCCAGCCCCTCGTCCCTCTCCTCCACCTGCATAGATCAGGCTTCAGTGTCTGGGGGCCTGGGGACTGCTGTCCTCCCTCCCAGCATGAAGTTCTGCTCCAAGGCCATTCTCCCTGTACAGGCCTTCCTGACCCCTCATCCCTGGAGAGCCCTCTCCAGAGCCCTCGGCCTCGCTGTCTCATATCACTCGCCTCCCTACCCCACCTCCCTACTCACGCCTGGGACAAAGGTGCCCTTCGGTCACACCCTTCCATCCCGTGTGCTGCTGAGCCCCTCACACACATGAGAGGCTCTGGAATCACCTGCCATGTGAACAAACAAAGTCAGATCCGAAATGCTTAGAAGCCAATTCAACTTAACTCAGAAGAGGAGAAGAAAAATGTTCATTTAAAAAAGTAGTATTTGTTTTCTTTCCAAATAAATGTACTTGTAGGAAATAGAAATGTCTGTTCTCTTAATAACAATTGTGAGGATGACTGTAAAGTTGTTGTCTGTTGTATCCTGTGTGTAAGTGTGTGTGACTGTGTAAGAAAATGTGAGTCTGTGTGTGAACATGAGTGTGTGTGTGTGTGAGCTGTGTGTGTAATTGCAGCGTGTGAGTGTGGAGTGTGTGAGTGTTCAAGATTCCCTACATAACAGGATACACACAGATGTACTGATAAGATTCCCTACCTATCGGGATACACACAGATGTACTGATAAGCGGATGAATACGATCTTGATGTATGATGATGGAGGCTGGTTTCTCTAAGTAATCAGCCTACATGTCTGGGGTTAATCTGCTTATTCTTTGCCATTAGAAAAGGGACATTATGTTGGTTGGAAAAAACTGGTGACAAGTGGTAAACAGAGTAGCTGCTGACAACAGCATGTGGACAGAGGTCTCTCTGATCACCATGTAAATGTTACAGCCCACCCATTAATGCACAACTGGGTGTTAAACCAACTGACCTGCTGCAGGCAGCACCTGCCTGCATCGGGTCAGGGTCTCTGGAGCCTGGCTGCCAGCAGAGACGTTTGCATGTGTCTCCGACAATGTCCTAATGAAGGCACCTGCACTGCCAACACCGACTTCCGCTGCAAATTCTGAAAACCCTCGAGGAAGACTGTGAGCCAGGGGCACTCAGATTATTAAAATAAATGGACTGTGACAAAATTCCACAGTGTTCTGTAATTTCCATCTTCTGTAGCAAAGCCATTTCCAAAGTTGAAAAACTAGTATTGTGAATGTAATCTTTCATTTTTATTAGAAACAGCACCGATTAACAGTGAAATTATTTAAATCCTAGCATGTAGGCAGCGCAGAAAAAAGGAGACCAAAACCTCCATGCAACTGAAATCCTGGAAAGGAGGTGGTGCCTTTTGTCCTGCGGGAGTGTTTCTTAGCACAGCTGCGCGGTGCGTATTGGGCACTAATGCAGGTTTTAGAAATCCAGCTACAAGACTGCGGCCAAGCTCTACGACAAGCATGTTGATGGATGTGACATTTGTTTTCTGGAAGACGCCAGGAGGGAGAGCTTCATTCGTGTAATATTATACGAACTAGAAACTGAATATACAACATACTTAATAATCTAGATATTCAAATTGCTGGATCGAACTTTGTCTATCGACCATAGATACGAATGTTGGTATTTATGGAGCTGTTTAAATATTGCACAGTTTTACTCCATGGTAACATTAAAACCTACAGAGACTTCATGTCCTGAGAGTGTCAGAGATGTGGGCTAGATGAGGCTATTATTCTGCCTATTCTAGAACATTCTCAGGCATGGAAACTTATTCCCGCATTAGCAAGATATCCAGTTTTGTCGGATATTTGTGCTTTAGAACTCCGGCCCACTTCTCTTCCCCACTTTAAGTAGCTATTACCTGATACACAAACAATTTGCTCCCCGGAAGGGAAATCCAGTGGCACGGTTTAGTCACAGCATGAAGACACTTAGGCTGAGGCATGGGGAGGGTGTGTTGGGCCTGGTTCCTCAAGCCCTGTTGGGGCATTTGTGTGGATTGCTGCCTCCTCAACCACTGCCTCCCTCCAGTCATCCTCCTGACAATCCAGCTGTCCTCCCCGCACCTCTGGTCTGGTAGCTGCAGGGGCAGGGCCAGGGCCCGGCCGACCCTTTCAGATGTCCCTGGGGAGGCTGGAGGAGGTAGCGACAGGTCCCTGTCCCCTGGAGCTATAAATGAGCATTGTGGTTCCACATCATTCCATAATCTCTCCAAAAACTCAGTCCTTGTTCCTATGGCCCAGCCTTCCTTCCAGTTCAGCAGAAGAGGGCTCTGGAAGATGGGAGGGGAAAGTTTTTGTTCTGGTGTAAGTATTGGCTTAGAGGAATTAAATGTAAAGACAGATAACTGGACTCTCAGGTTTCACTGCTGATCCAGTGACTGTCACCATTGGGAGACAGAATCTCTGATGCCAGGAAACATCAGGGCCTCCATCCCTCAGCTGCCTGCAAGCTCCACATCTTCATGGAGAGGTCAAGCGGGCAGCAGAGCGGAGTTTTACCTCTGGGGAATGGTGTCCGATAAACACCCAAATGTGAAAGATAGACATAAAAAGGAAAAAGTGTAAATGAACAAACCTTGCCCCGTGGAGCTGAACATAACAGACAAAATAAAGGCGACCACGGCTGGGTGCCTGCCCAAGAGAACGGCAGACCTGCGTCCACGAGAAACCCTGAACACCAAGGCTCTGGCAGTAGGATTCCCGACAGCCGAAGGGTGGCAGCCACTGGAACATCCACAAGTTGATGCGTGGATGAACTGACTGTGAGGTGCACACACAACAGAATATCCTCCTGTCATAAGGAGGAACGCAGGACTAGCGTGCGCTACCCCACGGATGAGCCTCACCAGCATCGTGTGAAGTGAAAGCAGCCAGCCACAAAACACCATGTGTTTACAGGAAGAATCCAGGACACGCGAATCCACAGGCATGGAAAGTAGATTCACTGGGGCCGGGGGCTGGGGTGAGACGTATGGGGGAAGAGAATGGAGAAGGACGTCTAGTGGCTCCACGTGTTCTTGCTGGGGTGGTGAAAATATTCTAAGGCTAGATTACGATGGTTGCACAATTCTGTGAATACACTAAAAACCGTTAACGCGTACACTGAAAATGGCTGAACCCTGAGGTGTGTAAATTATCTCACTAAGTTTGTGAAAACGTAAAAGCATTTAAATCTGTTTTCATTTTGCTGTTTTGTTGCTTCAACATAACTTTTCAACAAAACAGAAAATACATCAGAAGATAAAGACGGTATACTCTATCCTATTTTTAAGGCAACTGGGAGAGCTAGAGATATATTTAATATTTAATTCCAAATGCTAGCAAATGAACTGATTATTTACCAGAACATGCCAGTGAATAATGTATGTATTATGCAATCAAGGAATTAGATCTATTCATCTTCAGAGGGAAATCGTGTGCAGAAATACAATGATATCATAGTACTACTAAGACCAATTCACCCCAAAGCTAGAAATCAAATAATTTTCAAAAATGTGATGATTACACAATGCCTGCAAAAAAATAGCCCAATTATCAATTTTGGAATTAAACATTTAAATGAGCTAAGTGTCTGTTTTGACACCCCAAAGCATCTCTCCTTTGACCCCCTTGGAATCTCCACTGGGAAGGGCCCTCCTTCCACACACAGCACCCCAGCAGGAGGACAGCTGTCGGCAGCGGGCGGCAGTCATGGTACCTGCTCCTATTTCCTCATCTTTACCTGAAAGAGGACCTCGGGCTTCCAGCCCTAGCAGCGTTCTGAGGATTGTGAAGAGGTAGAAGGAAAGCTGGGCCACTGTCATAGGAAACTGTTTCTTTTATGATTAAGGAGGTGGCAGTGGAAGGAAGAGGAGAACAGAAAAACAAAAGCTCATCACTCATAGACCACTGTGAGAAGCCTTTTACTGGCATCTGACTTTATGCCTCCCTAACAATCTCTGCGGGTAGATTCTTTTTTGTGGTTTTTTTTTGAGATGGAGTCTCACTCTGTCGCCCAGGTTGGAGTGCAGTGGTATGATCTTGGCTCACTGCAACCTCCACCTCCCGGGTTCAAGCAATTCTCCTGTCTCAGCCTCCTGAGTACCTGGGATTACAGGTGCCCATCACCATGGCTGGCTAATTTTTGAATTTTTAGTTGAGATGGGGTTTCACCATGTTGGTCAGGCTGGTCTCAAACTCCTGACCTCAGGTGATCCTCCCACCGTGGCCTCCCAAAGTGTTGGGATTACAGGTGTAAAGCCACCATGCCCAGCCAATCTCTGTAGGTTCTATAATCTCCATTTTATAGATGGAAAAACTGAGAGTCAAAGAGGTCGAATTAAAAAACATTAAAGATACACGGATTAAGCACTAGGGTTGGGATTTGAACCCAGGTAAAGAATAATCTCTATGAGGGCAGGGTTTTCATTTTATTATTATTTTTTTTGAGACAGAGTCTCTCTCTGTCACCCAGGCTGGAGTGCAGTGCTGTGGTCTTGGCTCACTGCCAGCTCTGCCTCCTGGGTTCACGCCATTCTCCTGCTTCAGCCTCCCAAGCAGCTGGGACTACAGGCGCCCGCCACCACTCCGGGCTAATTTTTTGAATTTTTAGTAGAGACGGGGTTTCACCACGTTAGCCAGGATGGTCTCGATCTCCTGACCTCGTGATCTGCCCTCCTTGGCCTCCCAAAGTGCTGGGATTAGAGGCACGAGCCACCGCACCCGGCTGAGGGCATGGTTTTTAATCTGTTCTGTTCACTGCTGTACTCCTGCCTGACGCTGATTCTTGGGCATAAAAATTGCTCAATAAGTATTTGCAGAATAAGTTTTATTTCAAAATAATAAAAAGCTTTGATGTATGATGAAGAGGGAATCTGTGTTGGAGAACATGTTTATAGCTGGGTCTCCTAACAAAGACAAGGCTGACTTTATATTCTGTTTCTTTTGGAATTACTGCAAGTGGAGAGTCCAAAGCTATCTGAGGCAGCTGAAATTGGACCTGGAAGATTTACCTTAATGGTTTGGGAGGAGTATTTCACCTATTTGCATATTTCATGCTCAGATTTATTTATTATTAGGAAAAGTATAAGTGTCATTACACAATCCTGTCGTTCTAGATCATTACTTTTGGTCACATGTAGATTTATTTTATTTACTCATCATTGGATATGGATAACTAATTATCATTTTATGTTTTATTTTTCTTTTCTTTTTTTTTGAGATGGAGTCTCACTCTGTGGCCCAGGATGGAGTGCAGTGGTACAATCTCAGCTCACTGCAATGTCTGCCTCCCGGATTCAAGCAATTCTCCTGCCTCAGCTTCCTGAGTAGCTGGGACTATAGGCACGCATCACCACACCTGGCTAATTTTTGTATTTTTAGTAGAGATGGGGTTTCATCATGTTGGCTAGGCTGGTCTTGAACTCCTGACCTCAAGTGATCTGCCTGCCTCAGCCTCTCAAAGTACTAGCATTACAGGCGTGAGCCACTGCACTCAGCTCTAATGATCATTTTAAACTCCCAAAACAAAGAGCGCTGTTGTAACTATGGAAACAAGTGCTATTTTAATTTTTTGCTAAGTGTAGAGTTTGTCATTGCTGATGTTCTTGGTAGAATGTCAACAGCAAGGACAAAAATTACAAGTTTTCTTTGAGTAACGCTATTCCAAATTCTCGTTCATCTCTTGACTTCAAGAAACCACATGTCTAAAAATCATTATTGTTCTATGGAAACATTTCCAAACTTGTTCCGTTCTGAGTCACAGAGACACATTTGGCAGAGCAATGTCTTCGCTGACTGAGGCGCTCACTGGAGAAAAGCAGTTGCAAAAGCAGATACCAAAACTAAATATTTAAAAATATTTTTTGGAGGTAAACGAAAGCTCTGAAACACAAAATAGCTTGCTATTTATATTTTAAATGTTAGGTTATATGCTTTTTTTCCTATACAAACTTTGCCGAAGTCTGTAGCTTGCCACAGTATTAGCTCTGTTTACAAGGGTAGTTCTTTCTTCATTGCCATAACTGAGCTGTGTGCCTCGTGGGACTACTGAATGAGATTTTCTATTAATTAATTTATTATTATTTTTGAGACGGAGTCTTGCTCTGTCACCTGGGCTGGAGTGCAGTGGCACGATCTCGGCTCACTGCCTCCTGTGTCCCCCAGATGTAAGTGATTCTCCTGCCTCCGCTTCCCAGTAGCTGGAATTACAGGCACATGCCATCACGCCCAGCTAACTTTTTATATTTTTAGTAAAGATGGGGTTTCACCATGCTGGCCAGGCTGACCTTGAACTCCTGACCTCAAGTGATCTGCCTGCCTCGGACTCCCAAAGTGCTGGGATTACAGGCGTGAGTCACTGCACCTGGCCTCAATCTTAATTAAAGTGAGCAAGAGTGATTCTGAGGATTTGACAGCATCGCTGGAAATAATTAGGCAGACTCCTCTGTTTCAGAAGAGCCACTACTGGATCTGCCACTCAAGAAGAGAAACACTGCGGTAACGCCCAAGGTCAAGCTGTGTAAATGCCCTTTCTCATCAAAAACAAAAATAATAACAAAAACAAAACAAAACAAAAAACAAAAAGCAAAGCAAACAAACCAAAAAAACAAAGCAAAGCAATACTTTGCTCTACCAGGCAAACTCTTAGGAGATTCTGTCCTTTTAATCTTACTGAAATTATTAAAGACCTTTTATCTTTAGATGCAGGCAAACAATTGCCTGCAGGAAAACCACCATGAAGACGTGTCCCAGCGTAACTCCGCTGGGCACAGCGGGAGCTGAGCCTCTGCACGGACCAGCGCCTTGTCTGTGTGATTCCCTCCACCCTGTGCCTGTACCTCTGCACAACAGTCCCTGAATCTTGAGTGCACGTGTCTGGGTGATTGTCACCAATGGGGTTGCAGGTGGTACTCCGCCTGTGTATGAGTTAGTGTCTGAGTGTGTGCAAGTATGAGTGCGTGTGAGACTCTGCGCAAATGTTGAGTGTATGAGGGTGAGTGTGAGTGTGTATGAGAGTGTGCATGAGTGTGTGTGAAATCTCATTTCACCATAGTTGAAAGTTTCTTGCTTTGAGAAAGATGGACAACATTTTCACTAATAAAATTTTACTAGAGTACAGAAAAGCATTTTAGAAGTAATCTTCAGTTTTTTTTTTTTTTTTTTTTTTTTTTGAGACAGAGTCTCACTCTGAGACTGAAGTGCCCAGGCTAAAGTGCAGTGGTGTGATCTCAACTCACTGCAACCTCTGCCTCCTGGGTTCAAGCAATTCTCCTGCCTCAGCTTCCTGAGTAGCTGGGATTACAGGTGCATGCCACCACACCTGGCTAATTTTGTATTTTTAGTGGAGACAGGGTTTCACCACATTGGTTAGGCTGGTCTCTAACTCCTGACCTCAGGTCATCCTCCTGCCTCGGCCTCCCAAAGTGTTGGGATTACAGGCATGAACCACCCCGCCCCACCTTATTACCTTAGTAGTAAGGAGCATGTCTCAATCATCTCAAGGGAAGCCTCCAGCCACTCTCTTTTCCTACCCAGGGCAAATTATTATAGTATCAAGTTCTAGTCATGGGGACCACTAATTATAATATTTGCTTTTGGTGTTTTTGGTTATTAATGAAGATCCCAGGAAAAAGAAATGGAACATGAAGACAAAATTTTAAAGGTAATTTTAATAAAAATATTTAGGTAATGGTAAATTTTAGGTAAAATAACATGTAAGATTCTATTATCCAGGTGGGGCTCTTCCTGTCAGAGGAAGAAAGGGAGGACAGCCTTCTGGTGTAAGTTTTATTATTGTGGAACATGATTGTAATGTAGCCTGGAAATAAAAATGGCCCAGATACAAAAAGTCAACATGAAAAGTTCCCATTTCAATGTGCCTAAATTACAAGTTCCTTACCTTTCAGTTGCGGGCGGATGTGAGCATCTCTCAATTGCTTTGTGCCTCTCTAATGATAAAATTAAGTCTACTTAAATGGTCACATCCATTGTTTATTTTAAAATCCACCCACCACTGTCGGCCTGGCTCAACGGTTCAGGAGCGGCTGCCCCACAGAGCCCACCTGGGGCTGCTTCTGGGTCTCTGGACTGGGCTCCGCCGGGGAGGGCGAGGTCAGGATCTAAATGCCTCTGCAGCAACCACACCAAAACCGAGACCCAGTGCAGAACCGGGGCTGAACCAAGGACCCGATTTTCACGGAACTCTTTAATTGCGAAGAAGAGTTGAGGGTGGAAGGAGAGCTAAGGAATAATAATTACTAACACCTTTCCTGATACATCAAATTTAGCACGTTCCAGGGAGAACAAGAAAGGTCGGAATGAATATGGAAAGCCGCGGTGTGAGAGTGACGGGGTTCAGTTTGATGCGTGAAGACCAGGCATAGGAGCGTGAGCGGGGGTGCACTTTGCTAACCCTGCATGTAACAGTGTGCTTAATTTTCCCTTTTTTAACATCTTGTTTCTTCAATTTACACAATGCTGATGCTAAAACCTTCGTGGCAGAAGTGAGGCCCAGCTCCTGAAGGATTCATCTGAGAAACTCAGGGACATGCCCTTCTCTCATTGGAAAAAGTGGGAAAAAAGGGCATCTTAAAAAAAGGGTATGGCGAAGCCGTGCGGCACCCGTGGAAGAGGAGGAGGAGGCTGGAGAAGGCCTGTGAGCGCAAGCTGCCCAACTGAGACTGTGCCCTCAGAGCCAGAGTCTTCCTCCGAGGTGCCTGAGTCCACCCGACCAGGAATGGGGGAAGGAGCAACGGCGATCCAACAGCCACACAACAGAACCCCAACTTCCAATCACAAATTCAGGCTGTGAGGTGAAATCACAAATGTGAACTTTTACTTATGGAAACCAAATAGAGGTGCTTTCAAATTGGGGATCCAAGGCCCAGCAGACATAAGGGGTCAGCAGTGTCCCGATCGGGGGTTAAGACAAAGGGGTCCCTGGATGGGGGCGCCCGCGAGCAGGGACCCCTTTGTCTGAGCTCCCCGGGTCCCGAGCTGCAGGCATGGCCGCCCCACTGGCCAGAGCCCATCACAGCTGCTATTTGTGCCATTGTAAGGTTTGTATTCCCTCTTTGTTCTGGGAATCTTTCAGTTGTCCCATTGTGGCTCTGATGACCCTAAGTGACTCTTAGCAGTGTATTCTTATTTTGGAAGGCCAGGATCGCTTCGGGGTAAGTGCACAGGAAACAAACTTGAAGCGAATGCAGCTATGGTTTGTGAGTGTTTATGCTCACTGTATAGCCCGGCAAGCTCAGAGGACCTGCTGAGCAGTGTCCCCCACCCATCCACCTGCTCACCTGGAATAATCCCCCATGGGAACACGGCCACTATCCTCGCCTTGGGATTTGTGACTCCCGATGGGAAGTGCCCTGCCAGCCCAGCAACGGTCAGGCCTGCGTCCCTGAGCCCCCACTCCTCTCCACTCAGCAGGCAACCCCTCAAGCCATGTATACCCCCGGGTGGACTTCAGGGGCGCTGTCCCTGTGGGCACTGTGCCCTTCCCGTCCTAACCTGCTCCCTCCTGTGCAGCCACTGGAAAGGTTTTGGGGAACATGGGTGTGAGCCCATGCTAGACCCCAGCCGCCTGCCTTGGATCATTTGAAAAAGGGGAACTTTTGGTTTCCTGCTAAATAGAAGGCCCCAAAAGAAGCCAACCAATGCCGTGTCTCCGTGATAGGCCAGCGTGGCTGTCCCAGGAGCAGAGAGGGGAACAGCACAGGCTCACGTGTCTCCAGGGAGCTCAACACCAGATGGCTTATTGTTGGGAACCCTGGCTGAGGGTGGCCGCATCTGCAGTGACACGGCTGCTTCCCACTTCCCTGTACCCATCCTCACGGTGGCTGCTTCAGGGGAGGGGTGGGCAGTGGCCCCACTGCAGGTGCAGTCAAGGGGCACACAGACGCTGGACATCTGCACACTCAGCTGGGTTGGGACTGAGCTCCATCCTCAGCCCCCACAGCCAAGACACCAGCGTCAGCCGGTGCCCTCCACTACAGGGGCTGGCTGTGGTTTCAGAGTCTCACCCTAATTTCAAAGAACAAAAGCATCTCTCGAGTTCCAGGGACATTTTGTCAGTTGGAACAGCATTTTTATAGTGTGCACCCCACACGCTATGTGCACGCATCACAAAGCACACACAGGCACTCTTGCACACACACGCTCCGATGAACGAGCTGCGGGCACTCTGTGGATCACTGCTGAGCTGAGCACAGAGGCCGGATTCCTTACAGGGAAGAGGTCAGGCCTCAGGCACACTGTCTGCCGGCATTTGATGTGGAACACTGCCATGTGCAAACAAAGTCTCTGAGACAGGAGAGGAGAGAGCAGCAGGGACGAGGGGTGTCCCGCCTGTCACTCAGTCATTCAGCAAATATTGATGAAGCTCATCCCATGAGCTGGGCCCAAATCTAGGTGCTGGGATATCTCAGCGAACAAAACAGGCAGATGTCCCTGCCTTCATGGGGCTCACTTTCCATCCGGGGTGGGGGCTCGGACAATAAACAACATAATCAGGGAGTGTGGCAGAGGTGACTGTACCACCCCACTTTGCATCCTTCTTCCTCTCGGCCCCCTCCTCGAGGTGGGGCCGCATGACGCTTCTGGCCATCAGAACTTGAGTGGACGCGATGACTGCCCCTCGGCCTGGCCTGCAGGGTGCTTGGCCCTTGGGCTGTCCTCCTGGTCCCTCCCCACCCTGCCCTCTGATGGTGGAAACTCTATGTGGAAACCACAGGGCTCTCCCAGGCACACTGGACGGGCAGCCACCTGGCCCTCGCTGAGCTGTGATGTGAGTGGACACCATCTTGAGCCTCAGAGATTTAGGAGTTCCTCTGGCAGACCTGCAGAGCCCACCCACGCTGATGCAGTCGCACTTCTAAGTGGGAGATGTCAATGAGAAGGGACACGGAGCGAAGAGTTCGCCTCCGGATATCCGGGCAAGAGACTGAAGGAGGAGGGCAGTCTGTGCTTCAGCCACACCCAGGAGGCTGCGGGAGGGAGAGGCCGCAGGAGATGTGGTTGGAGAGGCCCCTGGGGAACAGGTGGAGGGGCTTCGAGCAGGGAGCAAGGTGCTCAGCAGCTAGCTGGCAGGGAGAACCGACAGGGACGGATCAGGATGGAGGCCGGGACCCACTTAATGACCCAGGTAGGCAGAGGAGGATTTGGGCCTTGGTGATGGGAGAGGTGATTGCAAAGTACCGGAGCGTCCCTGGGTCCTTGGCACAATCAGCCATCAGTGCTCTCAACAAAGACATAGAAACAGCTCTCCTCATTTTGTACCTCGATAAGGGGAAAGCTCAAGTTCCAATCTCTGTTAGCGGCTGGTGACGTCACCACGCACACATCTCAAGTTCCAATCCCTGTTAGCGGCAGGTGACGTCACCACGCACACATCTCAAGTTCCAATCCCTGTTAGCGGCAGGTGATGTCACCATGCACACATCTCAAGTTCCAATCTCTGTTAGTGGCGGGTGACGTCACCAGGCACACATCTCAAGTTCCAATCCCTGTTAGCGGCAGGTGATGTCACCATGCACACATCTCAAGTTCCAATCTCTGTTAGTGGCGGGTGACGTCACCAGGCACCAGGCACATCTCAAGTTCCAATCCCTGTTAGCGGCGGGTGACGTCACCATGCACACATCTCAAGTTCCAATTCCTGCTAGCGGTGGGTGACGTCACCATGCATACATCTCAAGTTCCAATCTCTGTTAGCGACGGGTGACATCACCAGGCACACATCTCAAGTTCCAATCCCTATTAGCGGCGGGTGACGTCACCACGCACACACCTCAAGTTCCAATTCCTGTCAGCTGCGGGTAACGTCACCATGCACACATCCTGTTTTCTCCCACTCTGCCATTGTGATCTCCAGATGATCTATTTCATATTATCAGGAAAATGAGCTTCCAAACAGAAAGCCCAGAGGAGAAGGGAAGGGACTTGCACGTACACACACATTTAAATGTCAACATTGTATGGAATTCAGTATCATAAAAGTATGCAAACCATGGGAAGTAATAATGAGTTGGCTTTGGGAGGCCCTGGGAGTGAGGAGAAGAGAACCTTCGGGCCGGGCACATGGTGGATGGGGACAGAGGAACGGCAGCACCGCCTGCCGCTGCTGGGCCCTGCGTGTCTGCACCACACTCTGTGGTCGAGAAAACAGCAGGCAGCTTGGCTGCAACTCCAGCACAGCCTCTGTGTGGGAGGAGCAAGGTCAGCAGAAACCCAGAGGCAGGAAGGAGCTGAGCGGAGCTGGTGCAAGAATGTCCTGCCCTGGGAGGAAGTGGCTTTGTACCAACTGATACAATACCCAGAGGAGGGGGCACATCACTGTAAACTTCTAGAACCCACATCCTTAAAGCCCAACCCCTGACCCAGGAGGTGCGCGGGTAGCTGTTCCCTCCCAGCCCAGGGCCACCTCTGCCATCCTCCCTGGCTGGGAAAGATGGTCTGTACTGAAAGTGCGCTCAGTTTTCTTTCTTTCTTTCTTTCTTTTTTAACCTAGTAATTGCTTTTCACATCTGCTGGTGGGCTGCTGTCTTTCAGAGCATTACTTCCGTTCTTGCTTTAAATAAGGTGGTGTTTGGCCTCTGTTTTGTTTTCAGGTAAAGCGAACTGCAATCAGGAAGCCCTCATTACAGACAGTGAGGTCATGACAAGAAAAGTTCATTCACATTGGAGATTTCAACCCCATCGGAAATGTCTTTCCAAACGCAGCTGGTGACTTTGCAAACCCAGACATTCCCAGAAACTCAGTGGTTCTAGAAGCTTGGTTGGAATAATTAAGGTTTTAGAGCAGCTGTCGGAATTTTTAGAAAGGGGGAAAAAAACCCAAAGTGAGGCTCTCCCTCCCCCACTCCTCTTACATGTCCCTGTGGCTCTGCGGTGTCATGGCTAAGCGTGGTGCTCTCCACTCACCGTGTGGATGAAAGGCAGGCGGCACCTGCATGAATTTGCACCAGTGCATGGCAGTGAGGCCACTGGCAGTGCATTTCCTGTTATCAGGGACACCGTGCGCCCAGGGCTGGGTCTGCAGAGGCTTTGGGGAACACACTGTTGCTGCCTCCTATGCCTGGCCCGCTGTCCATGTGGCTCACAGGGCCCGTAGGGACCGGGTGCTGCTCTAAACCAGAGGCATGAACTGACCATTGGCCCAGACCGCCTTGCCATTCCTGTCTGGGGGACTAAACCTTGAACAGGTTTTGTAGGACTCTCGGCCCCAACTTCCTTGTCTCTAGAAAACTTGCCACTGTAAATTCTTTCTCTGTCCCTTTAAGACCTCAGCCCTTTCCTGGCCTCTTGCCCAGTTCACTGCCCAGCTTGGTCTTCTCGAAGGACCCAGGAGCCTTTGAAATGTAACCAACAAGGAAGATAGCACCCTCAGCTCCCAGTCCCCGTTGGAGGCAGGGGCCTAACTGTGATAAGGGCTAATCTGCAAACACTGCTGGCCTGACTGCACCAACCGGCCTCCAACCAACGTCCTCCAGGACTCTCCCACCAGCTCACCCCAGTGCTTAAAAACCCTCCTGCCTTTTGTTTCAGCAGGGTCGAGTTCAGCTCCTCTCTGCTACTGCAATAGTCTGGGATACGTCTTCCCTGCCTGTCCCACTCTCCCTGGGGTAACTTTTCTTTGACACCACTGAGTCCTCCCAGCAACCTGCAGCTGAGCACACAACCCCCATCTGCACGGGGGAACCGAGTCCACAGTCCTAACCACATGGCCGCACTAAAGTAACTCCTAGATGCTGAGACCTTTGTCTAACAGCTCTCAGGAGGGGCTGCTGAGGAGAACCGGCTTCCACGTGCCCTGACCATGCCCACACCCACGCCCACCGCGTGAGCTTTCACCACTGGGCCGCTGAGAAGCAGGGGGTCTTTGGCCCAAAGCAAACATCCTCTGAGATGGGAAGGAGGCATGTCCCCAAAGAATTGCCTGGGTACTACAATGAAGCAGGGTAAATATTCAGAGCTACGTTTGGGTTTTTCAAACATTCACTTCAGTGCACAGAGGAGCAGTAACTGTTACAGTGTTTGTTTTAACATCTGTCAGACAGACATGAGAACTGCCCTGCCCCACAAGGAACCAGCTGTGGTCTCCCTGGCAGACTGGGAGCACTGGGCTCGGATCCTGCTCCTGAGTGTCTGCCTGGCAGCTGCACCCTCATCTGACATGCAAGGCGGGGTCAGACAAGATAATCTGAATATTCCTTCATCCCCCAACTTGTGATTTTGTTTCTATGATTTATACCCAGCCCAAAGATGGTATTTCACAAAATGGGTTTTGTGGCTTGTCTAGACAGGAATACAAGGCCTCAGGCAGCCACGGAATCACAATTAGTGATCCATTCACACTAGCACTGAATATTCCCACGGAAAGGCTGTGCAGTGATTATCTCTAAGGACTCGGGCTGTGTGTGAAGGACAAGGAGACAGGAACTCCCACGACTAGCAGGTCCAAATGGAATTTTATGTCAGAAATGAGTTACTTACTGAGGTCTTATAGCTCAGTTTACTAACCTGGATGCATTAAATACACACATTACTTGAAAAATAGCATCTCAAAAAAGGATTTTCTCATATAAGTTTCTTGGAAACAAATTTAAACAAAAATGCAATGATTTTTAAAAACGCTACATGAAAATTCTGAGGGGGAACATCTGATGAAGGCGGGGAGTGGTTTTTAAGTTCCTCACCCAGGGCTGCACCAGCCCTTCAGGGACTCTCTGGGAAGAAGAGGCATCCCCTCCTCAGCCCTGGAGGTCCACCTCAGGGGCGGTGGGGACGCCAGGAAGCGGGGATGCGGGGAGCCGGGGATGAGGGGAGGCGGGGATGTGGGGATGAGGGGAGGCGGGGAAGCGGGGATGAGGGGATGAGGGGAGGCGGGGAGGTGGGGAGGCGGGGAGCCGGGGATGAGGGGAGGCGGGGATGAGGGGATGCGGGGAGGCGGGGATGAGGGGATGCGGGGAGGCGGGGATGCGGGGATGAGGGGATGCGGGGATGCGGGGAAGCCGGGATGAGGGGAGGCGGGGAGGCGGGGAGGCGGGGATGAGGGGATGCGGGGAAGGGGGGATGCGGGGATGCGGGGATGCGGGGAGGCGGGGATGAGGGGATGTGGGGAAGGGGGGATGCGGGGATGCGGGGAGGCGGGGAAGCGGGGATGCGGGGAGCCGGGGATGAGGGGAGGCGGGGATGAGGGGATGCGGGGAGGCGGGGAGGCGGGGATGAGGGGAGGCGGGGATGCGGGGATGCGGGGAGGCGGGGAGGCGGGGAAGCGGGGATGCGGGGAGCCGGGGATGAGGGGAGGCGGGGATGAGGGGATGCGGGGAGGCGGGGAGGCGGGGATGAGGGGAGGCGGGGATGAGGGGAGGCGGGGATGCGGGGAGGCGGGGAGGCGGGGAGGCGGGGAAGGGGGGATGCGGGGATGCAGGGAGGCGGGGAGGCGGGGATGAGGGGATGCGGGGAAGCGGGGATGCGGGGATGTGGGGATGCGGGGAGGCGGGGATGCGGGGATGCGGGGATGTGGGGATGCGGGGATGCGGGGAAGGGGGGATGCGGGGAAGGGGGGATGCGGGGATGTGGGGATGCGGGGAAGGGGGGATGCGGGGATGTGGGGATGCGGGGAAGGGGGGATGCGGGGATGTGGGGATGCGGGGAGGAGGGGAGGCGGGGATGAGGGGATGCGCGGAAGGGGGGATGCGGGGATGTGGGGATGCGGGGAAGGGGGGATGCGGGGATGTGGGGATGCGGGGAGGAGGGGAGGCGGGGATGAGGGGATGCGCGGAAGGGGGGATGCGGGGATGTGGGGATGCGGGGAAGGGGGGATGCGGGGATGTGGGGATGCGGGGAGGCGGGGATGCGGAGCGCTCCCAGGCTGGGTCACAGCCGGCAGTGGCTCCACTCTGGCTTCGACTATCAGGACGCACCTGGGACCGCAGCTCCACGCTGCGGGGAGGCCAGACCTGGAGAACCCGGGGCACCAGTTCAGGCTGACAACCCGGCCAGACCCGAGCAATGCCCCGCATAGCTCGCCAGCCACGGGAGGGAGTGGCCTCCAGGAGACCCCAGCCCAGGGCATGAACCCAGCCCCCTCCGGCTGATGCGATGCCCACAGGGGACGAGCTGTTCCAGCCCCACCCCCACCCCCGTGTGCAGAATCCTGAGCCAAAGAAACAGCACTTCAAGAAACGAAATTGTGGACAAACTTGGAACACGGCCGTAGTGACTGGAATGGTGCCCAGGGTCATTTTAATCTCGAACAGATGAGGGACCAAGTCTCCAGCTCCAGGCCTGTGGGGTCAGGCAGCTCATTCCGCAGAGGGGGGAAAATCGCAGGGGACCTGGAGGCCCTGGAGATGGGGGCTCCTTGGTCAGCTGACTGCAGCCAAGCCGGGAGAACACCATTGCCAGACCTTTAGTTTCCAGAGATGCTGCAGTTCAACATTTTCATGGGAAAGTTTACCGTTTCCAAATGTCATCAATATTAAAAGAAAAAACCTCCACCATGTGGATATAACGAGACCTGCCTGAGGGCCACCACATCCAGCCACAGCCCACCAGCTTACAACTCCCTGCGGCTGCCCCAAGATGCAAGCGACAGGAAGGGCAGCCACGGGAAGGGCAGTTCACCGGCTCGACTTAGGGGAAAATAATTTAGCCATTTCACTTACTTTGACTGAAGCCTATTATAACAATTAAAAGAAAGAAAAAACCCTACCCAAATCAAAGTGCCAACTGTAGCATGTCTTCTGGTAGCCCAGACAACCGAAATGAAAAGCAATAGGGGAATGATTGTATTACTGATGGTTTGTCAATCACATGGAATATTAGGAGCTATTTAAAAGGATAATACAGTAATCAGGACCATTAAACAGCCTAGAAAAATGTTATTGGTTGAAAGATCTGAATTCAAAATTGAAAAAGGGACAGAGTTATGTCAGGTAGTTATTTTTTAGTTCATCAACTAATCCCATTAATTAGTTTTAATTATTCAATTAGCTATTTTAATTAATTATAATTAATTTTAATTATAATTTAATTTTATAAATTAGTCGCTAATTATTTATAATTAATTTAATTAATCCTAATTAACCTGAATTACATTATTAAAATTAAAAATTAAAATTAACTTTAATAAATCAAATTTAACATGTGTAAGATGATAAATATATTTTTGCTTAAAAATCAGGTGAATATTATTACAAGTAAAAATACACCAAAATGCAGAAAGCAGACATGGGTCTCGAGAAGCCGTTTGTTTGCTGTGTCTACTTCAGTGCTAAGTGCTGCCACTTGGTAGTCAATTAAAATAAGTGCCAGCACAGATACGAGATGCTCCGCCTTCAAGAAGCTTGCATTTGTGGAAGAAAAAAGACACTAAGTGTGTAAATGCAATAAAAAAAGGCCATTGTGAAGGCCACGAAATAAGGCAGTGGGATAAAGAAGTGTGGCATGGGAGACAGGTGGGCTTCGTGGTTAGATATGACAGGAACAGCCTCTTAGAAAGGTGATGTAAAGTAAAGGTCCTACCCCTCCAGGCAAGATGGAATGAACTCTTTGTGGCAATAAGATAGCAAATTATGGGCTGGGCATGGTGGCTCATGCCTGTAATCCAGCACTTGGGAGGCCGAGGCAGGTGGATCACGAGGTCAGGAGTTTGAGAGCAGCCCAGGCAATATGGTGAAATCCCATCTCTACTAAAAAATACAAAAATTAACCCGGCGTGGTGGTGCATGCCTGTAGTCTCAGCGGAGAATTGCTTGAACCCGGGAGGCAGAGGTTGCAGTGAGCCAACATGGTGCCACTGCACTCTGGCCTGGGTGACAGAGTGAGACTCTGTCTCAAAAAAAAAAAAAAGATAGCAAATTATAAACCAGCCCTGAGGCCATGCCATGCAGGATGGAACCATCACAGGGTGCTTCCTTTCCTCTCTCACCTAAACAAGCACTGGCCCTGAGGTAAGTAATATGAAAACAATTGCAGCTGTGACAATGAGATGATGCTAGATCCCCCTGTTCCACAAGCTGTAACTACAGCTCTGATTAGACAAGAGGCTGATTTCAGTAACTTTCTTCTGCTAAGACACCACTGACCACCGCCTGCTCTGGTGGGTTTACAGAGGCTGCACATTGAGTGCCTTTGTGCCCCCGTTCCACCCCTTGAGGTACAGGGCCTAATGGAGTGCCTTGAAATGTTAAAGTGAACACAGCTTGTAACATACATGTTCACTCAGTACACATTCATTAGGACTCCTCCATAAATATTCATAGGATTCTCCTATGAGCCATTGAATATGTAAACTTGGCCAACCCATTCAGCATAACTCCTGTCTCATCTTTCCCTCCAAGTGCCTGCTCTCGTCTCTGGTGGAGGCTTTGCTTCCCAGCCTGTCAGGATGGCCACCTTGCAGGCTGCAGCCCCCCTAAGAAGTAAATTCTCCTTTCCAAATTCATGAACCTGGTGATTCTTTTGTTGGCAGTGATATCTGAGTCGATCCGAATAGTATCTGGACACCTTTCAACTTTTAGAGCATAGAAACTTTTTTCCAACCTCATCTAAATAACTTCTAAGCCTACTCTTGGATGTTTTAAAATCTATCTTCATTGGAAAGACAGATGTTCTACCAAAACATGAAAATCTTTGTATGATTCCTCTGTCCAGGTCACATCCCTCCAATCATTGCCCGCTCCCTGTCACCACCTCAGTCTTTCAAAATGCTCCAGTTTATCTCCACTGTGGCTTCTCCTGAACTTCTGTGTATCTCATTTTAAGTATTTTTCATTCACTTAGGACATAGCTTTTTACTCTACCTTATAGCATTATGACACGGCCAGCACTAGAAAACAATGGAAGAAAAAAATGCCCTCCTTTCATGTCTTTCTATATTAAACCACCCCCGAAACGGTGTGAACTCCCTAGGGCTGGCCCCGCCATTTCTCTATTTTGTTTTCTCTAACCTCTGCCCTCTCTCTTCCACCTCCAGTATATGGCACGGCACATTGGAGGTGCTCAAAAATGATTGAATAAATGAATGGTGAAATCACATAGGCAGGACATCCTGGTGCCAATGATGAATGAATGTTTATGGCAGATGTGATCCAGGTCCTCACTGGCACATGAAAACTACTAATGAATGGCAGCACTCATTATTCGTTGTCTGAACGTGGCTTCAAGCAGTAGAGACGTTAAAGCATCCTGTAATGTGGTGTAACTGTTCTCTCTCTCTCTCTGTCTCTTTTTTATTTGAGGCAGAGTTTTGCTCTTGTTGCCCAGGCTGGAGTGCAGTGGTGCAATCTCAGCTCACTGCAACCTCTGCCTCCTGGGTTCAAGCAATTCTCCTCCTCAGGCTCCCAAGTACCTGGGATTACAGGTGTGTGCTACCACAGCCAGTTAATTTTGTATTTTTTAGTAGAGATGCGGTTTCCCCATGTTGGTCAGGCTGGTCTCGAACTCCTGGCCTCAGGTGATCCACCTGCCTCAGCCTCGCAAACTGCTGGGATTACAGGCATGAGCTACCACACCGGGCCAAATTGTTCTCTCAGTGCGCACTTGCAACAATTCTTGAGGGTCAATAGGAAACCCTGTTTTCTGGACGAGGAAACGGAGGCACAGAGAGATGAAGTTGCACCCCCAGTTGCATTGAGAGTTGATGGCAGAGCCAACGGTCACACCCGCTTGTTTCCCATGTGGTCTGTCTTCTTCTCTTGAGGCTGCCGCTGACCCTCAATGGAACAGAGGCACACAGTGCCTCAGCAACCAGTCACTCAGAACTCCTCCTGGGCCTTTCTCAGAGCCTGGGACCTGGAACTCTGTGCTGTGAAATGCCTATCAAAGTCCTGGCTCTGGGAAGGGACCCCAAGTTCTTGTAATTCTGTCTGTGGATCATAGCAGGTCCTCTGATGGCTAACACAGGGACCAAGGATCCTGGCTTTCAATGCTGAAGACTGATGTTGCACCACTGGCTCTTACTGAATTCTATTACAATCAATAACTATACAAAACTAATCTCCACGTGTGCTATAAAAATATGTTGAGGTCGCTGACTACCATGTGACTCTTTATCTGTGATAAAAATTTAAGCAGGAAAAGTTCTTAGTATTTGTTAAACAAAGCTCTGAATCCTTCAAAAAATGTCTGCAGTCTTCTCTCTGAAAATACGAGCCCATGTTCACTGAGTACTGCGAGGAGATGGGGGAGTCCCACACATGCACGTGTGTCAACTTGTTTCTCACTCACAGGTCATTTTATGATTACTCCTACTTACGTATGGGGAAACCAAGACACAAAAAGAGGAGTTCATTGGCAAAATGAACACAGCTAAAAGGCAGTAAGACTCTGCCACCTGCTGTGTAAAATGAGAGATTTCAGGCTGGCTGGGGTCCCCTTCCACTTGGGCAGCTGGGCAGCTCAGAACAAAACGTGGGGCTCCCTGCGGCCGTTGTCACGTGGTTGATGTGTTTATGGTCTTCCTTCACTTCATCTCTCAATTTTATTTACATTTTACAGTTTCCTGGTCTTTTTTCCTAGTGTCAGCTAACTCAAGCTTTATAAAATAAAGAAGAGTGAAAACACGCACACACCAATATATGTACTTCAATGTTTCTGGGATGAATACTTTTTAAATAAACATTAAACACAGCTATCTCTATCTCCACGGTCTGAGCAATGAAGTCGTGAATGTTTTCCTCATGACTCTTCACGGGGTTTTGCCCTTACATGCTGTACACTCAGGACTTGGCCCCGTGAAATGGACACAGCAAACACAGATGTGGGATGGTGATGTTTTCGTGGCAGGACATCCTTCATCAGTGGCACATGTGGAGTGAACTAGCTTACGCGTGACACGGAGTCCACATCCTTCCAGGCCTGCCTTTGAGATGCCTGTCCTGGCCGAGAGGAACCACAGTCAGTCGCCGGGGCAGTAGTGCCCTCTTTTGGCCACTCCTCTCCTTCCTTAGTATAATGTAGGAAGACCTAAGACTTCACTCACCTCAACTGAATTGCCTGCCTTTAGTTTAGCCCGACCATTAGTTTAGCTCCCACTCCTCCCTCCAGTGGGAGGAGAGGTGGAGACTGACTCCTGCCTGGTTTCTACGGAGGAGGACAGTGTGTGCACTGCCCGTGGGGGTGTGGGTCAGAAAACACTTAGCAGCGACTGGTCTACCGCAAAATGACCTGCTTCCCCAAAGCTCAGACAACACCCAGTTCTCTAGGTTGTTGTGTCTTGAAGTGTTTTCTTCCTCCTTTTGTAACTAGGCAAAACAGTCTTAAGCATAACCACAAAGCTGTCACACAAAAAAAAAAAATCACAGAAGATATTTGCAAGTGTGCTCTCACGAGTTATTTACTTAGACTGAAAACAATCCTTTGGTGGGATTTTTACCAGGAGATGAAGGGCAAATAAAATTTCAAAGTGGATTGCTAAGAAAATGACTGGCTCTGGCCTTCACAGAGATGAGGAGGAAGGCTGTGCTGGTTTAGTTGTCTGTTTGCGGTTTTGAGCACTCAATGTGTGAACCATAGTGATGGCATCTGTGCCAGAGTCAGCGCCTGGCACAAACTTTTCTCTTCAATGCATCAATCAGTGTTCACTCGGGGACTCTCTTCTCAGCTGAAATACAACACTATTGCCTTTTGACGCCACAGAGATCTTAGGTATGAGTGTCCTGCAGAGGTGGTTGGCTAAGGATGATGGCTTTCTGCCCTTGTCTCACATTCCTCGCTCATTCTTCTGACGCGTGGATGAAACGGCTGCCAAGAACCTAGAGATGACCATCGCACGATCACGGATGCCTAGTGCTCACGGGACATCAAGAATGGTTCCTATTGTACTTACGGGATTTACTCTCCCGTCAAGGAAAGACCTTTTCCTAAAGTGGGAGGGAACTGCTGCTCTCATTTAGAGTCACTTTGTACATTACAATTTAAAAAGAAATTGCATATATGCCTCCAAGGTTATACAGTCAAGACTAAATAGCCAAGATCATTTTAGTTGCTTTTCCTTCAGTACTCTGCGCCTTTAGAGTAGAGTTCTGCGTGCTGCAGGAAAGAGTCAGGAAATTATTAAGGTCAATAGCAAAAGCCTCACAGCTCAATAGGCCCTTCCAGGTTGGCATCACTTGGGATTGTTAAACAGCGAGTGCAGAGGCCTCCTGGGCCAGCCTCCCCCCCCCCCCGGGTGGGATGAAATCAGGACGCCTCGGACCACAAGCTCCTCCCACTTCCCCCTTCGTTCTGACTCAACCTGAATCAGGCGTCAGCTGCAGAGGCCTGAAGGTGACTCTTGGGGAACTGCTTCCTGGTCACACTCACAGGCAGGAAGGCTTGGAATGTGGGAACGAAGTTCATTCAGCAGATATGTGAGCCTTGCTCCAGTGTCCAAGGACCTGGGAACATCTCAGTAAACACAACAGGCAGAAGCATGGCTCTTCCTATCAAAACACAACCCAAGTTTGTGAAATGATGGAAATATTCTGCAGTTCCATCACTACCAGTATTTTTCACATTCAATCCTAGATAATAACTGTCCAAACTCAGTATCTCTCTGAAAAGGTTAAGGAGGGCTGCGTTTGGAAGGGCTTCAGGAATTATATCATCTTCATAGTGTAAGGAAAGGGCTGAGTATAGAAGACCTTTTTACGTTATATTGTATCCATGCTGTATATATACCTATATGTGTGTGTGTGTGTGTGTGTGTGTATGTATTTGATGGTAACAGAACCACTCCCATTGTCACTAATAATCTTAAAAGCAATTAGCTAGGGGAATAATGATAAAGATGATGTTTACTTAAAAAAATCAGTAGGCTTAACCAAAATAATTCTAGAACTCACTTTTATTTACGTGTAAAACCTAAAATTGGACATTTGTCTTTGTGCTTTTCTATTATGTCTTTATATATGTAGCTGAAATGTATGAATAAGAGATCATCTAAATGAATTTTTATTCTACAGTTTTATAGGCAGATTTATTCTTAAAATCATCAAGACATCCCATTCAAACTCACAGCGTGTCTATTCTAGGAAACCCTCAGTGTGCTCCAGAGTGCGCGCTGCTGCTCCTAGTCACGGACGCGGCTGCCTTCAACTCCTTCCTCTTCTTCCCCTGCCACTAAGGATGGAAACCCCACTACTTGAAGGCAGTGAGTTATGCTCAGGCCTCCGAGAAAATTCCTATAAAGATCGTAAGAAAATCTGCAGAAGTCAGCAGAGCACTGAGTCCCTTTTGCACTTGCCTGTCTCATTTCTAGTGAAGGAGTCCTCATTGCTTTCAGTCTCTGGGCCTTTGGGTTATGCTGATTTTCATGGACACTTAAGATATCGAAACAGTGGGCCACACTAAATCTATGTTATGTATGCTCGCTCAAGAAGGATGGCATTATAGAAAAGAAAGGACTTTTGAAAAAGAACAAGTTAATCAGGAACAACAACAAAAAAAACGGCATAAATTATCTTGACTAACAGGTGAAGTATAGAGAAAGGCCTTTCCATAAAGAGAATGTGGCCCAGAAGCCTGTTTGCCTTGAGTGTCGTCTGTGACCTACAGGGTGGGCTGATCTCGGGGAAAGGGATGAGGATTTTAGTAGCCACAGAATCCGTCCTTCTTCCTTCGACCTACAGTGAGTTCTCAGGATCTGCGCACAGTTCATTCCATCCCTCTTTCTCTTTGCTTTAGGAATACATGGAGAAAATCAAAGAGCTGCGCACAGCAGAACACACCTGCTTTGAGGACCCGCATAGCCCTGTGGTCTTGGGCAAGTCACTGAGCCTCAGTGTCATGATGAGAAAAGTGGATCCAACCGCATTAATGTAAACCTCAAATGAGAACATGGTCATTTACTCAGAGGGGAAGCAGAAACAAAGATGAATGCTAAGATTCCGTCCTAGTTCATTTGCTGTTGCTATAACTGAATACCTGAGACTGGATAATTGATAAAATAAATTTATTCCTTACAGTTCTTGAGGCTAGGAAGTCCCAGGGCATGGCACTGGCATCTGCTCAGCCTCTGGTGAGTGTGCCATGACACAGTGGGTGGCATCGCATGGTGATACAGAGCGAGAGCTGGCTCAGGCCTCTCTTCCTCTCCCTACAAAGCCACTGGTCTCATCAGGGGCCCCACCCCAGTGCCCTGATGACTAGGTCTCTGCTCCTAGTTACATTCCAAAGGCCTCAATTCCAATTAACATAGAAATTTAGGGGTTAAACTTCCAACACACGAAATTTGGGGGACACATTCAAACCATAAAAATATGTAAAGGCAATTTATATTCAATAAGGCAATACAGAAAAGTAAAATTCTGCAGACAACAGTTATTTCCCAATGCCTTCTGAGTCACTCTTTGTGGTTAAGATAAACACCACAGCATCCAGGCTTTGGTGCAATTTCATTTCCTCATTAGTTATTTTTTACGAGCACTGCTAGGCTTCCTGATGCTCACACAGGGTTGGACAAATAGATGATCAGAGAAACACCATATAGTGAGGCAAAGCCTGGGAAATGCTGAATGTCTATGTATGCAACAAGGCATACAAGCAAAAACAAAACTGAGATGGGAAAGGATTGTGAGAGGGGAGGAAGGGGCTCTATCTGCCACATATCTATGCAGTTGACATTTTAATTTTTTTCAGACAGGGTCTTGCTCTGTCGCCCAGGCTGGAGTGCAGTGGTGCAATCATAGCTCACTGCAGCCTCGCCCTCCTGGGACCAAGTGATCCTCTCAACTCAGCCTCCCAAGTGTCTGGGGCCACAGGTGCATGCCACCACACCTGGCTAATTTATTTATTTTTTGTAGAGACAAGGTCTCATATGTTGCCCAGGCTGGTCTTGAGCTCCTGGGCTCAAGTGATCCTCTAGCATAGACCCCACGAAGTGTGGGATGACAGACATGAAGCAATGAACCCAGCCTCTATGTTTTTAGCAATGAGAACAGACCCACAGATCACCCATGCAATTAAAACATCAAAGGCTTCCCCGAGTGAGCGTGCAGGTGCACGCCATCACCATGTGGCGCCATGTTGCCGACGTCTGCGTCACCTACCAAACACTTCGCTGTCCTCTGAGGTTGTCCGTGAAAGATCACCCAGGTTTGTCTTTTTTTCAGATTCTCCCCTGTTAGTTTCGCCATTCTGGAAAAAGAAAACACAACAAACACTTTTCTTAAGATAAACTGTTTTATCAACAAAGCAATTGTAATGCATTTGTCTCTTTATAAATTTTTTATCAGATAACCAGTTTCACGCCTGTTTTCAAGATAGAATATAGAGCCTTGGTTCACAGGAGGGTTTTCTGTGCAGGATTCTGAATTCTGAATTCTGAATTCTGGCTTGTTTTCTCTGCCTAAGCACCTAAGCACTTTCTGGACCCAGTTGGTTTAGTTTTATACAAAAAAATTGGAAATATCAGCCTAGGTAAAATAAATTAGCTACACGCCAAGGGTGAGCCCGCATAGTTACTGCTTTAGATTCTAAGTGACACTGTGCAGCAGAACTGACACCAAGCCTTACTTCTCCAGTGACACCTTTGGCTAACTGGAACCAGTCAGCACCACTTTGATGGAAGAATGAGCCCTTTTAGGGACAGAAAACGAAGCTGATGTTCGGAGGCACCTTTGTATTCTGGGGGAGGAAGCGGCCTGCTGTGGGGGGCGGGGGCCAGGCCCCCGGCCACTGCTTTGGGAATCTTCAGCTTCAGAGTTTCTTCCCTGGGCCTCCCTTTGCCTGTTGTTTGGGGCCCGAATGGCAGTGTGAGCTTGTTTCTTGAGTTTAAAATTTTCAGTACATAGTTCAATCACCAGTGCGGAGAGAAGATATGGTTCAGCTTCTTGATATTTTTGTAATCAATTTTACTTGACTATTTTGAAATGTCACACTTGCACACTGAATGATTCAAAAGCTCTAGAAAGTGCACAGCGGCTGCGCACTGAAACCCCGGGGTCTCCTGGATGCCCCCTCCTCCTCTGGGAGGCAGCCGGCATTCCCAGCTTCTCCCAGACTTTGCACAATCATCTGGGCACATTCAGACAATGACACGTGTATTCTTTTCCCTCCTTTCTGTCTTCACGTAAATGGCATCACACTGTGGATGATACGCTCCTTCCTGCTTTTGCCAGGGAAAGAGGGATCCTGGAGGTGACGTCATGACAGCAGGCACAGAGCTGCCTGCACAGCCCACGGGCATTTCAGTTACTGTTCACACCTCGCCAGGCTCCACGACCACCATCCAGCTTTTTCACATTTGTGTTTTTCAATCCTAACCGTGTTGCACTAATTCCTGTTCACTTCTCAGAATGCACACGGGCAAGGAGCATTTCTGGAGGAGGAATGAGTCACACTGGAGCCTTTCACTGAGCGGGCGTCAGTGCTGTGGGCAGCCGCACTGGTCCTGGTGCCACCCACCAGCAGCACCGGGAGGTTGCTTCTCTCGGGTGCCGCTCCCTGCAGCGCCCCACCCTGGTCTCTGCACTTAACTTTGTACCAATTTTCCACCCAATCTCTCATTTCCTAGGAGCTTTTAACCCAGGACCATAAGATGTGCAGAGTCTCAATTTTACATTCTTTTCTTTCTGGAGAGAGGGGCAGGCACAGCCATTAAGCCCACCCTGAAGTCTGATTCAGACCTAGTGTGACTCACTTATGTACTGCAGGCTGTTTGTTCCTGGAGAGAAGTCCAGCCCTCTGAGCTCACACCAGCCAGGGCCCCATACTCCGCCTCCTGGTCACTAAGAGCCCTCTCTGGAAACCGTCCGTCCCGTGTGTGTGTGTGTGTGTGTGTGTGTGTGTGTGTGAGAGTGTGTGTCTGTGTGTGTGTGTGCGTGTGTGTGAGTGCGCATGTGTGTGCGCGTGTGTGTGCGCATGTGTGTGTGCGTGTGTGTGCGTGCGCATGTGTGTGTGCGTGTGAGTGTGTGTGTGTGTGTGAGAGAGTGTGTGTGCGCGCGTGTGTGTGTGTGTGTGTGTATCCATTCCCATCCCTGGGCAGACAGGAGGGGATGGGTGGGCGACGTCCCCACCAACCAATATCCACGGCACTGTTTCCACAATGCAGTGCTCTCTGGTGTGATTAACAGATAAAAAACACATGGGTTATTGGACTCACGAAATTGAGGAGGGAAGAATTTGCCTTCACGTTGTGAAATCAAATTGGTAAGAGGACACTGGTTTGGACTGCGCTCCTGCACTGGGTCCAGCAGACGTTCCCAGTGTGAAGTGTGGTACCAAGCCCAAATGAAGATCTTTATTTGACCCTCTGAGAAATCAGGAGAGGCAACAGCCCCATTTCCAAGCAGGCCAGGTTTAGCCCAGATGATGAGGAAGTCCCGTCTGCTTTAGCCTTTATAGGGAAGTCATCTTGGAACCACCCACACATCCGCCTGCATTTTGTTTTCTGTGTCTGCTTTCTTCAGTCTCTGTTGATAAACCAACCTCCTCTGCTCGGCTCATCGGAGCACTCATTCTGTTTTGTAGAAAGAGGTGTTGCCCGATTCGCCGGGCGCGGTGGCTCACGCCTGTAATCCCAGCACTTTGGGAGGCCGAGGCGGGCGGATCACAAGGTCAGGAGATCGAGACCACGGTGAAACCCCGTCTCTACTAAAAATACAAAAAATTAGCCGGGCGCGGTTGTGGGCGCCTGTAGTCCCAGCTACTCGGGAGGCTGAGGCAGGAGAATGGCGTGAACCCGGGAGGCGGAGCTTGCAGTGAGCCGAGATCGCGCCACTGCACTCCAGCCTGGGCGACAGAGCGAGACTCCGTCTCAAAAAAAAAAAAAAAAAAAAAAAAAAAAAAAAAAAGAAAGAGGTGTTGCCCGATTCTAGAATGACAATTCTAGAATGACAATTCTAGAATGACAATTCTAGAATGACTCTAGAATGACAATTCTAGAATGACTCTAGACAGCCAATTAAGGTGTTTACGTTTGTTGTAACTTTGTGTGCACCTGCCAGGCTTCTGTTGCTGGTTGGCTGGTGTAGAAACCAAGCTGCTGCTTTCCAGATGGCGAGTCCCAAAGTCCCACGAGACAGTTACTAATAAGCAATGAAATGCAGATAATGTTCAAACTCACTAGTAATCAAAGAAATACAGAGCAAAACAAAAATGAGATTTCTTTTTAACACAACCAAGTAGAACAAAAACTGATTTCTGGCATTGCTAGAGATGTAGTGGGACAGAAACTTTCCCGGGACTGAAATAAACACTCTCAGCCTCTACAGGACAAACAGCAGCAGCCACCACCACAGAGCTGAGCCTTGGGGGCCTCACCTCGGGGCCTCTGACCTTACCCCCATGGCTTCCAGGCTCCCAGCAGCCTGGGACCTTCTGCGGATTTTCATGTGTCTCTATTACAGAAACTCAGAACAGCCCACTGTTTTATTCACCTCCCTGTGACGCGGTGAACTCTTTGAGAACAAGAACCATGCCTTACACACCTTCCTATCCCTCATGCCTAGCACAGTGCCTGGCACCCGGCGAGAGCTTTTTAAACATAGTTAAAATGGATTGTCTCTCTTTCAGCAGAGGGAGTCAAAGACAGCTGACTATGTACACTTTTCATATCTATCCAGTCAATTTTAGAAGACAGTAAAACCTGGAAAATAAATAATTTCCCGATAGTCCTTCCTCAGCTATGAATTCATGTCATATTTTTTTTTACATCTAGCTTCTATGCTAGTAGCAGATCATATTCTTCACTAATTACAAAATAATAAGTGTTATTTAAGAACTAATTAATTAAGTACGATTCAGCTACCGTCGTTACACATCATAGATGCATTTTCTTCATGTTTAATGTCTCTCCGAGCGGGACACGGCAAGGACCAGTAGCGTCTTCCCGTTGGCGTGGGCAGCCCTTCTCACTGGAGAGTAGAACAGTGCCGCATATTAGAAATGAGGCATTTCAGATGCGGAGTGAAAGCTGGTATTTACATCACATCACTTTGCTTTAAGTGCGTGGAGGGGGTAACCTAGCAGCAGCCACTTCTCTGTATCCACTTCCCAGGCTGGTTTTGAGGCTGTGGGCAGCAAAAGCGTGAAGAGGAAGTTTGTGTCCTGTGCGCCAGCCTGTGCCCACGTCGGTCCCATCGTGATGGTGCGTCCACTGTATTTATCCCTCACACCAAAGTGGCCACAGGTAGACCCTGAATAGTGATGGCAGACAGGACTCCAAAGCTGCCGTTTTCTCCACCTTCTCAACTCAACTCTCTGATAGTTCAACATCTCTAGATCATACAGGGACACAGCACGTGTGCAGAAAGTACACACTGGCCTGGGAAATTTCATGACTAATTTCTACTCAAATATAAGGCTTGTTTTTGACACCCGATATTGCTATTCCAAAAATATAAAATATTCCCCTACGATGAACACATTTCCTGTAAGCAAAATGTCTTCTAGCAGAATGAATAATGGAGATGATGGGTCAAAAGTGATGTGATTTTCGTGATGATAAAACAAGAGCTTCCTGCAGACGGGGCTCAGACTTACAAGAGGGGATGGGTCCTGGCGGCTCAGGCCCCCCTGCGTCATTGCCCAAAAGAGTTCAAGTCTGGGTCCAAATGGAACCTGTGACTGCAGGTGTCTACATGCATTTCAAGCAAGGATGGCTGCTTCATACTATTTGTAGCAATTTTCTTTTTCATCAGCCTAAATATGTGGGCGCTGACCTGTGTAAGAATCTATTTCTTATCCATAACAATTTTAGAAGGTGTGTGGGAATTTGCTGCAGAAACCCCAGGAAGCGAACACATTCCCCTACATTGTAAGGAGCACGAACAGCTCGGGACGTTAACACGCATGGTGAAAGACGACAGAGAAAAAAGTATATCTTTTTTTGGAACAAAGGAAATGATAGTCTCCTAATCTATTATACGCCAGTAATTAGTCTCATTTTCTCTGTGTGTAAAAACATAAAAACAAAAAACCTCTACCCAGCCTTGACCTCTAACCCTTAAGTGACGAGTTTTCCCTGGGGTCAGCGTGGCCCGGCACGGGGCTCTGGAGCAGGTGACCGGAGGGGCCCTGGGAACTCAGAGGTCCACCCTCTCCTGCCACCCAGAAGCGCAATTCAGTTTTCTTCATCAGAACCAGGTGGAGAAGCAAAGGATAGCATGGAGTCAAACTTCCCAAAGCAGTCACAGCCAGGACGTCGAGGGGTGGAATCCTGGTTGGTTTTGAGGACCGCACTCAGCTGCTTTTTTCTGGGTAGCCACAGCATCCAGCCAAGTCTGAGAGATCTCCTACTTGCTACAGCTACTCACATATGTGCACACATGGCACACACATGCACACACACACACGTTGTAGGTGAAAATACGCTTATAATTAGCCTTACATTTTTAAAAGATTGATGGTCTGGAGGTGGCAATTTCAGGAGGAATGGCCCAGAGGGTAAGTTTCTAATCACCACAAAAAAGGCTGAGAGAGAGGAAAACACTTGCTTGATACTGCTACAAACATTATACAGCGTATTCTCAAAGTCCTGATTCAGACTAGAAACTGCTTATCAGGAGAGGAAGGTGTTGAAACATGTTACAAAGTGACTCTCACCTGCAAAACCAGTTGTATGTTAGACTCAGAGTCATGGTCCACCACAGGCTGCTTTATTCAACACAGCCAAGAATTGATTTTGAGAATTTTTCATTCCCTTAAAAAATACTGCATTTCCCGAGATGTCCTAAGCTTGTCCAGCCCATCTTATCTTGTTGTTGCTATTCTGTTTTGTTTTGTTTTAGGCTTTTAGCAACCTGAAGCCATGTTAGTTTCTGTCTCTAGTGATAACCAGAACAGAGGGATGAGGAAGGGGCTTTACTGACCCAACCAGAAACAGAAACTAAGAACCCATGACTATATTCTCTCCTTGGACACTCGAAGCCTTGAGTGGAGAATCACTGGCCTAGAAGCAGATAAAAGTCTTATCTGGTTCTGTGTCCTCAGTACCTTGCCACTCACCCACTCGTTGCCACCCATGCTTGCACCAAACCCTGCCCAGGAGTTGAGCATACAAAGAAAATAAGGTAGTAAGCCAAATCAGGTGCTTCAAAATTAAAGCTAGAAAAGCAAGCCCAGAATGTCAGATGGCAACTGTCCAATTAAACATAGTGAGCCAAGCCCTGTCAGCCACCCTGGAGAGTGTCAATGTAGGAAATGCACCGCGTTTATTTTTTCTGAGATTTCCCAGAAGAAAAATTACACAGTGATTCATATTTCTAAAATTCCTAGGATGTTTAACAAGAGAAGTTGCAACTGTCTTCCCCCTTCCTTAAAGCAACACGTTCCTTCTGAATCTTATACTCGACTGACCTTATTTAAAAAACAAAACAAACAAACGAAACAAACCCAACTGAAACTTCCTATGACGTCACAGGCGACACAGTCATATGCGGCACCTATATGCCAGCTGCTTGGCCTTTAAAGGCTCAGGATCCTGCTGGCGTACACACCCACCTCCCCTCACCTCCTGCCTCATAATTCTCATCATATTTCTATGCACAAATCTGAATATGGCCTGTTGTTTCTCACAGCACCACACATATTTTGAGTCTGAGGTCATTTTGGAGGGGATGCTACTAAAAGGCAGATATTTCTTTAAGTTTTCTTTACCTTCTGCCATATTCCCTGCCGTAGACAGATCTAATCCACCCAGATCTTTGCAGAAAATAGTTCGGGGGCATCAGGGTCTACAACACATGTGGGTAGTATCAAAATCATTACTTGCATGACAGCCAAGACCTCAGGCTCTCAGAAGCTGACTGCCTGGGTAACAGGGAAAATAATTAAGTTTTCTGTACCTCTGTCTGCTCAGCTTTGAAATGAACGTTATAATCCTACTTTTCTGTGTGGTCACTGGGAAGAGCATTCAGTAAGTGAAAACTGCTTTTTTGCAGAAGCACACAAAACTATTGAAAATGCAGACCAGTAGCCTCTTAGCTTGACACTGTTATCAGAAGAAGCCCTTATTTCTTTCCCAGAACCATCATAGCCACCTCTCAGGGGCTCTGGCCCGGGACTCCTGGTGTGGCAGCAGAAACAGGTGATTGTGCACCAGGGGGATGTGGTGCCGCCTGCAGCGCAGCTACTCAAAGTGAGATCTTAAGTGAGTCAAGCTCCCTCCACCTCAATTTCCCCATGAAGATAATGGTCCCCATCTTGCGGCATCATTATGAGGACTGCAAATGTGCACATTTCTCTGGAGGAAAGCTCACTGCTTTTAGGACGCCTGGCCTGTTCAGCCATTGTCAGCAGTGGTCAACCCTCTTCACTGGCAGCAACGTGTTCTTTCGGAATCTTCGCCCACTGCCATTGCCCTGTCTTAGATTCCTCTCCAATTAATCCACATCAGATATTTCTAGGAGTTCTAATGAAACTTGAGTTGAGAAAGAATACTTCCAAATACTTTTTCAGGATCCAGAATCTGTTCAGCAAATTTCATTTCCAATCCCAGAAAGTCAAAGGTATCAGGTAGAGGTAAACCGGCTTATTTTTCATCTTACATATTTTTGCTCTCTTTACATTTTTATAAGTATTTTATATGTGTATATATAAAAAGACTAGATTATAAAAGGAATTTCAGCATTATCTAGTTTTACAAGGAAAGTCAATGCTAGGTTTATGTTAAGAACAGTGGTACATCTGAGATTTTATCTACTCGAAAGCTAAGTTTTGTGGATGCTCATGAAGGAATGAGGTTCCTGGGTCAGAGACAAAGGGCGAGTTATTCTTCACAGCAGTAGCGACATTTCACCACTTTGGCATGGGTTCCCTAATACCCAGTTCACATAGGAGCCATGTGAATGGGCCCAGGTAGCTGTCTGCATGCAGTGGGTTGAGTGGCAGGAAAGGAACCCTCATATAGAAAACCTGAATTCTTTAGAATCGTCAGTAGCTATGCCAGTGCCCTGCTCCAGAGGGAGACACTATATCTCCCAAGACCTGTTATCTGCTCCAGATAGACACACTGTCTATCTTCCCAGCCTGTTCATTATGTAAACATCCTGGAAAAAAATAGTCCAGAATAAGGGTGGATCCTGCCTGGCTTGCAGGACACGCAGACCCTGCTGAAAACTAACAACTGCCCTTCAGCCAGCTCGACGGGTGCATTCTCTTGCCTTCCGCCAGTTCACAGTCAAACCCAACTTCACACATTTTATTCTCAAGCTAAAAGATCACCATGATATCTGTTACTTTCGATGTACTTATCAGAAATGAAATGAGACAGACTTTCACAATGAGAAAGACTTTAGAGACCAGCCCAACCACTCATCTCACCACCAAGGCCAGGAGCAGTGACGCTGACTTGTGCACACTCACAGGGTCCTTAGCTCAGAGATGAGACCAAAACCTTGGGCAAATGCACAGAAAGGGTTGCTTCTGATCTGAACAGAGGTCTGAGGATTTTGCAGCCCCCCAGTCTGGGGGTCCTTGGAGGTAGACAGTGCCACGTAGGGGCACTGATTTTTCTGTTTCTCCCACTTTCAGGCTTAGCTGCTTCTGGAAAGGTCCATGAGACTTGTGCTGATCGTGGGGTCATAAGACGATGGGTTCAGTGAGCCCGGGTCTCAAGGGAAATATGGATAGTTTCCAAGTTGACTTCTGCAAGGGAGTCAGAGACTGCAGGGTTGAGGCCATATGTATCACACTTTTGTAGGATTCTTTTTCTTTGGTCAACAGGACTATAAGCCTGTGATATGGAAAGGCCATAAGGCTTTGGCAGCAAGCTACAAGGAGAACTGGCCCCCATCCAGGCCTGGGAGGAGGAGACGCTCAGGGAACATGGTGAGAGTGGTGGGGTCAAAGGAAAACAAGCAGGGGCCACTGCAGGAAGGAAAGGGAACCCAGGCACAGCTGGGGTGGAACCAAAGTCCATGATTTCACGGAAAATCGACTTCCAGACACAGCCTGCATTCCTCAACCTCAGTTCAGTGCAGAACGCCCTTATAATTGCGTACGTTGGAGTATCATTAGCAGTGCCTGCCTAGGTGGTCTATGTCTAATATGCAGTGCAAATGAACAGCCAGTAAGAAACATTCATGTAAAGATCACAGCAACTAAATAGAAAATTACAGACAAAAGTTTTAATTTACCTGTAATCAGTTTACTAGATTGTGTTTAGATTATCCACATGTTCTAGGCAATACTACCTTGGATTAAAAAAAAAAAAAACTGTGGGTATTTAAAGAGGATACTGCAGGAAAAACTAACCTCTAAATATCTAAAAGACTATCTGATAGAGCTTGTGAGATCTTAAGCCTTCCTCTCCCAGATCCAGAATGGAGGAGAAAGGGCTTCTCTCACAGCAGGTGGAATCACTGTAGTATCTACTCTCTTGCCTTTTTTGTCTGGAAGCTTCTCCCAGGGATGGAGTCACCTTCTGGAGATGTGGTTTCTGCATCAAACAGGGTGGATTTATTAATTACCTTTGAGCAAAAGGAGTGAATTTTTGCACGAACCATTAAACTATGTTTTTGTTATCGCTAACATTAAAATGGAATTGATAAGAGAAAACACTCCTACTCCTCTTAAAAGGATAACGAATCGTGTCATACATTTAGCCATCCATCAAAACGTCCATCACACACACTGCTGGCCTAGAGAATGCCTGACACATCCGTACGGCAGTGAGAAGGTGGGTCCTCTGTCCTGTCCAGGAGCAGCGGGCTGAGGGTGGAGTGGCGCTGCAGCCCCCAGGGTTGGGGAGAGGATGGGGTTGAGGGTGCAGCCACCTGATTTTGCTACGCAAGCCCCTCTTTGACTAGAGCAGAGAGAAGAAAACTGCCAAAACACGATGATGTTTTGCTTAGAGACAAACTGGTTTCCACTGCTTTGAAGACCGGCGTGAACTTGTCTTGAATGCCCACATGGAAGAGCTCTGTTTAACATCCTCAGAACAGGTGGTTTTAAACGCACAGGAGCCAGTCACCCATGAAACCGCGCACACCGCACTAACGGGGACTTTCCATACAGAACAATATGAAAATCCGAGGGAAGAGATTAGGCTAAGAGTGGAAATGAAATTAGGCATTATACTATTGACTGCAAATTGTGTGGTGGACATTACTATTAGACCCTTGCTGGTGTCAGGGGACTGTTGGCCTCCGAAGGCAATGAGCATAAAATGCTCATCTGAATATCATACCTTAATGCACACGGAGGGATTCAATTAAATTTATCATGAACCTTCGCAAGCTTTCAAACTTTGATTTGAATAAATCAAAGAGCACTGTGAGTGTGAGTTATGGAATGGCGGTGACGGTTTATGCTATTCAACTGGCAGCCTTTAATTCAGAATCGACTGCGTGCCCCTCAGTGTGATGCGTGAAAGAGGGCTGCCCGGGTTTGGACACTTGTCCCATGGAGAGGCGAGTCCGTTTCCCTTTCCTGGAATTGGACTGGCCCTGGTGGTCCCGCTAACACAGCAGGGTGGGTTTGGCACTGTGCTGGCACTTGGCCTGACCTTAACGAGGACCTCTTGAGTCAACAGGTGGGCTGTTTGATTGCCCCGCAGGGGAGTCCGCCGGGGGAGGCCCTGAGGCCACATGGAGAGGGGAGCCTGGTGAGGCAGTTTCCCAGCAGCTCCCCCTGGCCCAGCTGTACCTAGAGAGGGCTTGGGCCATGCAGAGGCCTCAGCTGCCCTCTGAGAGCATCGAGGCGGTACCATCGCTGCTGAGTCCTGCCTGAATCCCGGCTCACAAAATCTGGAGAGCTAATGAAGCTGCAGCGGCTTCAGTGCTGAGGTTTGGAGTCATTTGTTCCGTAGCAATGCAAAGCTGGAATAACTGTGCCTGCGGCTGTCTCACGTCCTTCCACCCTTCCTGACCTTCCGCAGAGCAGTTATTATTAAATATATTGGTGACCACTCAAGTTAAACACGTGTTTAATGATTCTTGGGAAAAGGGCCACTCACACAAATTTTTGAGTATGAGGTTAAACACACACCTGATTCCAGCGAGTAGGCATGGAAACCACCAGAAGCTCAAGCTCCCAGACTACAGCGCCCAGGGCTGAGAGCTTTCTGGAGCCAGGTGCGAGGCACCAATCCCACCTCCACCCTTACCAGCTGTGCGATCAAGGGCAAGTGGCTTCGTGTCTCTGTGCCTCCGTTTCCTCGTTTGTACAAGAGGGAGAATAATAGTACCTCTTATTGTTACCACGAAGATGAAGAGAGTTAATATTTATAGAGTGCCTGGCACAGATTCAGTGCCGTGTGTTTGGTATAAATTTAAAATAAAATAGGCCGGGTGTGGTGGCTCATACCTATAATCCCAGCACTTTGGGAGGCTGAGGCGGGAGGATCACCTGAAGTCAGGAGTTCAAGACCAGCCTGGCCAACAGGGTGAAACCCCGTCACTACTAAAAATACACAAAAATTAGCTGGGTGTGGTGGTGGGCACCTGTAATCCCGGCTACTCAGGAGGCTGAGGCAGGAGAATTGCTTGGACCCGGGAGGCGGAGGTTGCCATGAGCACTCCAGGCTGGACTCCAGCCTGGGCGACAAGAGTGAGACTCCGTTGCTAACTAACTAACTAACTAACTAACTAACTAACTAACTAAATAAAACAGTTCCTTTTTGATCCTTCTTCTGAAAATACTTTCCCTGCAAACTAGAGCCCATGGCTGGCACCTACATTAGGTGAATCCCAGGCCCTCACCGCATTCTAAACCATTTCGCAGAAGTATCTGGGTAAATGACAAGGTGAATAACTCTAAACACCTGTTAAAGAAAAGACACAGCATAGCCCTGTGGTGGGGCAGGTCCCTGCTTGGATTGGGTTTTGCTGAGGGATTTCAGTCCATGATTCCTCGATGCAGGGCTGGCCCAGGACAGCGGCCTCAGAAGGGCCTGCAGAGCTTGTCCTGCACTCACGAGATTTTTGCTCCCTGGTCTACACTCTCGCAAGTGACTCTCAGCACAGGCAGGATTTGGAACTACTCATTAGGATAGTCCCAGAGGAACATGTCACAAAACTAACAATTTTCTTTGGAAAATAAGGCATATTATAGAATCTAGACTTAACCAGGATCACTGTGGGAGGAATGCTATTTTAATTCAGGGAGAGTGGAGGTCTTACATGTGCCAATTTCTAAACTGAGGTCAAGAGACAGGTAATGGAACCATCCATGTGGAGGGATTATCCCCGGGCCATCCTCACCGAGAGCTGTACCCGCCAGGCCCGGCCTGTCCGGGGAGGGCTCTCTGCAGACCCACGTGCTGCCATGGGCCTCCTTATCTCCCAGCCCCAGAAGCTGAAGGACAGTTATCCGCTCTAACAGTGGAAAATGCATTTTCATGGCTAATCCCAAACCAGCCCTCAAGCCCTCTCATCTGCCCTTGTGATGTGTCTTGACATCTTGCATGTTCAGGAGACGCACTCATGCTGTGTGAGTCGCTTTCCAGGTCATAAAGCAACACAGCCACATGGCAAACAGCATCTTACCAGGGGATGAAAGCTGCTTTTTGTCTCCCTTCCTACCTCCACTTTCAACCGCCCCTCTTCTCTCCCTGTCATTCCACCACCCGCCCTCCCAGGTTTCTTGCCGTCTGATCAGTCACTTCCCAGGAATGAAGGAAGTTTTTATATTTGGAAGCTGCTCTTCAGCCCTTCCCGTAGGTCCTCATGTGACCACTTCTGGAGAAAGGAGTAGAAAGAAGGTTCATGTCACAAAGGGCTCATCAGCTCCGACTCCAGCAGAAGATCCCATAAAGTTGTTTACAGCTTTCACTATATCTGCATTCAGCCAGAATCAGGAAATTCGAAGCTGTCTTCCCATGAGGATGTGGCTGGAGCCTGGAGAACTCATTTCTCTGGAAGCTGTCACATGAGGACTTGAGCTGAGGGCTGAAGAGCAACTCCAGAGTTGGACAGCAGATCCGCAGAGTGGGGGCCCGAACCTGACAGGTGGGTTCCGTCCCGTGCCCTGTGCTGGGGCTCCGTTCCTCTCTCCTGTCTTGGGTGGCAGGGGCTGCCCCTGGGGTCGGGTGGGCTCCAGCTAATGAGGATGCTCCAATCCTGTGCTGGTCCCTGCCTGTGACCCTGTGAAGCTGGGAGCCCCAGGTGGGCTCAGCACTGGGACTCCAGGAGCCTGGCTGTGCCCTAGGCACCCCTGCCCAGTGCCCTCCCTAGACTGCGGCTCCATGAGCCCGGGGATGAGTCAGCAGCTCAGCCATCACTGAGGCCAGCAGGAGAGGAGACTTGAAAGCAGAAGTGTCCCACAGCAGGACACATCATCCCCAGCCCCAACAAACGACCAAGCCTGGGAGTCCCCAGCCTCACGGCTGCAGAGTCGGCAAAAAGAAGGAGACGGTTCCAACGCGCTCATAGTAGTTGGAAAAGGGTCTTCCGGACCAGGGGTAGCGGGCCTAGGACTATTTCTCTGAGAGGACGACATCACCCAAGAGCAGCCACCCAGTACACTGAGCTTGGAGGGACGCTGATATCTCACCCTGATGGGCAGATGGCAGTGCCCAGGCAGGCAGTGGCACCTGGTGGGTGGGCACCAGGCAGTGCCACCCATGGCCATGTGGGGAAGCAGGGCTTAGGGAAAAGCTCAAACATGTAGGTTTGGAGATAAATGGAACTAGTCAGTTTCTCACCGGGACAGACAATGTTTAGGGAGAATTGTGGAATCTCTCAAAGGCAAATTCTCTCTCTCACTTTGCATTTCCTTACTGGACAATGAGGTTGAGCATATTTTCATGTGCTAATTGGCGATCTGTATATCTTCAAAGGTAAGTAGGAATAAGAATAATAAATATTATAATAGCACATACACAATTTATTCGCTTGCTGATATTTCAGTTCTTCAATATTATTCCTATTCTATAAATAATAAATATTATTCCTATTCCTACATTTAGGAATATTAAAAACTTCCTTGATTTCTTTATCTCTCAAAGGTAAATTCTCTCTCTCACTTTCTCTAGCTCTCTTTTTAAGAAGCAAATATTCCTTCCACCCTCAGAATAAATTCAGATTCTGTGTGGGTTGGTTGTATATACAATTTCGTTTAAATTCATATGTCACTGTTCTTCAATTAAATCTCAAAATAGGGGAGGAGAAGCACCTGACAGCATCCGGTACTGCAGCTCCCTCCAGGACTGAACAGTTCTTCACCAGCTAGAGTGCACAGTGAGAATCAAGTCTACTAGTATTTTATATGGATGGAAAAAAATGCATGTTTTTTAAACCTAAATCTGGTGATAAGCTATATTTGAAACCCTTTAAGAACTGAGGTATCAGTCCAGGAATAAACTCTGTGTGTGCTGTCATAAAAATAGTTCTTATAACTTTGCAAACTTATTGGTCAGCATTTTTTATTTGTTTCTTTAAAAAAAGATCATAGTTTTATTCTTGCTCTAGATTGGATTTCCATAAGTAATAAAAGATGCTAGCAAAACACGGAAAGGTTTCAGGATCAGAGGACAGAATATGAAGGAAAATGAAAATAAGAACTGTACAAAATAGGCTCATCTCAAAGGCATCCCCTTTCTCTGCAGAATCAGAACAGGACGGGGACAGTAAGGCTTGAGGGCAGCCCCCAGGCTGTTCCAGCCACACCGGGCTCCTCGCCCAGGGCCCTGCTGGCATCTGGGGTGGATCATTCTTTGTTGTGGAGCAGAGACTGCCCTGCGTGGCAGGGTGTTTGGCCTCCACCTACTAGATGCTGGTAGCATCCCCTGCGTTGACAACCAGACCATCTGCAGGCATTGGCAGATGTCCCTTAGGGGCAAATCATACCTCATTAAGAGCCCTTGGTCTAGACACAGGAGTACTAGAGAGAAAGTGAAAGCTGCCAATCCATTTCCTAGTATACTTGGTGGCATCACACTTTTCATAAACACATATTTTCTATTTTATTTATTATTTATTTTTTGTGCGTGTGATGAAGTCTCACTCCGTCGCCCAGGCTGGAGTGCAGTGGCGCGATGTCAGTTCACTGCAACCTCTGCCTCCTGGGTTCAAGCAATTCTCCTGCCTCAGCCTCCCGAGTAGCTGGGATTACAGGCACCCGCCACCGTGCCTGGCTAATTTTTGTATTTTCAGTAGAGACGGGGTTTCACCATGTTGGCCAGGCTGGTCTCGAACTCCTGACCTCAAGTGATCCAACCGCTTCGGTCTCCCAAAGTGCTGGGACTATAGGCGTGAGTCACTGCACCCAGCCAAGACACTTGTTATCAAAACTCTACTTTTAACAAACTGTAGAAATGATCCCTGAGAGTATAGTCTAAAAGTCGACTTTTAAAACAATAATTTGAAAGTAGGGACAACGCACAGGAGTAGAGACCGACTGGAGGTGGGACGTTATCTCAGTCCTTAAAACAAGTGCCTCTTTGGCAGCCGCTCTTAGAGATGACACAGAAGCATGAACAGTGGAAGAGACCACAGATCCAGGAGACTATTAACAGGGAGAACCTTTGACACCATCAAGAAAGGGACAGACAACCCAGAGAAGTGGTGAAAATATTTGCAAATCATATCTCTGACAAAGATCATGTATCCAGAATATGTAAAGAATTCCTACAACTCAACAACAAAAAGACAAAAACCCAAGTTCGAAAGACGGGGAAAAATTTTGAATAGACATTTCTTTAAAAAAGATATACAAATGACCAATTAACACAGAAAAAGGTGCTCAACATGATTACCCAGTAAGGAAATGCAAGTCAAAACACCATTAGATACCAGCTATAGTATGGCTAGAATCAAAAAGACTAATGGCAGCTGCTGGTGAGGATGTGGTGCGGTTGGAATTCGTGTACATTGCTAGTGGGAATGTAAGTGGCCTCTGTGGAAGGAAGTTTGGCAGTTCCTCAAAAAGTGAAACATAAAGTTGCCACATGACCCACAACTCCACTCCTGAGGATACGCCCAAGAGAAATAAAAACAGACGTCCACACAAAGTTTATACAGGGATTTTCATAGCAGCATATTTTATAATAGCCACAAGGTAGAAACTACCCAAATGTCCATCAACTAGTCAATGAATAAATAAAATATGGGATAGTCCTACAGTGGGATATTATTCAGCAATAAAAAAGAATGAAGGACTGGTACGTGCTACACCATGGATGAGCCTTGAAAACGTTATGCTACGGGAAAGACACCACTCACAAAAACCCGCCTTTTCATGTAAGATGAAATGTCCAGAACAGGCACATTATAGACACTGAGAGGACATTAGCTGTTATTTCGGGTTGGGGAACAGAATGAGGTTGGGTGGCGGTGGGCAGTGACCGCTCGTAGGTATGGAATTTCTTTCAGGGTTGACAAAAAAGTATTAAAATTAGATTGTGGTGATGGTTGCACAATCCTGTGAATGTACTAAAAGCGTGGACGTGTACACACCAGTGCGCACCCAATAGCCAGCACCCAGTGAAATGCTGACTGGACACGTGGCTCAGGGAAGAACCATGAAGGATGAAGAATCCTTCCTCCCTCCAGCGGCTGGACCAGGTGGTCTGGGGGACGCCACGTGGTTCAGTGCCAGGATCCAGACTGGTTTTGAAATGTGGGGAATTAACATTTAAGGAGACTAACTATTCTCTTTAACTAATTGCTAGTCTGGCTATTCTGCTTCTGGATAGAATATATATATATATTTTTTATAGAGACACAGTCTCGTTCTGTCACCCAGGCTAGAGTGAAGTGACACGATCTTAGCTCACTGCAACCTCCACCTCCTGGGTTTGAATGATTCTCATGCCTCAGCCCCCTGAGTAGCTGGGACCACCATGCCCTGCTAAGATTTTTTTTCATATTTTTAGTAAAAATGGGGTTTTGCCATGTTGGCCAGGCTGGTCTTGAACTCCTGACCTCAAGTGATCTGCCTGCCTTGGCCTCCCAGTGTGCTGGGATTACAGGCACGAACCATTGCACCCCACCTAGAGTGATTATTTGAATGAGTTTATGAGTAAAGCCTCAGTAAATACTCCCTAGTGAATGCTGAGGACCCAGAGGAAAATTACAACGATGTCCAGGACCCTTGTCTTTGACCTTTTCTTTTGACAAAGGTTTGACAAATTTTGATAGTATCAGAGGAAAACACAGGAAGCACTTTCGATAACATGAGTATATGAGAATTCAGGATTTGTTTTTAAAGAAACCACACAGGAGAAATATGAACATATGTCCACATAAAAAGTTGCACTTGAGTTTTTGTTTATAGCAGTGTTACTCATGATAGCCAAAAAAGTATAAACACAAACATCACCAACAGATGAATGGGTTAACAAAATGTGGTATATCCATACAATGGAATATTACTTAGTTATATTTTAATGTAATAGGTAAAAAAGAAGAAAGCACTGATGTATGCCATAACACGGATGAACCCTGAAAACATCGTGTTACATGAAAGAATCTGGACACAAAGGATCATGGAAATGATTCCATTCAGATGAAATATCTGGAAGGGTGAACCCTAGAGACAAGAAGTGAGCCAGTGACTGCTGAGGGCTGTGGGAGGGATGGGAGGGGTTGCTAAAAGGTACAGGTTTCTTTTTGAGGTGAAGTCAATGTTGTAAAACTGACTCCTGGGATAGTTGCACATATCTAGGAATCTAGTAAACAAGATTGCATCGTACCCTTTAAGTGGGTGAATTGTATGTCATTTGAATTACACCTCAATAAAGCTGTTTTGTTTTTTTTTTTAAAAAAAACCATAAATGCTCAGTTTATGGGTAGTTAGAAAGGAAACATTGCAGCATTATTGAAAGGGCATTTGGAACCACATGTTGGAGGGAACACAGGAAGCCATTTTCCCACAGACAGCATTACTTAGATTCGTAAATGGCCCTTTCGGTTTAAAGCCACACTCTTTGTGAGATCATTTTATAGTACAATTAAGATGGCAATGTTTAAATAATGAGTACTGTGAAGCTTGTCAGACTCAAAATGGAGTCAGTTGGGTTAAAACGCTGAAAAATAGAGCCAGGGAAAGCCATGAAGGGAGGATTTTCATGCACAAATAAATGCCTGATGACAAGAGATGCTACAAAAGACTGCAAAAACCACAACCCTGCAAAAAGACCATCACAAGACCCCCCACTCCGGAAACACACAGATACTTCTGTGAGGAATCTTGTCCAGCAACTGCCTGTCCAACCTCCAACTGCCACCACCCTTGTTATTGATCCTGGTAGCCAAGGATAATTATCTCAAAACAATGTATAATCCTCCTTATTTTTCCTTTAAAAACCTTTGTCTTCTCTCACCTCCCTGAATATGTATATTTTACCATGACATAGCTTACCATGACACATGTATTCCCATTGCAATGCAATTCCTAGATAAATATGGTTTTTTAGAGTCCTTCTGTTTGTTATTTAGGTTGACAATACAAAGAAATGTGCTCAGGATATTATTTAAATACTGTCTTCTAGAAATTACACCCAAGCAAACATTAACCAGTGTCACCATGAGACTGTTTATCAAGGTCTGTTATGTAACTGGACATACTTCTATTTTAGGAACACAAAATATTGTGCCATTTATTCCTGGAAGCCACCGCTCCATCAGCTGGTTAAGTAAAACAAGAAGGATGATCACATTAAGAAGGCGGGGGGAGGGGGGAGAGAGAGAGAGACAGATTCAGTGTAGCTCTTTTACTGCAAGAGTTTGATAGTTGAGTGAATTTCAAGTTTGAATAAAATGCACTTAAAGCTAATTCATGTAAGGTAAGGGCCTTTATTCAGTTCAAAAGAATAATGCACAGTATTAAAAACAGAAGAATGCAATGGAATCCTCCAATCTTCTTAATTTGATGGTGAATACACTTCCTTGAGTTTCATGTAATTTAAAAAAGCCAGTCCTACTTAATTCCCCAGAACGTATTCCCCTGTGCCTCCATGTGTTTCTGTATTGGACTGTGTCCTCTAATGCAGATGTGGTAGAAGGGCAATAGGTCAAATATACAAAGAAAGATCTTTGCTCAAAAGACAGTGACAGAGAAAAAGGATGTACCTTTTTCTGAATGTGTAGCTTGGCCCTGCCAATATTCTTCTCTCTCTAGTTTCTCTCCCACTGTGGAATAGGCAGAATGATACTTTCTATCTCACAGGTCACTGTGAACATTACATGATCTCATGGCCCTTTTGGGGCATGTAAGGCTCATGACAGTGTCTGGTGCTCAGCTAGCATGGAGCCAATGCCACGTGTCACTATTATGCTTTTACTGTCATTCATCTTCTGATCGTTTTCCATAGTCAGGCCTTTGGAAAGGTGAACATAAAATCTTCTTAAGTAAAAACCAGGTTTTAATGTGAACATCATTGCAATATGTTTAAGGAGAGAGAGAGAGAGAGAGGGAGAGAGACTGATTTCTAACTACACCTGCGTTCTGGTTCCCTCACCTAAAGGAGCAAACTCAGAATGCAAAATGGAACTGCCATGATCTCTGCAGATGCCTTTCTTCAAAGCTGAGTTCTGCTCTCCCTGTGATCAGAAAGACGAATCATCAGAACAGCGAATCTGTTCCAACGTGTCCTGAGAGCTGGAGAAACCCAGACCAGACGAATGCTTGTTTCTACGCATTCGACAGCAAAATTAGTCACCCTGACTTTATGAAGAAACGGAATGTGTTCCAAGGATTTCATGCATACAAGTGCTAATAGATGCCAATCACCACAATCAATTAGGGACAATTCCTCATTTTCAAAAGTCTGAACAGGATATTCTCTGCAAATCCACATTCTGGAGAAATGTTGTTTTTTCAGGCCACAGATCTTCTCTAGTCTTGTAGTTGGTAATAAAATCAAGTTAGAATATGGTTACACGAAGATGCAAGTCATAAGAATACTCTGAAAAATCTCTCTATGGAGCATTCAACTCATTCTCACAGGTCACACGACAACTAAGACATCCAGGAATAATGCAGATCAGATGGGTTTCTCTGAGTTATTCATGAAACAATACTTCTATTTTAAGCGCTAAGGGAATTATGACTTCAAAGAAAAATCAATCTCCTAGAGTTTAATGCACATTATTACATGCTCAAGGACAAACCATAAAAATCCGGTTTTCTTTCAAATGTTGAGGAGTTGGCAAAAAGGGCAGGAGCTATATAATGTTCCTAAACAGAACAACTAAATATGTTGTATTCCAACAATGACAGGAAAAGAGTATCTTAAGAATGACTGTCAAAAGGAAGCAGTATATGCTCCTGTAATGTTCTCCAGACACCACGTCATATTTCACTTTGCAACGCATTGCAATAAACCTCTTTTTAAAAAGACTAAAATTGCCACAAAGAAGAATAGGCGGTCCACCAAATGTTACATTCAATCTGTTTTATTTGAAAAGTATAAAAATAAATGGTTCATCAATCACCACAGCCCCTTTTTAATTCAATAGGAAAAACAAAACAAAACAACGAAGACATATGCTTTTGGATGCGAGGCACAGGCAGACCCTTGCCACTGCAAACGGAAAGAGGAAGGGACTCCTGAACCATCCAGGAGGAGAAATAACCCTGCCCCTTAGGGAAAAATCACCGCGGAACCGGCGGGAGGAACGCATGCCCTTCGCACCCACCCGGCGCAGCCAGGGTCTCCCCGGCCCCAGAAAAAGGCCAACATTTATGGTGACCCTACTTTTTTTATTTTTATTTTGTTTTATTTTATTTTATGTTTTTCTGAGACAGAGTCTCGCTGGTGACCCTACTTTTAAAAGAAAATGAGACATTTGTATTCCCCACTCCCATTTTTTCTTTTTTTCTGCTTTGGCCACCCGCGGCGGGTGGTGCCGCAGCCCGGCTCTGTGCAGGATCCCGCGGAGCTCACCAGCCCTAACCCCATCCCAGGGGGGAGGCGCCGGTGGCGCCAAAGCGCAGGGGCCTCCCTCCCTCCCTCCCTCCCGCGCCGGGTGGCGCTTCTTTCCGGGCAGGCAGAATCCATCTGGCTTCTGCAAAGCAGTCGGGCAGCGCTGTGGGGTGAGGCCGGCGTGGGAATCTAGGGGAGGCTGGAGGCAAACACAGCAGGAGGAGAGGAGGGGAGGAGAGGCGAGCCCGAGGCCTGGGAGGGGAGCCCGGGCGCCGCCAGAAGGCGCGGGGTGGGGAGCGCAGGGCGTCTGCGGGCGCCCCGGGCAGCTCCTCCCAGGCCGGGTTCCCCCTTCCAGGCAGGCGCTAGGTCGGGGCCTTCTCCTCCCAGGGTCGCCATGGGGACGAGTCCCGGGGCAGCCAGGACCACCCCACGCACGGGGGCTGGGATCCCCGCTTTCCACCTGCGCGCTCCTGCTGCCCGGGCGGCCACCACCGGCACCCCGCGGGGCAGGGGACAGGGGCAGGGTCTCCGGGGACTTCCACCGCCTGTGTCCACGCAGCGCCTGGAGGGGAGCGGGAGGAGCAGGCAGGTTCCAGGTTCCTACCCTCGGAGTCCAGGCGAGGAACGGCATTGGCGAGGGAGCCCGGGCCCTCCAGGCCACACCTGTGGGTCTCCTGAGGCCGGGTTCTCACCCACAGCCGGGACCCTGGCCACGCATGGCCACCTGGCCTCCGGGATGCCTCTTCGAGGGCTGGGGCCTCAATAACCAAATACTGTAGCCTGGGTACTTTATACACCACAGAAAACCGTTCCTCCCGGTTCTGCAGGCTGGGAAGAGGTAGCTCTGGTGAGGGCCCCGGGTGTCCCTTAAGGACAGCGCCTTCCAGCTGCATCCACATCCAGCAGAAGGGGTGAGGGAGCCCCCAGCCCCTTTAATGAGGGCAAGACCCATCCATGAAGGAGGGGCCTGCGGACTTAACCGCACCCCCAAGACCCACCTCTTAACACTATCACATTGGGTGCTAGGTACCAATGTATGAATCTTGGGGCCACCAACCTTCAGGGCACACCGGATGCTCAGTTTTTAATGTTCTCACAGGCCCATAACCTTCTAACATTAAAAAAAAAAAAATTGGGAAACATTATTCTGGTATGATGCATGCATATGATAATAACCACATGCAGATTAAAATGTTCTAGAGATATTGTAAATCATTAGCATTGGTTAAAGTTGCCATTATTAGAGATTAAACAGTTTTTTTGTGCTTTTTTTTTATTTCTCTAAAACAAACTATGGTTTTTATAATAATACAAAAAGATCAGTGGGATAAAAAAAGTTTTTTGAATAAAAATTTACAAATCCACCTTTTATATTCAAATCAGCAATGATGCCTGCAGTGGGTTGTGTCCCTTTTCCCCCCAAAAATAATATGCCCAAGTCCTAGCACCTTGAAGCTGGCCTTATTTGGAAACAGAGTCTTTGCAGATTTAATGAAGTTAAGGATCTCCAGATGAGATCAGTCTGCATGGGCTACAAGGCCTAAAATCCCTGCTCCGGTGGACAAGGCCCCAGCCACCCACCCTCCTTGATATAGGGCTGGGCACAGTGGTGCTCACCCTGCATCACAGGCCTTGGTTCCCTGACAGCTGGTGGAATTATTCACGTAGCCCGTCACATCCTCCCACGGGACACGGGGCACCTGCCTTTTCCATACTATAAAGGACACAGAGGGCATTGCCTTCTCTGAACTACACAACCCTCCCTCCACAGCCCCTGGGTGTTCATTCCATTCCTAGGTGTGACCCTGTGTGGCCCTGTCTTCCTCCCTCCGGCTGTGAGTAGAGTGACTCACACCTCACCTGGCCAGTGTCAGGTGTCAAGTGTGCAGCCATCTCCATGGCCCCAGGGCAGGAATTCCTCCCTTACTAGACCAGGTTATCCAGGTACGCTCTGATCCAATGACTGGTGTCCTAAGAAGAGGAGAAGACAGAGCTACACAAAGAAGAGAAGAAGCACGGAGAAGGCAGGGGCAGAAACTGGAGAGACGAAGGGACACAGCCTAACGGCATGAAATGGTGGCAGGAGGCTCCAGAAGCCCTGAGGGGCCGCAGGGGTTCTCCCACAGAGCCTCCGCCTCAGGCAGGGGAACATGACCCTGCCCACACCTTGATGTCAGACTTCTGGCCTCCAGGTCCCTAAGAAATTCCTGTTGTTTTAGGCATTCAGCGTGTGGCAGTTCGTGAGAGCAGCCGCTCTTGGAGGCTACAGTACTTTTCAGGCCAGAGGGTCCCACCCTGCCATGATTTTTAGGAATATTTTCTTCTTGGTCTGACAGCAAAAATACAGCGTAGGGAGTCTGGCTGGTGCCTCTGCCTGAAATATCTGCAGGAGGTGATGAGAAGTCAGTTCAGGCCCTTGTCTCTTCCTGCCCTAATTCCTAGGCATGCATTCCTAAACCCAAAGCTCATGGGGGTCCCCACACCACCTAGAATGACATCTTCATCTGTGTCCCTGGCTGTGACATGATATTCAGATAACTCACAGATCAGACAGTACTGCTGGCACACCTCCAAGCCTTGGTGGGATTTGCTGAACTGTGACCTGCAGCTTCTCAGGTGCAGGTGAAGGCAGCGGCCTTCTGTGTGGTGTGGCCTTGCGCTCCCTGGTCAGCAGACACATGGAGGCCCACCTGTCAGAGGGGCCTTGGCCTTAAATGAAGGTGTAAACTGGCCTCGGTGAGAGCCCTGGGGCCACGTAGTAATGTCTAGGCCCCGATGCCTGAGGTTGAGACAAACATGCTTTCCTCCTTTCAAAACAAAGTCGCAACTCTAGCAAGCATGAAATTAAATGTTACTAAATTAAAACCAGACACATCTCTGTACCCTCTCATCCTCCCGTCTGCCTCAGCGGACAACGTGCTATTCGTTCACACTCGCATGTCCATACCACACAACACTGTTTGGATCCATCCTTTCACCAGCTACCACTCTGAGTCTCAGCTCCTCTTTACAGCAAAACTTCTCAAAACAGACTTCCATACACACCAGTCCAATCTCCTCCTGCCATTTCCTCACCGACCAACACTGAGTTTTCACCACCGAGGTGGCTCTGTCCCCGCAGCAGTGACTTTCAGGTGCGCCCGCAATGCCAGTCCTCAGTCTCCATCTCTCTTAGACTCCCGGGTGTCTGATGGCCCCGTGCTCTCTCCTTGATGGGACGTTTCCTAACACCTCACTCTGGACACGATGCACTTGTCCATCCTCCTGGCTCACGGGCACCCCTTCTCAGCCTCACCTTCCTGACCCTGGGATGGTGAAGCCCAGGCTCAGCGTGGACTCTCCTCTCTGAACCCATGCCCTCTAGCACTGTGTCTGCTGTGCTCCCCCTGCCTATCTGCAGGACGACTGGGGAGTCGCAACTTAAATGACTCTGCCCTTGTTCCCCTGGGAGGAGAAAAGAAGGGGCGACCTCACACGGGACCGGGACTGGGCAGGGCGAAAGGGAGGAAGAGCCCCCGTGCTGGCACAGAGGTGGCGGGGAAGGCGGCGGTGCACCTGGAGTCCAGGTCTGCTGTGAGAGGGCAGAGAGTGAGCCTGGGCTGTGCTCACAGGACATTCCTCAAACTGATTCCTAAAAGAGGTAAATGCCTACCACGCATTTGAAAACAACATGCAAGCCAGCCCTTTACATTAACATTTCTAGACACTGGTATTTTGTTAGGTGCCTCAACGCAATTATGAGATCATACAGTGAGGCTGCACACACAGCTAACAATGATCTACATTGCACTTATCCTAAATCACTGTGGATAATTAGTATAATTACCAAATTGCCTGACTTACAGCTTGTATTTGGTTATATATGAATTGTGCTCAAGCATAATTTAGGATGCATTCAATAAATTATTTAATTTAATATTTAATAAATTCTTTAGTAGCAATGACTCTGTTTTCCAAGTATCAAAGGCTGCAGAAATGTAATATTGAATTTTATTTATAATTCTATGAGGATTACATTTTAAAATATGATAATTAGATTAATGCAGGCATCAAACTGCAGTGAAGAGAATGACAGGCAGGAATCCCCATATCCCTATACATATATACACACCACACACATGCACACATGCATGAACACACATGTATACACCCCCACACATCCCCATGCATGAAAACACACCACATACACACACACGCCACATATGCATCCCATACATGTATACATGCCACACATACACAACACACATCCTCATATATGTATACACACCACAGACACACACACACACCTATACACATATACATACCACACACCCGCACACCCATACATACATGTACACACGTGCACACCCACACACCATATATGCACAGTTACAAACAGAGATATAATTTTTCACAAACATATTCCATCATATAAAAAGTCTCACTTCCAAATTTAAACTTTTAAAACCAGATTGCTGAAGATAGGAAACATCATTCTGAAGGCTGGATTTTTCAGGTTTCATCTCACTTAAAGCATTTTAAGTGCACTTTATTAAATATAAAAAAGTTATTTCCTAATAGTGAAAGCAAGTAGAGATTTTAGATGAAAGGACATGCTTTCCACTTCCAGAGTCTAAAATAAACCTGTCTACACAGCTGCAATTACACGGCGGCAATTACACGTTTCTGAAATGACCTGGCACAGTGCGTGGCGCCTCACCTACGCCCAGGGCAGCGGCCAGCGCTGAGCTGCCTGGTGACTAGAAACAGCTCCCCGGCAGGCCGCACCCTCCCTCCGTCCCTCTCGGGGGCATCCGCAGGAGGGCGCAGAATGCACTCCCCACCCGGAAACCCAGCCCCGCCCCTCTTCCAGCAGGGACCGTCGTCATGGCAACGCAGGCCGGGACGTCAGCAATAACTGATGAACAGAATTCGTCCAGGCCGCACTCAGCGCCGCCCTCTCCAGATTCAAATGGACACACGCAAACCAGACCCAAACTCGAGAATTCCACCATACCTCCAGCACCATTCCACCTTAAACACCCTGTGGAATGAAATCAGCCCCGCTCTGCCGGTTTTGTGTCGTCTTTGACACAGGCTGAGATCCTCCCTTCCCTGGCCTCCCCGCTGCCAGATCTCACCAAGCCCCCTAGAGTCACAGACGCAGGGATGCAATTGAGGAAGGAACACGATCAGTGAAGGAAGAAATAAGGAAGGGGGAGCTTTCGGAGTCCAGCGAAAAGCAAGCGGACGAACCAGCCAGACTCCTGGGAGAAGCAGGCTCCTCATTTCACGAAATCGGCCGTTTCCTTCAGCAGCTCCCCTGACCCCCAGTACAGTGTGTGACGGTGACGAGAGGCACGGCTGCTGGCCTGCTCAGTGTGGAACACACCGGACCCGCGTGCATATTCCACTGTTTCCGACTTCACACAAAGAAATGTTGTCATGTTTCTGTCACTTACATGCAGCAACCCGCGTTCAATGCTGTGCTCCCAAAGACTGTTTATAGTTGGCCGCTTGCAAACTGGGTCATAGTTGCTGATAAAAATGGTGCTGGGAAGCCAACTCCCAGGCCGAGAATGCCTGTGCTGCGGGCAAAAGAACAGAGCCCGCGTCCCCGCTGCCTGAGTGCCCGCCCTGGGTTGTCTGAGCAGACGCTGGATCATGTGCTTGGAGCCCTGTCGGACCCTCAGCCAGACCCGGGGTCCAGGAGGCTGGGCCGGCTCTCCGGGAGCATCAGGGAATTGGTTGGAGAGAGGCTCATAAGAGGGTCCCAGGTACCACCTCCAGGGGGATGACCAGAGCTGGGTCTGGGAGCTGCAGCAAATGGAAGCCAGCATGAGGAGAGAGCCACAGGTTGGGAGTGTTCACAAAGTGCACGGTGTGGAGGCCTTGCGGGTTTACATTGCCCTGAGGCACCACTTCACGATCACCCCCACATTATTTTTAATAAAGGTTGTGGAGAGGCTGCCCTTGTTTGCTAATTACGCCTTATGCCTTTAATCACTGCATTTCAACTTAACAAAGGTATTTTAACAAAGTCACCAGTTTATCAGATGAAGCAAAATGCCCACTTCCATACCTCCAAAACCAGAAAGACCTTCAGGTGTGCTTTCCAGCAGGCATGGATGAGGGACTTCCTTTGTGAATCTCCTCCAGAAGCAAAACGTTACTGACTCAAAACATTTGAGAGGCTGCTGTCAAGTGTAAACCTCGTAAGATTGTTCTCTAACATCACTAAGAAATTCTGCATCTCAAACACAACATTCACAAGAAATTCCCATGGGCGGGCACTGCAACTGCTTCACGGGCCACGCAGGACACCCCGCCCAGCAGCTGGCAAGCACGTTTACGCTTTAGGGCAGGCTGCTGGCTCCCAAATGCAAACACGGTTTCATAAAACCACACCAGTACCATGCCTTACACTCATTCTGAAGTCAGACATGGCTCCATTTGGGGTTTTCTTCCTGTAACCAGGTTATCGACTATTCACGGGTTTTTAAAGGGTCTCTTTTGTTTTTCTTTTTGAGATGGAGTCTCGCTCTGTCGCCCAGGCTGGAGTGCAGTGGCGCGATCTCGGCTCACTGCAACCTCCGCCTCCTGGGTTCAAGCGATTCTCCTGCCTCAGCCTCCGGAGTAGCTGGGATTACAGGTGTTCACCACCACACATGGCTAATTTTGTATTTTTAATAGAGACAGGGTTTCACCATGTTGGCCAGGCTGGTCTTGAACTCCTGACCTCGTGATCTGCCCACCTTGGCCTCCCAAAGTGCTGGGATTACAGGCGTGAGCCACTGCGCCCAGCCTAAAGGTTCTCTTTAAAAGGATGCCTTTTCTGTATTATTTTATTCCTCTCTTTAGGACCTCACTGAAGTTTTATAGAAGCACCAAACAAGTCAGCAGGGTTGGCTTTCTGGGGCGTGTCACATCCAGAGGCAGTCCACACAAAGTTCTGTTGCTCGTAAGTGCAGGTTCCCCGACTCTGCAGGAGGCACACCTTAACAGGGGCACTTTACTGGGGGTGCCATGTTAAATGACGATGGTAGGACTCTCCCACGTTGAGGTGAGCGCTGGACAGCTTACTTTTACATGTGTGCTGCGGTTTACAGCACATCAGCACTGTCCTTTTCAATTTGGGGCATTCATAAGTGTGACTGTATTTTTCAGAGAACTTTACCTCTGAACTCAAAATTAACTTTTGTCTGACTTTGGGAAACACCCCAATTTTTCTCATTGACAAGCAGAGCTAATACCTGTCTCACAGGGCAATGGGAGAATAAGGGGTTGCCACAGCCAGCACGCAGCAGAGCTCTGCTTTCCCGGGGGGAGCCGCTCGCAACTGTGGCCACTTCCATCTAAATTGCTTAAAAATATATGACATTAAAAACACAGTTGTTCAGTTATATGGGTCTCACTTCACGTGCTGTGGCCACATGTGTCTAGAGGCTAACGTGTCACCCGGCAGCACATCTCCATTATTACAGAACATCCCACTGGAAGGTGGCACAGTGGGGTGTCCGGAGAGTAAGTTACCAACAAATGTGAGCTGTTACCACGTCGTGTGGCCATTTTAATGCCCTGTCTACCTACTAAGAGATCGTCTCATATTCTGCGATTGAGTTCAAGAGTTTTCTAGAGGTTTGTTGTGTGTGAGGTGTGTGTGAAAGAGCTCTAAAGTCTGCTGAAGATAAGGTACAATAAAAAGCCCGTCGGCACCCACACAATCTAAGGATTTTCCAGGCCTTGCTCAGTGCTTGCATGTGTCCAAGCGTCAGGCGAGATCGGTGCGTGTCTTTAGCCCCTACTTTTCAGTTCCCTAAGCTTTATATTAAATGACTAATTTAAGAATTACATGAGTTCTCAAAAAATCTGCTTCTGTGACTTACCTATAAAATAGAAATTTTACACAAACAGGTCTGTCCATTGCCAGCACACTGCAGTCACATCAGAAAGGAAAAACTTCCCAGGGAAAACTGAGCGCTCAATGGCATGACGGCCATGTCACAGCAATCCAGGCATGGGTTTGGATGACCGGAAGGAAGTGACTTTCTGAGTGATCGGGCTTTCCTTTCTGTGAAACAGGTATGGTGACAGGGGTCGGTTTCAACACCTAATTGCAAGAGGAAGTGTAAGAGAGGGACAGACAGCAAGTTGGATTTGGAGGTTTGACTTGGAGGTTTGACGTGTCTGGGCTTAAGTCTCACCTCTGCTGTTCTCCAGGGAGGATGGATGGCTTTTCCTGCCCCCTTCACATTTATGACCTCAGATGTCACCTAGTCTTGTGGCGTCTGGACCTGCCTCTGGGCAGGAGCATGTCTGGAGATGTTCCATAGACCCCTGGGCAGTCAGGATTCATTCCTTTACCAAACAGTCCCTCAACATCAGCACCCGCTGTGTGCATGGACCACTTGGGCCTGAGGACACCTCCATCAGCAAAAAGAAAGTTTACGCTCCTGGACTTAATTTGACTGTGGAGAGAGATGATTGCATAAAGCAGCTGTGAGCTAGTGATGGCTTAAAATATAATTATTTTTCATTTCTGAGGATGATATGACAAGAACAGAACTCACGGAAGATGTTAAATACCCTGACAAGCTCTTGCACGTAGGATAAAATGTTGCAGGATTTATGATTCCGTAAAGGAATGGCCGTGAGAAAATAACTCCTAGTTGGAAAAAGTCAGTGACATTTCACAGCTGGGTTGTCAGTAGTTTTAAAGGAAAAGCATTTTTCCCGTCAAAGTGAAAGATTCTATTTACATGTTGATGGAAAGAGCTGAATTGCTTCAATGCCTTTGTGTATATTTGCAAACTAAATGTCTCATTTCTCAGAATGTCATTTTAATAGTATCTGGAGAGTGTCATTAAGAAAGAGTTGGGTTTTAATGATAATTAAATATGGAGCAGATTCTGCAGGGGGTGTGATTACCCCTGGAGAGGTACAGAGCGTGCGCCTCATTCCTCCTGTCTGCACTTAGATTTGATGTGCAGCTTAAATTAAAAAAAATCTGTTTAATTTGGAACACCAAACAGACCAATAAGTTACTCTCCACTGTAAAATTCAGATACGATTTTGCAGGCCCTCAGATCTTATTTTTAAGTGTGGTATCTTTTTTCTTAAGCTGATTAAATAGAAAAATCCAGAAATATTGCTAGGCATCTTTGTAGAACCTTTTTGAGCCAGATATTACGACCAGGGAAAGCCCAGAGGCCAGCTTTTCTCAGCCCACCCACAGATGAAAAGCAGGTTTTCAGAGTTATTATTGCTTGTTAGGTTTTGGAAGGTTGTAGGAGCTCCCCACTTGATTTCACCCATTTTGGGCAAATGTAAGAGTGTGTGAAGATAAACTACAGGTTGTGTTTTTATTTTTCAAGGTTCCTGGTTTACTGTTTCCAATTAGCAAGCCTTGTGAGTTTCATATGAGAAAAAGAAATAATAAGGTCTTTAGCCCTCTCCAAGTTCATTCCCCTGTGAACTCAGACAGTGTTCAAAAAACAAAGTGAAAGAATTCAAATATTGACAAATAACTCAAGGCCACTACAAACCCCACTCCTTTGGGTTGGTGGGAAGTGGGGGAGCAGGGAGCACCTGGGAAGGGTACAGGGTCCCCAGAGACCAGGCCTGTTCTGGAGCCTTCCACAGACACTCCCCCAACTGGGCAACATGAGTGAGCCCCACTGTGGGCCAACTCGGGGCAGGGGCTCCCCCACCCTGATCCTTTGGATAATCGTTCAGGTGAATTCCCAAAGGTCACGGCTCACAGATGCTGGGACCCCAGCTCTCCACCCTGTGAAGATGGGGTCTGCAGGGGCCGGGCAGAGGGGAGCCCTGTGGCAGCTCTTCCTGTTGTGGACAACTTTCCCCTGTGGGACCCATCTCTCTTCTTGGCTCTCCTGATTGCCTCCCTCCCTCTCAGCTATTAGTCACCCGGAAGGATCCCATCTCCTCTGTGTAACAAAAGATGCCACTGACACTCTTTTCCGCAGGACGCTGCTGCTCTGGGTGATGTCCTAGGGGAGAAGAGAGCTTAGAGCTTCCAGGATTCAAGAGGAAAGCAGCTACCCTCGGGAGCCAGAGTCCCAGCCAGGGCCATCTGCAGAGCCAGACGCCTTCTACACAGCCTGAGACGATTCCAACCTGTGTTAATAAATGGCAGCCTCACCCAGCGGGCATCCTCTCAGAGACGGCGATCTCAATGGGATGTGTAAGGAGCTGCCAGCCACTCACACAGTGATGCAGATTCATCACAGAGGGTGGCTGTCTCCCAGCAATCGCTCTGTGAGTTACATTTGGGTGGGTGTGCAGAGCCAGCTGTTCTGAAAGGCAGAGCTCTTCTTGGGGTAAAGCTGGACTGGGTGGAGCCGGTGTTGGGGGACAACCAGACCCTACAGCCTTGGCGATACTGAGTGGGAAAGGTTTGCAGCAGGTGCCCCAAATCAAGTCTTTTTTTAAAAAAAACACAGTATTTAAATATTTACTTATGCTTGTCTCAACCCTGGGAAATGGGGAAGGACACCCCGTCTCTCCCTCTGACACAAACCCTCCCTGTAGCTTCTCTTGCCGGCCTGTGGGCTCCACAGCCCCAGGGAGCCCCGCTTCTGTCCGGAGCTCTTCACACTCATCATTGCTCTGAATGTGGTTTCGTAATTTTGTTAGTCTCCTGATTAGACTGTGAGCTATTCTGAGGACAGATACAGGGACTTACACTTTTTTTTTTTAAAAATAATACCAATAAGAAGAAAATTAGTAACACCAAACAACACATACCACTTACTATGTACAAGGGGGTGTTCTAAGAGCACAACACATGTGGACTCAATCACTTTATATAATGTTATCATCGTTTCACGTTATCATCGTAAGTAAACACACAGAGAGAAAGTAACTTGCCCAAGATCACCTAACTAGCTGGTGGTGAAGCCGGAATTTTCAATCACAAAGTTTACTGCAGTGTCCTATGCAGAATAGGAATTCAATAAAAAGTATTTTTAATATGTGTGTATGGGAATGGATGAATGCAGGAATGAACAAACAAACATTCCTAAACAACTAATTTTCACCTGCACTTGGAAAGAGCACGATCGATCCACTCATGAATTAAAAACAGGCTGTCTGTTGTCAGAGAAAATTCGTGGCAAGACAACTTGATAAATGCCATGACACCTGCAGGGCTCAGCCACAGCTCTTGGCTCAGAACCTGTGCTAAGGTGCTAAGGTCCCAGGTCTGAGCCTTTACGTTGCCGTAAGGGCTTAGGAGGGCTTTGAGGCACCACCAAGGCAGGGCAGAGTTGGACGGGGGTGTGGATGCACCTCAGGAAACATCACTCTCACTGGCCCTAAACGGCCTCTGAGTCTGGGCAGATTTAAACGGGCCGTTCCTGGTTCCTCCTCTGCACTGCATTTTTATCCCTGGCAGCCCTTACAACTGCGTTTATAAGCCTGGCCCACAGCCCTTACAACTGCGTTTATTAGCCTGGCCCACTGTCCCCTCCCCCTCTTCCTCCTCCCCCTCTTCCTTCCCACTCCTCCTCTTCCTTCTCCTTCTCTCCTCCTCCTTCCCCCTCCCTCTTCTCCTCTTCTTTCCCATCCTCTCCATTTTCCCCTGCATCCTTCTCCCCTCCTCCTCATCTTTATCAATCCCAACTCATTTCATACAAGGGGAGGGGGAGTGTGTGAAAAACTGGACCTGTAAGCATCTCTCAGGGAAAAATATTGGTAATTTTCAATTTTTTCTGACTCCTTTAGAAAGTACTTATTTATCAAGCAATGGGTACCATGCACAAAGGGGATGGTGAACTGCATGACATACACTATACAGGGGGTCTCAGCATGTTCCGCCTGGCTATAGATGGCAGGGTGTGTGGGCACGGCCAGGGTTGGAGCTGTGCTGCCCAGACCTATGGTCCCAGCCATGTGTGGCCACCCAGCACCTGAGACGTAGCCAGGCCACACTGCACCATGAGTTAAAATATATCCCTGAGTGTGAGGACTTCATGGGAGAAGAACTGTAAACCATTTCATGAACAATTTTTATATGGATTCTATGCTTACATGACATTTGGGGTTTCTTAGGTTAAAGAAAAGACATGACATTAAAATGATTTCATCTGTCTCTTTCCTCATTTCCTGTGGCCACTAGAAGACTGACACTCCCATGCAGGGATTGTTTCTGCCTGGCTGTGCCCCCTGGGGCTGCAGACCTGGTCTGCCCGGCTGTGCCACCTGGGGTTGCAGGTCTGGTCTGCCCGGCTGTGCCACCTGGTGCTCCAGGCCTGGTCTGCCCGGCTGTGCCACCTGGGGCTGCAGGCCTGGTCTGCCCGGCTGTGCCACCTGGGGCTGCAGGCCTGGTCTGCCCGGCTGTGCCACCTGGGGCTGCAGGCCTGGTCTGCCTGGCTGTGCCACCTGGTGCTCCAGGCCTGGTCTGCCCGGCTGTGCCACCATCTGGGGCTCCCGGCCTGGTCTGCCCGGCTGCACCACCTGGGGCTCCCAGCCTGGCTTTACTCTCCAGCTTCCCCACCATTTGCTACCTGGCCTCAGGCAGGCCCAGCCCAGCTCTGAGACTTAGTCCCTGTGAGAATGAAGATGACCCTTTGAGGGTCCTAAGCATGGGGACGGCTGCGCAAAGCCACGAGTCAGCAGGTGGGAGATGAGCGCTCTGCGGATGCCTGCCTGCCCGGGGAGGAGCCGCCGGCTGGGGCCTGTGGCAGGAGGCAGGAAGAAGGAACTTTGCACAGGAAGCGTCCAACCCGAGTCTGCAGAAGAGAAACCAGGTCTGCTGTCTCCTGAGGACAGGGCAGAGACTGCAAGTGGCTGCTGGCGTGGAGTCCCTTCCCCGGGAGGTGTCAGATGTGGTGGCAAATGCCAGTCCCAGGGCTTTCCTTCTCTACTGTCTCTAATTGTGCAGCCTCTGCTGGGGTTTATCAAGTAACACATGTGAGACGCTTAACTGTGCTCCTCCCGAATCTCTACGTGGATGTCCTGACCCTCACTGCCTCACAACGTGACTGCGTGTGGAGACGGTGCCTTTAAATAGGCCATGGCATTAAGATGAGGTCCCACTGGAGTACGGTGGCCCTGATCCAACATGATGGTGTCCTTCTAAGCAGAGAATAGGACACAGACACACACAGAGGGACGGCCACTGGAGGATGCAGACAGAAGATGCTGTCTACAAGCCAAGGAGAGGCTGCAGAGGAAACCAACCCTTGGCACCTTGCTGTTGGATTTCCAGTCTTCTGGACTGTGACGGAAGAAATGTCAGTTATTTAAGCCATTCAGTCTGTGCCATTTTGTCATGGCAGCCCAAGAACTCATACAACATACAATGTAGACAATGCCTGCAAAGTCGCTGGCTCACAGGAGGCAGTAATACAGTGTTAGCACTGGTCTAGATAGAATTTGATGTGTGTGTGTGTGTGTGTGTGCGTGTTTTGTGGTTTTTTTTGAGACAGGGTCTCACTTGGTTGCCCAGGCTGGATTGCAGTGGTGTGATCATGGCTCACTGTAGCCTCGACCTCTCCAGGTTCAGGTGATCCTCCCACCTCAGCCTGCTGAGTAGCTGGAACTGTAGGTGCACACCACCACACCCGACTAATTTTTTGATTTTTTTTTGTAGAGATGGGGGGTCTCACTTTGTTGTCCAGGCTGGTTTTGAACTCCTGGGCTCAAGCAATCTGCCTGCTTCAGCCTCCCACACTGCTGGGATTCCAGGCGGGGGCCACCGCACCTGGCCTCGTTTGGTGTTTTGAACATGTAGTGAATCATCCCCAGGAGGCTCAGCGATCACCAGAAAACCCCACAGAGCAAGCCCACAGGTCAACAGATCCACAGCATTCAGAGAAAGCCCAGGGAGAAAAGCCACAAGCAGCCTGGCTAGGCACATGGCCACTGTTCTGAGCGCTTTTGACCCTCCCAAAGGTAACTGCCCAGCCCCTTTGATTCCCAATCCCAAAAAGGAGTGAATTCCTCAAAAAGGAGTGAATTCCTCCAGCAGCCAGTGAAGCCAAGTGTCTATGTCCTAAGGCCCAAAGACTGCCAGGCAGGCAGAGACTACCCGAGACAGGGTGTCCCTCTGTGGGTGAGTCTTGCCCCCTGCTCCCCTCCTGGCATTGAGGCACGTCCCTGGGTTCTCCAGGGCAGCTGGTACCCTTTCCTTCTTGGGTTCCGCCAAGTTCTGTAGTAAGACGGAGAACCAAATACAAAATGGGCAGGGTGATAAAAAGCTGGTAAATTAGTGAGGCAGAACCATTTGGAAACCAAATTTCCCTGCAACTTAAAAAAAAACATAGGGAGTCAAAGGCAGAATAGGAGTTTCTTCGTTTCTGAGAAGCAGAGCTGTGCACTGAACCTGAGCCTGCCTGGAGGAAGTTACACTCCATCCACAAGAGTGAATCACGCATCAGGAGGGCAGGCTGCCCGCTCCTCTGATGGGCGGAGTGTTTCTCCCTGAATCTGACGTCTCCTGTTCTGACCCTCAACTGGCCCAGGAAGGCGGCTCAACCACTGGTGCCTGTGCCCCACATGATTGGACTAACACTGCAACTCCAGAAAAGTGTTTTTTTTCACCCATCAGAGAAATTCCACAGTTAACCTTTTAGTTTCTCTTCCTCTGACATCCTGCCGTGGCTTATTCGGGATGAGAGAGAAGCAAATTTCAAAGCCCTGAGTCACTGAGGGCAAAACTTGCAAAGGAGACTGGAAGCTCCTGCAGGCAACGGACGAGGCCTCCCCACCACCTCCCCAGCAGCCAACGGCACCCAAAGCCTGCTCAGAAAACTGAGCTTTTATGTGAAAAAGAAGTTAGGAAGTAGGTATGATTCATTTACTCTTTCGAACATCTGTGAGCCAGTTATGTGCTGGGGATGCTCCAGGCTTAGAGATGGAGGCATCAGAGAGAGGAAAGTTCCCTCCTTGATGTCGGAGGGGAAGAAGTCGGATGATTGGCAAATCACTACGGTGTGTATCAGAGCACTCAGCTGCAGGGCAGAGGAAAGAGGCATCAGGTGTGGGTGGGGAGGGGTGGAGAAGGTGGCAGCAGGGTGGGGAGGAGGTGGCCCTGAGCAGCCGGGTCTGGGCAGTGGGGCGGCTCTGCAGAGGCTGTGTGTGGGATGGACTGGCAGCCCCCGCTGCAGCTGCCCTCCCTGCTGACAGATCAGTAACCAGCACCTGAAACTGACAGAAGCTTTCCTTGACTCTCTCCTAAGGGGGAAAATGACTCCCAGAATCACAGACAGAAATCCAGAGTGGTAGGCCACACGGCTGGAGCTCACGTCACGTTTTCTTGTGTGGTTCAAGTTTAAACGCTCTACTAAGCTATGCAGCATCACAGGGCATGTTCTTGGACGGGCATGAAATACTTCCCATCAAGTTTAAAGAAAAAAAAAAAAAGCTCTTCTTAAAACCACCTACAGGAATCAGAGTTTTAAATTTTCCAAGTTTTGAGGTTTTTTAAATGATCAGAACTTTAAACATGTGATTTCAGAAAACAAAAGCCTAAGTATGGGCTTTGCTATGGCTCAACAATCTTACTCTGATAGCGTTAAACAAATTAAAAACATATGTGGGTGTTTTACAGCGTCAAACAACAGGAAAGAAACTGTACACCACAGAGAGGCTCTTTGAAACTGGAGTTGCAAATCAGTCATTCTAAGACTTAAAATACCACTAGTGTTAACAGCCTAGAGATCTCTGAGCAGAGCTGTTTTTTCCACTTTCACTTTTAGCTGAAACTTAATCCTCCTGGTGCAGATACTGTATCCAAGCCATGTTCTTAATAAATTAGTAACTTAATACATTTATGGTCGTTACTGCTAATTATAACACTGACATTATCTGTGATACAGTTTAAGTACAGGCTGACTAACATAATGAGTCAACTCCCCCATTCGACACTGACTAGAACTATTTACATATTTATAAAGTCAGTCTTTCTAAATCCTTAGGTAAGAAACTAAATACTGTTTATCACTTTAATTAAGATAAAATATACAGAGGAACAGTATATAGTCACCTATTCACCTTCCATGGATGATTTGAAAGCAAATCATGGAAAATTACTCATGTGGCTGACACAGAAATTGAGTTAAAGTACAAATCAGAAAAGGCCCCATTTCTTCCAAGTTTATTATTACTATTAAATAAAAATGCACTACAGACCACGGTGAAGAGGTCCGGAGACTGAAATTCAATTCCGTTCAATTCCGCGGACATTTCTAAAGCATTCCGGGTGTAAGTCGGGGATTCCTCTGACCCTAACCTGAGCCCATCTTCCCCTGACCCTAACCTGAGCCCATCTTCAGCAGCTGGACATTCCAGTGCACCACATCTGCCGCAAGTTGGAGCAGACATAATTTTATGTTGAATTAAAGTACCAATGAAATGGAATAATTTCCCTTGGGGGAAAATATATATATTTAAAAAATAAAAAACGTTGAAAAATCAAAAGTATTTTTGCATCAGAGCAAAGGACTTTTATAATCTCTTCCTTCTCCGAGAACCTGCTGATACTTCTGGGACCGATCACACAGTGTGGACCAAGAGCAAGGGCCGCCCCATACAAATTAGGGTGGGTCCACAGTTCTGTGCACGCTGGCAGGCTTACTCCTCACAATCTGAAATGATTCTCCAGTGCAGAGAGAGGAGTAGGCCGAGACACAGGCAGCGAGGACCCCTGGGCATTTGTGGTCCTTGTCAACATCACTGGATCATCTGTCCTGAGCGTCTCAGTGGGAAAAGGGTCCAGAACCCTGATTCAGGGCACCACAGGGGACCCAAAGGCAATGTAGAGAATCCGAATCGGACAGAGGAAGCCGATGCCTTCAAATAAGGCGGACAGTGGCCGAATGCCGCACTAGAAATACAAAGAAGATGAATTCTTACTAGCCAGAAGGATTCGAATGATGTTTAATTTGCAGTTTCCTGTTTGTTTAACTGTATTTTCCAAATGTTCTCTGATAAGGGTGAGGAAAGGGCTGTAGAGGAGCCGCCACTGGAAAGGCCAGTGACAGTGAGATTGAAGAAGGGCCGGAGCCAGAGGCTGAGGACCTTGGACTTTAGTCTGTGCTAAGGGCTTCCTGAAGTTCTAGAGGCAGGAGGGTGAATATGCAATCAATAGAGAAAAATCCTGGTAACCAAAGTACAAGACACATGGGAGCAGGAGGAACCTGGAACCTTGGCTCTGGAGCCTGCAGAGCTTTGAAAAATGCCCACGGCTGCATTGGGATCTGAGGAGGGCAGAGACCCTGGCAGGTCTGAAAAGTCTCTGGGAGATTCCAATACGCATTCAGGCCAGAGCATGACCCCAAAGCAAGGACAACTGGTGAGGAGCCAACTAGCCACACGCAGGAGAAAGGAGGGTATCGATTTAGGAGAGGTCCAAAGAAACAGCTCAAGTATTTCCTGTCGTTTCGCCACACCTCTGGGATTCAGTGTGAGTTCTTCCAGAACCAGACCAGAGTGAAAAGTCAGAGGCAAACTCCATGGTGGGTGAGAAGAAAGGAGTGGGACCTTAGTAGATGGAATTAGGTTTTTGAACTAAAAGAAAATCTGATGTGTTTCACCGTTCATGAATTGGTGTAAATTGTCATGCTCTTTCAAGCCAGTAGCTAATTAGAGAGAATGCAGTTTGGAAATACCTTTATCTAAAAAATAAAAATGTTAAAAAAAAATCAAAAGTATTTTTGCATGAGAGCAAAGGAATTTACAATCGCTTTCCTCTCTGAGAGCCTCTTGATACTTCAAGGACCAATCACAGAACGTGGACCAAGAGGAAGGGCTGCTTTGTCTTCCTCTCCTCCTCATTTCCCTCTCTCTCTTTCTCTTTCTCTGTGTCTCTTTTTTCCTCCCTTTCTTTCTTCTTCCTAACTCCTTCCCTTCCTTCATTCCTTTATTTCTTTGCAAGGTCAGGACCTACCTATTGCCATGCAATCTTCCTGAATAAATTAATGATAATTAATCGTAGTAACAAGGGCCAGGCTTCCACCCAGCTGTCAGGGAAGAGTGTAGCAGCAAGAGCCCAAGCCCGTAGCCTCTGACACACCAAGGGGATTTGTGTTTAATAAGAAAACGACATGCGCATTTGTAGGATCAGCTCCTATCTTACCGTACTGGCCTTCTCGGTGTTTAATTCTCGTTTGCCTGCGTGGTTTCCCATCCTGAATGGATCGGCTCTTCCGAGGCTTCAGAGGCTAAAAGAGAAAGGGAAAGAAAGAGTTAGCCTTAAGTCTAGTGCTCTTAGAGTTTTCGATGTTGTTTTTCCATCAGAAAGACACTCCTGTGAGAGAGAGAGATATATATAATGCCCATTTTTGAGAAGAGGAAACCAAGGCCCTGAAAACAGAAGAGACACGTCCAAGTCATCTTATTAACAAATGCTATCTTTCGATCCCATGCAAAGAGCTAGAAAACAGAACCGCACCAACATCCAAATTCTGTTCAGTAACACACTTCAACCCGTCTCAAGAAATCCTGCAGATCTGTGTATACGTACAGAAGTATCTGTCTATTCATCCATCATCCATCTGTCCATCCATACATATGTACACACACAATTACATCCCACACTCAGGTGTATTGTAATGAGATGAGCTGAGATGTCAGAAAGGTGCTGACATTCGTCTAAAACGAAAAGGTAGTAAGAAGCTATTCATGCTCACTGCTTTCAAGAAACCATGTGAGCACAGAAAGAGCCAACATCAGACCAAGGACAGCTTAACCGACAAGTGTCCAAAGAATCTGCAGAATTTGTAGGGAAGATAAAGTTGGATTTAAAAAGCATGTTACTCCTCATTTTTATTTTCTAACCCAAACCTTAGCAGCACATTTATGATTTTTCCCCAAGATATGCAAAGAATGGAAGAATCGAGCCACACCCATTCCAAGCAAACTGTTCCTTCCAGCCTTCCTGCGGGACGTAGCCTGGCCTTGGGGTCCCTCAGCTGGGACCAGACCTGGCAGCAGGTGACCAGAGTCTTTAAGGACAACGACATGTTTTCCATGATGGATGTATTCTTTTGCAAAAAGGTGTGAGTACCCATTCTCCTGTAGAAACCAGGAACAGCTTTCCTTGAGAGGGAACACGATGAACCGTCTTCTGAACGTGGGGCGAGGGGACTCTCCAAAATAGTAGAGACGCCCGAACACAATGCAAATTGTGTTCCTCAAAAGTCTCTCTTTAGAAAAGAGAATTGCCCGACAGCCAAGCTTTTCCATCTCCCACGTTCCCGGGTCCCTTTCTGGTGGCTCAGGAGGACTGGTTGAGGACACTTTTCCGCAGGTGGGCAACCCCATCACCCCACAGCCGCTGGAAGGATTGCAGAGAAGAGAAGCAAACGCCTACAGCACAGTCGCCATCCCGGAGTCCGCCTCCCTCACTGTGTGGGAGACGACTAGCAGCCGACCACAGAGGGAAAACCCCACCTACCTTCATGATGTGTGATGGAAACTGGGGCCCGCCATAAGACTTCCAGTGAGGCACTCGCGCAGGGAGATTTAAAACATGTGTACTTGAAGCAACTTAGGTCAAAGTGCCCACAGATGATGCTCGGGGAAATCAAAGATGCCGTTCTAGTGATGATATGAACACAATCCACCTGCAAGAATCAGGTGCATTCCCCATGCTTCGTGGCATGAGAGTGAAAAAAATAATAGTTTGATATGTATGATTTTAAAAACGCAAGGCTACCTTTGCGGAGGATTTCGGTGTCCAGTGCGATTCTACCTTCCCAATGTATTTCAATTGGACAACCAAAAAAACCTTGAGGGGCGATCTTCTCACTGGGAAATGAGGGCTTGTTGCAGGTGTGGTGCCTTACTGGATAAGAGTGGGTTAACCAAGGGAAAGGCCAAATTCACCCTGTTCTTTTTTTAAGAATGGGTGTGTTCCTCGTGAGATGTTGCTTTGATCCCTGGGTACATAGGGGCTGTCATTCCCGTTCTAATTCTGGCTCTCTAATTCCATGTGGTGTTGTTTTAACTAAATATTAAGAGCTCGCAGGATGGACACACGTTATAGAATAAAAACACGTCAAATATCTCTCAATACATCTTCCTGTTTAAGAAATGAGAAGTGGTCTGGCCGGGCGCGGTGGCTCAAGCCTGTAATCCCAGCACTTTGGGAGGTCGAGACGGGCGGATCACGAGGTCAGGAGATCGAGACCATCCTGGCTAACACAGTGAAACCCCATCTCTACCAAAAAAACAAACAAACAAAACAAAACAAACAAAAAAAATTAGCCGGGTGAGGTGGTGGGCGCCTGTAGTCCCAGCCACTCGGGAGGCTGAGGCAGGAGAATGGCGTAAACCCGGGAGGCGGAGCTTGCAGTGAGCTGAGGTCCGGCCACTGCACTCCAGCCTGGGGACAAAGCGAGACTCCGCCTCAAAAAAAAAAAAAAAAGAAATGAGAAGTGAAACACAGGCAAAAATAGGTAACTGCCCTTAGTTAAGGCTGACAACTTGGACCTTCGGGAGCATTTTGCCTGTCCAGACATAAAGAGCCTGCCATCACCGGCTGTGTTCTCCAAGTGCCTGTTCCTGGCCCAGGCATCATCTCACCTCTGCCTCCTCGGAGCCCTCGCCTGCCCAGTCCCCTTCCTGTTCCCTGGCTCCATCCACCTGTCACCCTCCTCCTCCCATCTCCTCACGCTGGGACTAGGCAAACCCACAGGCAACACTCCTTCCAGAAAACAGAGCTCCATGGACTTGTCCCAAATCAGAATCACGTGGGACAGGTAAATCTTTTGGGACTTGCTGGTAGACAAAGAGAGCTATTTTGGGGCCAAGGGCTCTTGAACGCAGCTGAAATCTGCTCACAAGGTGCTGAACCGCTCCTCGGAGAGGGGCTGTGTTTCTTCCAAGTCAGTTTGTTCTGATCGATTGTTATCGTGCTTCACAGCACAACTCTAGGTTACGCTTGGGATGACTGATCTTAATCACGATTTAGAAAACTCAAGAATACTGGACACAGAATCGGTGAAAACAACTCAAGTCCAGATCAGACTTCTGAATATACCTCGTTGGATTTGACTACACAAGCCTACTTACTTGCATTTGACTGGCCTCTCAGATGAATATAAAGAATATTTATATGGATCACTGAGGGTGGGTTAATTCTAGCCTTCAATGCAAAATTTATAGACTAGCAGGAAAAGAAAGACAAGAGGAACAAAACGACAACTTGATGTGTGGGAGCCCCCATCAGAGCCCTTAATGGAAATGGCCCCTGAGCACCGGTAAGTGAGATGTGTCTCACGGCACTACGGTGGGAACGACAGAGCATCTGGCTGATAATCATGAGTGACTGGCAGTCTGCCTTACTAGCTTCTGACCCTGTCCCAGTCTGCCTTTAGAGAAGAGCTCAAGAAGGATGAAGCTCTCCCTATCACGGGGCTAAGAGCTCAGCCCGGCAGCTGGTTTCTGTAATGTGCTGAAAAGATCCATCTGCACACAAAAGCAGCTGCATGCTTGCAGGAGCTCTTTTTTATTTCGTTTTTTGCAATTAATCAAATTGAGAGAGCCAGAGAAAAATTGGGTAAACATGTGAAAGGCTGCAAGGAAAGCCAGCTGACTCTGAAGCATCTCTGGGGTAATTAAAGAAGCCTTTGTAAACTAACAGAAAAGGAAAGAGAGAGAGTAAGAACTGAGCGAGAGCTGTGCGAGGGACGGACTTTCAGATTCCATCAGGACTGCTGAGACTTCTGGACTGGTATTCAGTTCTAGATCCGATTTCCAGCCCCTGGGATTACTGGACATTTTGATAATGTCTGTGTGATTATCAACACTTCGTGTTCCCTTGAGGGTTAACATTGGGCATAGGCAAAGTTAGTCATCCAGATTTACTAGGAAGCAGTCCACAGTTGTTAACTGTTAGGCTCTCATTTTTAATAATGTACATCTAAAGCAGCTTAGGCTACATGTCACCTTGGTGGAGCCATAGGATAATTCAGCATAGATAAAACTCATTAGCCTATCTGTGCAGGGAAATAGCTCCCAGCTGGGGAGCAAACACCTTGTTCCTAGGTATTTTACTGATTTCATTCTCTAGGTAGTTCTGACTTTCTACAGTGAAAATCAGGCAGGTGAGACCGAGGTCTCAATCCAGGTTCCATCTGGGTGACCCTGAACAAGACTCCACTTTATTGAGTCTAGGAGCAGGTGGGTGGCCATGAACCCTGACCCTGCAGGTCGAGAAACGCTTCCCAGGATAATATGTGGTGGATCACGTCCACCTAAAAGGTATGTCCAAGTCCTGACTCCAGGACCTGTGAAGGTGGCCTGGTTTGGAAGGAAGGTTTTGTAGATGTCCTCAAGTTACGATGAGGTCATCCTGGATTACAGTGAGCTCTAAATGCAATGACCGATGTTCTCACAAGAGAAAGGTGAGGGATCTTTTCTTTCTGTTTTCTTTTTTTTGAGATGGAGTTTCAGTCTCATTGCCCAGGCTGGAGTGCAATAGCGTGACCTCGGCTCACTGCCACCTCCACCTCCACCTCCACCTCCCGGGTTCAAGCAATTCTCCTGCTTCAGCCTCCAGAATAGCTGGGATTACAGGTGCCCGCAACCACACCAGGCTAATTTTTTTTGTATTTTTAGCAGAGATGGTGTTTCACCATGTTGGCCAGGCTGGTCTCGAACTCCTGACCTCGGGTAATCCACCCACCTCAGCCTCCCAAAATGCTGCAATTAGAGGCATGAAGCACTGTGCCTGACCAAGGAGAGGGAATTTTGGACATACATACACGGCATTTCACACAAGAAGAGACACCACGCACGATGGAGGCAGAGATTTGGAATGACATGGCTACAAGGCCAGGGACACCAGGGATTGCCGCAGCCACCGGAAGCTGGAGGAGGTGAAGACAGAGCCTCCTGCAGAGCTCCCACTCTGCCAACGCCTTGACTTTGCGCTTCTGGCCTCCAGGACGGTGGGGGTCTGCTTCTGCTGTTTCAGGATGCCTGCCTGTGGTGCCGCCTTGCAGCAGCCCTAGCGGGTAACATGCAGGGAAGTAGGAAGTAAGTGGAGACTTGCAGGATGCAGAAGGTGCAGGTGAAGGTGCTGAGGAGGGAAACAGTGTTCCGGGCAGAGGGCACGGCTGTGCAAAGTCCCTGTCGCCCAGATGCCGTGAGTGGAGTTTGAGTGTGGCATGAAGTGACCCAATAGAACAGAATCTGCCAATGCACGGGGTGCACTCCTGGGGAGGTGGGGGACTGACTTACACCACAGGACACAGACACTGCTCTTCGCCCATGTTGAACAGTGAGTCGATTCTGCCGATGAGCAAGTGTTCCAGAGGGTTGGGGCCCTAGAGGAACAACAACCCGCAAGCCTGGACTTCTCTGCAAAGGACACTGTCAAAACTCATCTGAGGCATCCATGTCTGTCCCAGAGCAAGCTTCCCTGAGACACTGGGGGGACCTAGGCTCCTGGCAGTTTTCAGGAGGCAGCCCTGGGCTAGGGGCTCCACAGGACTTGCAAGCAAAACAAATTCCAAAAACCCAATCTGCATTCCCCCATGTGAGAAGTGCATGATAAGAAAGTAGCTTCTCTATTTCCTGGGATGGGGATTTTTGCTCTGGGGTATCCGATAATATTATTTGTAAACTAGTCATCACCATCCTTCCTTTTCTTCTGGTTTAGCAGATTCAAGGAGATTTATGGCACTGACTATCACTGCCTTAAAGTTATCAAAAATCATTTTAAAAGAAAACGATGGAATTACAGAAAAGTGGAGTTTATGGGAAAGCTGATTGTGGTCCCTTGAAGTGACTGCTTACAGGATCAGCTGACTTTGGAGAGAAGAGAAAGCCATTATTAGAACCAAGCAGCAAATTACTGGCTCTGGAGTTCCCAGCTTGCTACCATATCACCTGTCTAAACCAAAGCAAAGCATTTTGTTCAAGGAGGGGCGGGAAGAAAAGGCAGATCAAAGAGTCGCTCATCCACGTGTCAGTCAGATGAGCATTTGAAATTTCCTGTGAATGCATCCACACGTTTATGACAGGCATGGTGTCCAGCTTTAGCAGCACTATGGAGAGTTACGAAATTCTCTGTGTAAAAATAGCGAGGTCATGAGGAAACCGCTCCTCCTGTGTAAGTCCTGACAAGCCACGCCAACACCGTCACGCTGGGACTGGCCTTTGGATGGCACGGGGAGGGCAGAGTCACGCAGGCACACGCGACACGCCCTTGCTCTGCGGCCGGTGGGATCCCTGGTAGCTTCGCAGTCATGTGGGGCTTAGTCATAGGAACACAGGTCAGGTCCTGCTGAGCCCCCTTTCCCAGTGTGCGGTGCGCAAGCCGCCCAACCCAGGGGCCGGCAGCTGGGACGGGGCGAGCCGTGGGCCACAGGTAGGAAGTGGGGAAGGCCTGGGGGCAGACGTGCCTGGGCGAGGGCCTTCCTATTCCTGCTCTCCCTGCCTGCTCTGAGGATGTGGGCCCCGTCCTCCTTATCTGTAAAGCCCTGATGGTGGATGTGGCTTCCTGGAGCTGCTGTGGAAACCACTGGTTAATATTTTACAGGTCGCTGGGTTACAAACTGTCAAGTCAGAGGAACACTACACGCCAGTACCAGCTGATCCTCTGTAGTCACCTGTATGTCCCTCCTGAGCCGTGGCAGGGAGTGACGCCTTTGCCGATACCACCATCTGCAGGGTCAACATGACCCCGGGCCCTGGTCTTGGTAACTGGAGGAACCACACCGACTTCAGGCATTGCTCACAGCCAGAGCTGGTGTTAACAGAACGGGACAATGTTTGAATTCACCTGCAGAGGAACTCACACATTCCTTGCCACCAGGCACAATGGCTCTTGATAGTCTGTGTGTAGGGAACAAATGTGTTGGCCCGATGCTCAGGCCATGCGTACACATAAGAGCTGTCCTTTGGGTCTTGGCTAAAATAAACCGAATCTTCCTGAAAACACAGATTCCCATCACAGAGTCCATGATAGGAAAGACATTCAGCTCTGCTGCTATCATGGGGAAGTAGAGTGGTTGATCTGAAATCTCCAGATTCTAATCAAGGAGAAGAATGCTATGCTGTGGCCACAGACCCCACCACAGTCTCACAGAAAACCTGGCTCAGAGCCCATCTTCTGATCAGTGCCACACCTTCACATGGGTGTGCAGCATTTTACTGGGTATCTGCCTTTCAGAACCTTCTGGAATTTTCCAGAGCCTCCAGATTCTAATAAAGAAAAAGAATGCAATGTGTGGTCATTAATCTCACCATGGTCCTGCAAAAGAACTGGCTCTGAGCTGATCTCCTAAGGGGCCCTAAGTCTTCACATAGGTGTGTGGTTATTTTACTGGGCAACTGCCTTTCAGAACCTTCTGGAATTTTCCAGAGCCCTCCAGGTTCTAATCAAGGAAAAGAATGCAATATGTGGTCATTAACCTCACCATGGTCTCACAAAAGACCTGGCTGTGAGCTGATCTCCTAAGGGGCCCCATGTCTTCACATGGGTGTGCAGCATTTTACCGGGTGAGTCCTTAACTTTGCAAGACACATTAGAAAGACAAAGGACGATAGCAAGTGACAATTATATTTAAAGAAAAGGAGGGCGGGAGACACAGCATGAGACAGAATGATACATTGAACAGAACTAGATTTGGGCTCAGGAAAGCTTGGGTAGCAGCCCAGCATCGATGGGGTGCTTACTATGGGCTAGGTTCTCATGGAACGGGTCAGAAGTACAGTTTCTTAGTCCTGTCTACTGTACGAGGAGGCAAGTGCCATTATTATGCTCCCCACTTTACGGATGTTGAAACTCATGAGGTTTAGAAAGACGAAGTAATGCGTGACCAGCCTGGCCAACACGGCAAAACCCCGTCTCTACTAAAAATACAAAACTTATCTGGGTGCGGTGGTGCATGCCTGTAATCCCAGCTACTCAGGAGGCTGAGGCAGGAGAATCTCTTGAACACAGGAGGCAGAGGTTGCAGTGAGTTGAGATCGTGCCACTGCACTCCAGCCTGGAAGACAGAGCGAGACTGTGTCTCAAAAAAAAAAAAAAAAAAAAAAGGAAACCCAAGTAACACACAAGTCCACACAGCAGGGCCTGGCACCAGCATCAACAGGTCGGAGCTGCGCTGTGCTCCTGGCTGCTACGTGGTTTGTGATTTCACCAACCTGACGACCTGGTCTTTGGTTTCTTGATGCTTGAAGTCCTGGATTTCTTATGAAAAAGACCTCCATCAACAGGCTAGAGGGCGCTTTCTCCTTCATGTCACATGTATGCTCTGAAGACTCAAAATATATTAATAACCCCATAACTCATTTCCTTCTACATGAAAACTATCACAGAGCAACAATAAATTATGAAGCACTATAGGAATGTGTCATTAAGTGAAGTATCTTTTAAAGCTCTGTCATTAAAAATGGCATTTAAATGAATGATTCAATAATAAACACCCGGCATGCACGGTGTATGTCACGAACGTAAGACTGCCACTGGGCCTGCATTCTGAACTTGAGCTTTTCGAGTGTTTTCTGCATGACGTTAAATTTCCACGTGATGTTTTTGGGCCTAAAAAGACCAGTATCCTTTCAAAAGGCAATGATTTATTATTCCTAGGTAGAGGCCTTTTAATTTACGCCCACATCAAAATCAAGATTATCCAGGAAGGCTTTTCACAAGGGGTAAAGAACAGGGTTTGAAAGATGCAAACACATTGGCAGAACATAGTCACAGTTTCGTGGCTTGCCTGATAGATTGTGACGGTCCTGAAATTATTATAAAGTGTCTGAACTATTGATACTTCTCCAGAATTCCAGTATCTATGGATGGGTAATTTCCTAGTTGGCCCTGATCTCAGATTTTGAATGAGGTAGGTAACATGCAGAGACTGCACAGAACCTCTGAGCAGCGGGTTGGAGTGGGATGGGGGAGAGTGGGTTGGGATGGGATGGGTGAGAGTGGGTTGGGGTGGGATGGGGGACAGTGGGCTGGGGTGGGATGGGGGAGAGTGGGTTGGGGTGGGATGGGGGACAGTGGGTTGGGGTGGGATGGGGGAGAGTGGGTTGGGGTGGGATGGGGGACAGTGGGCTGGGGTGGGATGGGGGGACAGTGGGTTTAGGAGCTGGATGCCTGTGTCCCACCCTGTCCCTCCCTTAGGGTGGACTGGCCTCAGCCAGACTGCTTGGTCTCTCTGAGCTCCACCCACCACCCTTAAAACATGGGCTGGATTCTGGGGGCTTTGCACCTGGCAGTTGGCACAGGACAGGTCTGTTCAGGTTTTAGCACAGTCAGCCACGATCTGTGAGCTGCTGGTTTGGATTCTTCCCACTGGAGGCCAAGTCCAAGACGAGATGCAGGAAATCTCCTGTGTGAGTGTCGGCCCTGTGCGTGGCACCAGGGTTCACAGACAGAGACAGGGCGGAAAGCTGGATTCTAACACACAGGCCACCCCCCACACCCACACTCCACAGACACCACACAAACACACTCCACAGACACCACACACGCACCACACACACACACTCCACAGACCCCACACGCACACTCCACAGACATCACACACACACACACACACCACACACACACACCACACACTCCACAGACATAACACACACACCACACACACGCACACACTCCACACACACTCCACACCCCCCACACACTATACACACATCACACACACGCACACACTCCAGATGCCACATACACACCACACACATCACACGCCTCCCCAACACACACTATACGCACACCACACGCACCCTCCACAGACACCACACACACGCACACACTCCAGATGCCACATACACACCACACACATCTCACGCCTCCTCAACACACACTATACGCACACCACACGCACCCTCCACAGACACCACACACACCCTCCAGACACCACACACACACACACACTCCAGATGCCACACACACACCACACACACACTTCACACCCCCACACACACTATATGCACACCACACACACACCACACAGACACAGTCACACACACCACACACCCATGTACACACACTACCACATGTGGTGCTCCTTCCTGCTGTCCCAGAGCACTGCAAGGACACACTCCCACCACCCTTGGCTGTGGTAGCCGGACGCTGCCTGGCAGACACACTTTCCCTTGCACCCTCCGCGAGGGAGGCTGACGGGGGAAAGTGAAGGCCACAGTTGGTCCCACAGGTCCCCGAGCTGGAGCTGGGGCAGCCATGGCTTGGAGCTGGGTGGTGGAGGTGTCACTTGCCCCAACCCAGAACAGGCAGGGGCTCGGGGACCTGGAAGCCTCAGTAGAGGGCCTGAGGTGTCCTGGAAGCCACCAGGACCCTGTGAGGTGCTGAGAAGAGCCACTGTGTCACTGCCCGGGCGTTCTGCTTCCCCGTCCCCACGTGTACTGCATCACCACCCTCGCCACAGGACAGCAAGCCCACCTGGGTCTCTGTCTTACCACCGTGGTGTCCCCAGGACCTGGCGCAGTCCACAGCACATGGCAGACACGTGGTACATGGCAGGCACACAGCACACAGTAGGCACATAGCACCCAGCAGGCACACAGCACACAGCAGGCACACAGCACACAGTAGGCACACAGCACACAGTAGGCACACAGCACCCAGCAGGCACACAGCACACAGTAGGCCCACAGCACCCAGCAGGCACACAGCACCCAGCAGGCACACAGCACACAGCAGGCACACAGCACCCAGCAGGCACACAGCACACAGTAGGCACACAACACCCAGCAGGCACACAGCACACAGTAGGCACACAGCACACAGTAGGCACACAACACCCAGCAGGCACACAGCACACAGTAGGCACACAGCACCCAGCAGGCACACAGCACACAGCACCCAGCAGGCACACAGCACACAGCACACAGTAGGCACACAGCACACAGTAGGCACACAGCAAGTGCTTGACAAATGCCTGTCAAGTGGATGAGAGAACAGCAAGGGAAGTACTGGCTCTTCCCTCTTACCCCAAGCCGCGCCCACACAGCTCAGCACCCTCCATGTGCGTCTGGAGAAGAGACCACCTGGTGAGCCCCAGGGAGCTGAGCGTAGGAGCCAGGACTGAAGGCTCCTCCCAGAAAACGGAAGCCTTGATTCTGGAGGAACAAGGGACACCCCAAGAGAAGTGTGGGTGAGCCACTGGAGGAAATGGGGCTTGGCACCAAAGTTGGGGTGCTGGGGACGAAGGGACACAGAGAAAGTCACAGTGGTCATGGCTGTGGACCCAGCTGCCTTCCCTGAGCTTGAGGCTGAAGCTTCAGATGCGAAGCCCCCAGGAGACAGATGGCCCTGGGGTGGGCACGGGAGAGGCCTGGGCGCAGTGGGAGCAGCTGCAGTGGCCCAGGCCACCCCAGGTGACCCTCCTCCAGGGCAGACCCCCAGTGTCTCCCGAGACAGAGCAGGACCTGCAATCCAGGAAGAGCACAGCTGTGCTCAGCCCACGAAGCACCAATCCCACCTTGTCTCGGGTGAGGTATGCTAAAGGGTTCGCTCTTGCTTGGTGCGAGCATTCTTCTGTGAATCCATTACGGGTCTCAAAGTCCTCATGCAGGGAACACACGCTCCTGTAGGCTTCCTCTCAACACTGGTAAAATAGAAACCTCTAAGATCAGGTCAGCCCCCCCAGCATCGGATGCAGCTGTGACCGTCACAGCCAGGTGACCTCAGACATGCTGCACACACCTGGGAGGCCGCAGGGGGCAGCTGTGAAGTGGGGCTGTGACGCCCAGAGGCACTCAGGCATTCAGACCCAGGACAAGGACCTCAGCGTGGGGTGTTTTTCTTCCTTTCAGGAAGCCCCCCAGGCACTGATTTGGGCCCGAGCTAGGCCTGCTTGAAGGAATGAATGAATGATGAATGAATGAATGCCCTCTGCCTGGCTTCTCCCTGCCAGTTTTTATATCTGGCTTTCTCTGGGCCTCCAGACTGTTTTACAAAATACACTGTTAGTCACAAGGTCTATCACACCAACAGCAGAAAATTCCAGAGAGAGTGGCGAGAAAAGTTCACCCAAGAAAAGGATGGGGAAATACTGGGATTTGGAAAACCATGTTACTGACCTTCAGAGCTGTCCTCTGAGCACAGGTGTCATGGTAATTAAGTGTCACTCCATCGAAAGAGGTCAGGAATAAACCTCTGTGGGTGGAATCAGGGTAAATTTTTCAAATTCCTCTTCTACACATGTTGTAAAAACAAACGAAGTTGAATCTACAAGATTCAGGACTCCGTGAGGATCAAGTCATACAAAAACACCGCTGGGACCTTTTCTCTCTTCTTGAGCAAATCTAGTTGTTTTGTTTGTTTTTGAAATCGTGTGAAACGTAATCCATGTTTTAATGTACCTCCCATTAAAATTGAAGGTTGGGCACAGTGGCTCACGCCTGTAATCGCAGCACTTTGGGAGACCAAGTGGGAATAACCCAGGTGTTCGAGACAAGCTGGGGCAACATGGAGAGACCTTGTCTCCACAAAAAGTAAAAATAAAAAAATTAGCCTGGTGTGGCAGTGTGTGCCTGTCTGTGGTCCCAGCTACTTGGGGAGATTGAGGTGGGAGGTCGTTTGAGCCCCAGAGATTGAGGGGTCAGCGAGCCATGATCACACCACTGCACTCCAGACTAGGTAACAGAGGAAGACTCTGTCTCAAAAAAAAAAAAAAAGACTTTTACTTTAAGTTCCCATAATACGGTTTATTTTGGTGTTGCTTTCTAGCTGTCTTAGTATTAGGACTCCTTCCTATGAGGCTTTAACCCTGACATTTCACATACATTTAAACATGCATGTTTAGGAAGGCTGTTGCCAGGCCTCAGCTCTTCTGAGTCCTCCCACCCTGCATACACCAATTTTCAATCACTAGTCTGAAAGGAATAAGGCAAGCTTTTAATATCTTGCTTAAATCCTCCTCTCTTCAAATATGTCTTGACATATGAAAATAATGACAGAATTAAAGAATCATCATGTCCCTTGTAAAATCACAACACCTTTCACACGGCAATCTAAAATGATATATTGAGGCTGTCCACAAACGCGCTATGCCTGTTTCTGAAATACAACTGATCCTCTGTGTTTCTAGAAAGACAACTGTAGCTGGTGTTCGCACTTCATCCATCTCGCTCTCAAGTTATCCCAAGGTTGTTACATTTTCAGATAGTCGAAAGAACCAGAATAAAAACAAACAGACCACACTGCCTGCCACAAACCCACGTAAGTAAGAGAAACCTAGCTCCTAAAATATGTGAGAGTCCTTTTTTTTTTTTTTTTTTTTTTTGGTCAAATTACTGAGTTAATTTATCTGGTAATTTCAGGCAACAATTTAAGCTGAATAAATCATGCCAGGTCTTTAGCTTCTGATTGGTGGAGAACAGATTTAGACACATGACTTCTGGAAAATAATAGGCTTTTGCTGTGGATCAGTTGGATGACGATTAGTGGAACTGGCAGAATCCGCCTCTCAGTTTATGCAACAAGTATCAGGGACTGTGCACTATGCTAGACATCAGTGGGGGCTAACACATATTTTAACAGTTTTCCAGAACAGAAGTTTGCAATGTAGCATTTAAGACCCTTAGAAACAAAACACTACCAAAACTGGAGAAGACACAGCCATGTTTTTGGAAGCTGTGCAAGGAAGGAGACAGCTGAGAAACAAGGGCAAGGAGGCGACTCCAGAAAGGAGTGGTCTATGCCAATGATGAGCTGGGAATCCCAGCTCGAGTCTCAGCTAGAGTCCCGAGAAGTCTCCCAGACGGGCAAGCTGGGAGAAGCTCAGGCAGCTCCCGGGACAGTGGAGGCCAAGTGGGAAGTGAACTGCGGCACCGAAGACACCAAAACGTTACAGTATATTTTCTTTCTTTTTTTTTTTTTTAATGAGACGGAATCTTGCTCTGTCACCCAGGCTGGAGTGCAGTGGCGCAATCTAGGCTCACTGCAACCTCCACCTCCCAGGTTCAAGCAGTTTTCCTGCCTCAGCTTCCCAAGTAGCTGGGATTATAGCTGCCCACCACCACGCCTGGCTAATTTTTGTATTTTTAGTAGAGACGGGGTTTCACCATGTTGGTCAGGCTGGTGTCGAACTCCTGACCTCAGGCAATCCGCCCGCCTTGGCCTCCCAAAATGCTGGGATTACAGGTGTGAGCCACCACGCTCTGCTAGTATATTTTCCATTCAGTATAATTCTGCCAGTTCTAGTCATCATCATCCAGCCTACTCCTCTACTGGGCGCAACCCCCTTCTTTAGAAACTCCGTGGCATTTTGTATACATGGCAGGGTATTGGGCAATTATTTTCCCTTGGGAAATTACTTGGGAACTTCTAAGTTTCCTAACAAAACTATAAGCACTTGGAGGGCGAGAACGACATCTACTTTCTCTTAATGTACCTGAAATGGACAGTATGGTATTTTTGTACAGAGTAGACACCAAGGAATTTTTAAAAAGTCATGGTACATTTGCTGTATGTGAGGAGCCTGCAACATAGTTCTATAATTTTTTGCTTTGACAGCAAGTTTAGCAAACATGTTAGCTTTCAACTATTCAAGAAAGATGAAGAAAATGAGTATCCATAAACATTCCACATCAGATGAAGACTCATGCAGGATATAAAATGTTACTCTCTATATATGGAGAATGCATCAAAAATACATGATGCAAATAAACTGTCAACAAAAAGCTTTAGTATCAATTAGTTATTCTTTCTAATGCAAATTCAATGTATCAGTGAAACATGAAGGACTTCCTGATCACATGAAAGTACGCATTTGAGAGCTTGTGTGTGTCTATTCAGAGGAGCCCTGTCGACCTGGAAACACCGAGGCACTGTCTGTTTCCGTCCTTCACTTACAGCAGTGATCCTGAGTTGATAGGGAGCTCATTAAAATAAGTATTCCTGGGCCCGTCCCCAAGACGGTGGGGTGGTATGCCAGGGCGGGCCTAGGACTCTGCATTTAATTTGAATTCTCAGTGTAACGTGTGCAGGTGGGTGAAGACCACATGAGCCAGCTTGTCCCCTCCCCTGGTGAGCAGGTCAGGGGGCCACAGCAGATGCTTGGCTTGGGAGTTGGGCTTCCAGCCACCAAGCCAATTCCATGCCTGCTAGGACTCTAAACTGATCCAGGTAGCTTCGTTTTGTTTTCAGCATGTGTTGACCTCTGGAGCTTTAGGTTTCTTAATCAGGCTCCAGGTGAAAAGCAGATCTGAGTGGAGCCTTTCTCTGTCTCTCCGGGTTGGTGGTAGGCCAGGAAGCAGCCTAGGGCACCTGCACGGAGTCTGCGGGTAGAGCTGCCCTGAGCTCCATCCCTTCCCAGCACGGGGCATTGTGCTCTCGCCTGCAGGGCGGCTCGGTATACCTTGCCACCTGGAAGGAGCAGGGCTCTCTGGGAACATCCCATGTCACCCGATGCCCCCAAAGGCGGGGCCGCAACACCAGCAGTTCCCTGAGCCCCTGAGAAACCTCCCGTTCTCCAGCCTCCTGCCTCCCCCTCATCTCTGCCTCCGGGTCCTTCCTTTCCATGTTCTATCTCCTCTTTATTAATTGCCTTTTTATATATTTTATATGTGGTCGCTAATGTAAAATTAAACAGGTAAATTGGTTAATCACTTACTATGAATAAAACTTCGTTTTCTTTCTTGACCTTTGGAAAATGGGTAAGCTGAATGTGAATCCCTTGACTCTTAAAGAAAGTGAATTGATGTAAACATAAATCGCTAGAATAACTCTTCTGGCCACCATGCCTCCCCCACCCCCGCCCCTGTGCTGGACTCCTTTCTTGGGGCTCAGTAGCTGCTGTGGTCGCTGCCTGCACCACCTTCCCCAGCTGCACCCCTGGAAACAGCGGTTGGACACCGGGCAGCTGGGGCCATACTGGCCTGGGTGCCTTCTCAGATGAATTCGGAGGGGACAGGAGAGGAAAGGAGCAGAGGCTCCCTCGGAGCCAATGGGGGAGAGCCCACCCACCGGAGATAGGGCTTTGGGGACTTCCTGAGGCTGTTGAGTGGGCAGCCACGCTGCACCTGCAGAGTTTCTAAGCCAGGTCGCCTGCAGAGTGACAGGAAGTGGGGCCCCGGCGTGCTGGCCTCTGTCTGAATCATACTAGACTTCTCTTAGAGGCCCCGCTCATTATAAATCCTGACAGGCAAGAAGGAAAAAGGGCTGGATGCCCATAAAAATTTTGTTCCTTAAATCTTTTCAGATTTAGCTAGATTCTCATGGTTCTTCTTCAAGTCATTGGCTCAAGAGTGAGGTTGCAAACACCCTGTTAATCCCCAGGCTTGTGCTAAATCCAGCCGACTCCTCTGAGGTCCTGGCTCCTGCCCATTTCTGCATGCTTCTCTTTTCAGATCAATCTCTTTATCCTCCCTTTCTGCACGTATACTGCTTGAACAAATGACGAGGAGGAGGGAGAGACTGTCTCGCCTGCCCTTTCTTCTTCCTCTCCTTAGCCTTCCTTGTCACTGTTGTGCTCTTACCAAATTTCAGTAATTTCACCTCCACACCTACTTTCAGATTCCTTTGTGAGGCCTTCTAATCTTCTCTAATGCTTCATTATCACTGGTGTCATTTCCCCCTAAACTTTACATCAGTTTATTTATTGCTAATATAAATTACTAATTAGTTCAAACATATTAAAAAGCACAGATAATGATCTACAAGACAACTGGTTTATCCTTTTCATCAAAAAACGTAACACATTCTGTTATTTGTATAAAACCTCAAAATATTTTTAAGAAATAAAACCATACAGAGACAGCCAATCCTCTCCCCTCCCCGAGGTTAGAACATAACATGACTTGGCATGGCTCCTATATATCATATAATCCCATGTAATCACGACCACATGTAGTGTTCTTCTGCGTATCTGAAAATTTTAAATAAATAGAATAATACTATATGTATTCATTTGCAGTTTGTTGGTTTCCATTCAACACTGTTATTTAGAATTTTGTCCATGTTGATACACAAAGTCTGGGTAGTTTATTTTAACTGTCATAAGTAGATCAGAGTATAAATCTATAGCCTTACTCATGGGGAATTAATGTGTTTCCCTCCTTTTCTTTGTATCAAAACATTTACTTGACAAAATATGTACACCTAGTTCAGAAGTGCTGAGAGGGAATTCATAGCCTGAAATACTTATATTAGAAAACAGGAAAAGTCTCAAATCGATAATCTTAAGATCTAATTCAAGAAACTAAAAAGAGCTAAATATACACAAAGAAATATATACAAAGAAAGTAGAAGGAAGGAAATACCCAAGAAAGAAATCCCCAGGCCCACATGGTTTCACTGGAAATTTCCACTAAAACAGTTAAGGAGAAATTTATGGCAATTTTATATAACCTCTTCCAAAAGTTAGAACAAGTGGAAACACTTTCTAACTCATTTAATGAGGCCAGTTATCCTGATACTGAAACTAGCAAAGACTATACGAAAAATGAGAACTACATTTTTCTCACAAACACTTATAGGCAAAAGTCTTCAACAAAATATTAGTAAAGTGAATCTAGCAACATATAAAAAATTATATACATGGCCACGTGGAATATATACCAGACACTCAAGGGTGGGTCAGCATTAGAGAGTCAGTCAATCAATACTATCCATCATACCATGAAGTCAAAGAAGAAAAATCTCATGAACATATAAATTGTCCCAGAAAAGACATTTGACAAAATACAACACACACTCATGAAGAGACATGGACTATCGACTTGATAAAGAACATCCATAAAAATCCTATAGCTACATCATAATTAGTGGTAAAAACTCAGTGCTTTACCCTTTAGATCAGAATAAGGCAAGTTCTTGCAACTCTTATTGAATATAGCACTGGACATTCTAACCAGTACAATAAGATAGGAAAAAGAAATAAAAAGGATATAAATTGGAAAGAAGAAATAAAACTATCCGATTTGCAGATAACATGATGGTCTACATAGACAATCCCAAGAAATCTACCAAAAAAATCCTCCTAGATCTAATAAGGCAGCTCAGTAGGTGGCAGAATACAGATTGACACATAAAAATTACTCACAGTTCTACATATTCCACAATACACGTGGAAACTGAAGTTAAAACACAATGTCATTTAGAAATGCCCCAAAGAAAATAAAACACTTATGTACACTGTAAAAAAAACTTCAGATTCAGAATGTGTGCCCTGAAAATTATAAACCATTTGATGAAAGAAGTTAAAGAAGACCTAAGTACCCATAGAGAGAAAACCTGTGATCATGGATTAGAAAACTCAACACAGTAAAACTGTTAATTCTCCCTAAACTCATCTATACGTTTGGAGAAATTCCTATCAAAATTCCAGCAAGGTTTTTGTATCCATAAATGAGCTATTCTAAAATTCATATGGAAAGGCCCAGAACCTACAATAGCTAACGTAATTTTTATAAAGGAGGATAAAGTGGGAGGAAGTCACTCCACCTGATTAAAGTTGACTATGCAACGACAATAATCGAGAGAGTGTGCTGTTGGCAGAGAGACAGACATAGAGACTAATGGAACAGAATAGAGAACCCAGAAATAGACCCACAGCAATAAGTGGAAATGATTTTTAACAAAGGTACAAAAGCAATTTAATGGAAGAAGGATCATCTTTTCAACAAACAGTCCCGGAGCCACTGAACATTCATTGGCAAAACCCAAACCAAACCAAAACAAATAAGCCTCAACCTAAACCTCACACCTCATGTAAAAATTAACTCAAAATGGTAAAGAGACTTAAGTGTAAGATGTGAAACTATAAAATTTGTAGGGAACCTCAGGCTAGGTGAAGACTTAAGACTTCACACCAAAAATCAAAATCCGAAAAAGGTAAAATTAATAAACTTGAATTCAGCAAACTCTAAAACTTTCTGCAAAAGACTCTGTGAAGAGAGTGAAAAAACAAGATAAACTGGTAGAAAATAGTCACAGAGTGGTAAGGCCAGTATCTAGAAAATATAAAGAATTATGAAAACTCAGTTGTTAAAACCAAACAATCCAATTAAAAAGTGGGTAAAAGACATGAACAGACTTTTCACTAAGGAGGATACACAGATGGCCATAAGTACATAAAAAGGTCTTGATGTCATTAGCCATCAGGGCAATGCAAATTAAATTATCAGGAGATACCACTATACACTTATTAGAACAGCTAAAATTAAAAAGAAAAAAACAGTGGCAATACCAAATGCCGCCCAGGCTGGGAAGGTCCTGAATCACTCACACACCATCGGTGGGAATGCAAAATGGTGTAGCCATTCTGGAGAAGAGTTAGCAGTTTCTTACAGAATTAGACATGTGCTAACCATATGACTCAGCAATTGCACTCCTGGGCATTTATCCCAGAGAAATGAAAACTATGCTCACACAAAAACCTGTATATGAATGTTCACAGCAGCTCTGTTTGTAATAATCAAAACCTGGAAAGAATCCAAGCACCCTTCCCGGGTGAACGGTTGAACACACCATGGTTCATTCAGATGGGCGAACACCACTGAGTAATTAAAAAGAAACACCTATGGACATGCTTGCCAACCTGGATGGGTCTCAAGGGAATTGTGTTTAGCGGAAAAATTCCGTCTCGAAAGGTTGCATAGTGTATGATTCCATTTATAGAGCATTCTTTATAGAAAATGGGAACCATACTGTGGTTGCCAGCCTTAGGGAGGGGGAAGGAGGAAGTCAGCTTGGCTATAAAGGGTAGCATTAAGGATCTTGTGATGAAACTGTCCTGTCCTCTGATGTGTTGGTGGTCACATGGTTCTACACGGGTCATAAAATTACACAGAACTAAGCACGCATGCACAACACACACGCACACACACACACAGAGCAGTCTATAAAGCGAGTACATGTAAACTGGTGGACTCTGAAATCTGAACGAAGTTAACGGGTTGTATCAATGTTCAATTTCTAGTTGTGGCATTGTACTACGGTTTTTAAGATATTATTGTTGGGGGAAACTGGTGAAGGGAATTGCATGTGAATCTACAATGATCTCAAAACAGAGTTTTACTATATTGATATCCACTGTGTGTGTCTCATGCACACAGACCAGGTTTTCCCTAGAGGAGACACCTAGAAGTGGAATTGTTAGATCTTAGGATACACCCATCTTCACTTTTTCTAGATCATTCTCTAACATCTTTGTTCCTAATTACATTCTACTTGAACTCATGTGAGGTCTAATTTTTCTGCCCTTTCTCTAATATTTGGTATAGTCACAATTTAAATTTTTCCAGTACATTAAAGTTAAAAAAACCTTTTTGACATCTTAGTTTTGAATTCCCTGAATTCCAGAGGGTTAAAGTCCTTTTCGTATTTTATCAGTGCATCTGGGTTTTCTCTTCAGTCTCATATTTTACTCTTGAGTGGCTTGTTTCAAATTACCACATTTTAGAACTGTTTCTGTAGTCTAGATCCTGGCCTCACATAGGTCTGTGTCTCCTCATCTTTTAGACATCCACCTATTTTTCACAATGGTGACTCCGACCCATGCAGTGCTGTTCACAGAGTCCAGAACAAAAGAATATTCAGAATGACATTTTTGCGCTTTAATGGCTATTGAGTCTGAGACATTGCTAATAGCTTGGGAACATGCTTTCGTGGTTGTCACTGGCACTGCGGGAGATGTTGCTGTGGAAGGCAGCTTCAGCCGGCCGGAGAGATCAGCTGCCCTTCTGGCTGGCCTGTCCCACAGACGTCCCACAAACCTGGCCAGCCCACCTCTGCATAAGCAATTCCTTGCCATGAGTCTCTAATATGTATCTCCACCTGCTTCTGTTTCTCTGGATGAAGCCTGCCCACTACAGGTTTTGACAGAGATTTAAAATCTCCTCTGGAGACTATTCCAGCGGCTCGCCTGGCATTTCTGCTCAGCTGGCATCAGGGCCTGTGGGGTGAGCACTCTTCCCTTACACAGCTCCAGCACTTCCTTCGGGGGTTCCAATGGGCCAATAGAAGTGTCTTACTACTTAATGGCCACTTATTTAAAATTATCCCAAGAGTAATTAGAGGCCAGGCCCGGTGGCTCATGCCTGTAATCCTAGCACTTTGGGAGGCCGATGTGTGCGAATCACTTGAAATCAGGAGTTTGAGCCCAGCTTGGCAAACATGGTGAGGCCCCATCTCTACTAAAACAAAAACAAAAACAAAAACAAACAAACAAAAAACCCAAAAATGAGCCAGGCATGGTGGTGTGCCTCTGTGGTCCCAGGTACTGGGGAGGCTGAGGCAGGAGAATCTCTTGGACCCAGGAGGTGGAGGTTGCAGTGAGCCGAGATTGCACCACTGCACTCCAGCCTGGGCGACAGAGCAAGACTTTATTAAAAAAAAAAAAAAAAAAGACAAGGAGTAATTAGAATATTTTTTCTTTTTTATTGACAACTAAGAAAGCTAAGGAGAGGATGATGAACAAAGACGGATGCCAGTGGCCTTATGGTCAAATCATTCTTGAAGGGAAACGTGTGTGGGACATCTCCGGGTACACTCACTCATTATTAGGGGTGGAATTTTAAAAGGAGGACCCAGGAACACCTTTGCAAGCCATCCTTTTCACCACGGCGGTGCAGAGCAGCAGTTAGGCACTGGTGCAGACTCCCTGGACTGAATCCTGCCCTCTTCTCATGTGCCCTTAGAATAACTTAACCTCTCTGAGCCTTGTTTCCTCATCAGTAATAAATGAAAATATGAATAGGATGGCGACATCCAATGAGAGCATCCTAGGGCCGTCCCAACTGTTATCCGAGGTGACAAACCGCTCTCAAAAGAGAGTCTGGCAATGTGCAAGTGGTGGATAAACACTCCCTGGGGACAGAAAAGGCACAGAGGAAGCTGCTAATCTTAAGCATGTCATATTTTTAAAGAACTTGGAGGAGGATTAAAAGTCAAACAAAATAACTTACAATTAACATTGACAAATTCAGGCAGAAATAGAAACACCACACGAAAGTGCGGTCTTTCTTTTTTTTTTTTTTCCAGCGTTTGGGGGCTAACTTTAATCAGTGCACACAGCTAGGACCGCCACTGACCAAACTCAAACCCCATGTCTCAAATCATGGAGGAACCGTGAGTTACCAGGTGTAAAACAAGCGACGCATCTTACGCTTTCTTATCTCTGGGCAGAATTGTGATACTTTTGGAGGATTTTTAAAGAGGATTGAACAAAATAGCTTTGTTTAACCCGGAGTTAGCAGAAGTGGTTGTTTCAGAACAGTTAACTCCCTGGGAGTTACTCCAGCATTTACAACAATTTTTAACTGGGTTCTTTCCCCTCAGATTTCACAGAAAACAAAACAAAGCCCTAAAAAACAAAAGACACACACACGCACATATACACACACACCCCTCTGCTGCGGTGCCCTTTCCCCTACAAAACCCTAAAAAACAAGAGACACACACACACAAACACACACACACACACACACCCTCTGCCGCGGTGCCCTTTCCCCTGGCCTTCTCTACTGAAAGGCAGGTGGGTTCCTGGCTCTCGGCCGTATCCACAGCCCCAGCCCCAAACGCTAAGGAGGTGCCCATCACTGGAGGTGGCCGCCAGGGAGCTCCGGGCAGGACCCTGCTCAATCCATATGGTTCCCTGACTTGAGGGTGACCGTCCTTAACCCGTCCCCCGGAGCTTCGCCAGATAAAATGTCCAAAAAACACATTGGATGCTCCCTGACGTTTCCTTCCTCTGAAAAACTCTTTCCAGGCGGGACGTTCTGTGGTCAGACCAGGCAGCGGCCTCGCCGGAACGAAGTCCACGCCCCTCCCAACCCAGCACCCAGCGAGCCTACGCGCCCCTCACCCAGGCGCAGAGAAACCGAGCACTTGTTGATTCTCATGTTGTTGCAATTGGAAAACGGAACAAGGAACCAGAACGCGCCTGTTTCCAGCCAGAGTCGCACTGGGGTCCCCAAAGACGCTTGAACCTTTTCCCAAGCCCCACTCCACCTCCCAAAACGGGGGGCTCTGGTGGACGCGAAAGGACACAAGGCGCTGCCCCCGGCACCGTGGAAAATACAGTGTGGCGGCAAATGACCGCAGGTCACACACGCCGGCCTCGGGGGCCACCGAAACCGGACGCACCCGGCCCAGGACAGGCAGTGGGGCCCGGGAGGCGGCTGCAGGGAAGACCCGGGCGGGCCGGCGGGCGGCTGCAGGCGGCGCACGTGGGCTCAGGTGGGCGCAGCGACCGGCCGGGCGGAGGAGCCCGAGACAGGCCCTGCGAAGGCGGAAGCCCGGACCCGGGCTCTCGCGGCCGCCCTTGGAGCTCAGAGGGAGACTGCGCTTCTCCCTGGGGGCAGGGTCGGGGGCGCGATCGCGCGCGGGGCCCCCGGGGTGTGATTAGCAGGCGCCGCGAGTCGGGAGGACCCTCCAGCCCGCCCTGGCCGCCAGCGCCCTCTCCGCACCCGCCCAGAGTGGCCGCTTTTGACCGCCGTCCCCTCCCACCCTAGACTCCTCCCCTCAGCCCCACGGCCCGAGGCCGAGCGGTTGCAGCGACCCTGGGACCGCCGGGCCTGGCTGGAGACCACCCCTGGGCAACTGTCAGGGTCCGGCCCCGGCGCTGTAAACCCGCGTCTACACCCGCGCCCACCCCCTCGCAGTGGGGATCGGGGCCGGCGAGGTGGGTTCGGGTCAGGGAGGACGCCGGCTGCCACCTGCCCGGCCACCTGCGCCGCTGCCCAGGTTCCCCCTGCGCGTCCCCAGCCAAGAGAGGGACCCTGAGTCCGGGCGTCGGGACAGCTCCTGTCCCAGATCTTGCGTCCCAGGCTCCCGCGGGGCTTGGGTCCGGGATCCCGCCCAGGTCTCCGCGGTCCCCACTCGGAGGGGCACAGAGACAAAGGCGGCAGAGCCGCCCGCCCGTCCCTGAGGGTCACCCACCGGCGCTGCGCTCGCTGCTCCGAGGCCGAGGGGCGCCGCGGGGTCCAAGGCCCTGCTCCCCCTGCTCGGCCCGGGCGGGCTCGTCTCGGCTTCAAGCGCCGACGCGCGGGGTCCCCGGGCAGCCTGCGCCGCCTTCCGGGGTCGGGAGACCGGGGCCGCCGGGGCTGGAGGCTGCTTCTCTCTGGCGCGCGGCGGCGGTGACTGACGGCGGCGGCTCGGAGGGACGGGCGCGCACCCCGCTCCCCGGCCCCGCCTCCCCGGGCTTCCTGCGAGTCAGGTAAACACAGGCCGATCCCGCCCGGCCCGCCCCACCTGGACGCGGCCGCCGGAGCCGCCCCGGGAGCTCGGAGGACCCGGGGCCCGCTCTGCCCACGCGGAACTCGGGGGGCGCACGGGGCCCACGCGCAGGGTCAGACCTCAGAGGGGCGGCCTGGAGCCTCGCCCGCTGCCGAACTGGGCTCCCAACTGCGGCCCGTCGACCCTTCCCGCGTGGCTTGGCCTGCGAACCCACCCCGACCCCGACCCCGACCTCGACCTCGCGGGAGGAGTGCCAGGCCGCATCTCCCCGCGTCCTCAGGGGCTGGAAACCCCAGAAACTGCCGACGCACTTGGCGCGGCCCTGGCTCTGCAGCAGGAGTCAGCCCGGCCTGGAGGCGAAAGGAGCCTGGCAGGTCCTCCCGGGGCGCGCCCTCCCTCCCCTGGAGCCCAGGCCAGGCCCATGTCCGGCCGGCAGGTGCCCCGCTGGGAGCTGGGAGCTGGGGGCGCACCTTCTCCTGCAGGACGGGCGCTGGAAGCGCGCGCGGAAAAGACAGGAAAACACGCGCAGGTGCGAGGAAGCAGCCTGGTCCCGCAGCCCGGAGACATCGTAGTCTTCGTCGCTCTCTTGTTAAAAAGAAAAAGCCTGCTGTTTAGCCGTGACTCACCTGCACACAGATTTAGTGGTCAGAGATCTTTCCCTGGATTCTCGGCCTCCTAAAGGTGATAGGGGAGGAGGCTGGGGGAGGCCCTGAATGAGGCCCCGCGTTCCTCCTGACCTACACCCCCAGTCAGGGATCTGGATCTGGAGCTTCCGGAGGCAGCCTGGGACCCACACAGTTTGTTAGGAAGTGAGGGAGAGGGGTGAGCCCTATCCCGGCCCTCGCTGGGAGGCGGGACACCGACTTCAGCGTGGGGTCGGGGTTGCGGCCTAAAACCAGCCTCTCCCAGAGGCCGGGAGGATTTAGCAACTGTGTTCAAAATGCTGGCAACTGGAAGAGAAATAGTTCCACAACGACCCAAAAGCATTCAGTCTGGTGGTTTCCTCAGGAGAGATTTTCAAGTGGAGAGGTTAGGAAGGTTCTGGGACTTTCAGGCTGAAGGTGAGGAGGGAAAAGGGTGCCAAAGATAGTGTGTTTCTCCAATTTTTCTGCCCCCCAACCTCACTTTAAGTCAAGGATGAGCGGAGTGGGTGTGGGAGGTTGGACAGCTGCCCTAGGAGCACGGGTGGTGACAACGAACCCGGGTGCACCCAGGTCCCAGCTGAAGTCACTCAAAGCTCAGGCTGGGGAAGCTGGAACACTGGGTCCAGCTTTAGCATCAGAAACAGCTTTTCCTCCCCAAAACATCTCTTGGCTTTATCTCAGTGACTCCACAGGGCGGGGCCACCTTCCTGCCTGCAGATGTCCCTGTATGCTGGGCTCCAGAGCGTCCCTCAGGCCACAGTGACAGCAGCAGCACGTGGCCTTCTGTTTGGTGCTCCTGCTGCTGGTGTTTCAGTGGTTTCCTGAAACACTGCATATGCCAACAGTCAGCCCTGCAAATGTCAGGCTCCACAAGTTCCAGTTAAAAGTCTTTTTACAGTATTTATAAAATTGCACTCTGCATATTTTGTTGGGATGGAGTGTCCATGCAGGTGGGCAGCCAGGCAGTTTTAAACATTCATGGATTCTTCAAAGAAAACATATAGATAATACTATTTAACAAAACAGTGGATTCACATTTGGATCAATTGGTCCTGTCTTGGGGGTTTTCATGCCCTCCTGGTTAGAAAAAGGACCCCAGGTTGAGGACAGTGGATGGAAGAAGCAGGCTGGCATTTCACTGCTGAGAGACAAACTTTCACATGAAGATGTCCATGTAGCCCTCGGCAAAGTGACAGAGATTCACTGTGCTGAATAAAATTGAAAGGCATCTTTTGACAAGTAACCCATCAAAGCCTCATTGTGTCTTTGACATTTCTAAGAAAGTCACATTGCAGTTACCCCCATCTTTCACAAGGTACCAGAGAGCAGAAAGTTAGATCTATCCGGCATCTCATATGGCAGCAAATAGCAAAATGTTTTGTGCATGAAATAAACTCAATAAATTTTTTGTTAAGTTGAATTAAACTCCAAATTACCCAAGCTAAAGGAAGTAAATGAATCTAAATAGTTTCCAACAGAACTCAGACTGCACGAACTTTGAGTTTTCTTTAGTTTCCTCATCAACAGATTTGTCTTTGTTATGATGTTTTGCTTAGGAAAGGACTGAACTTTTTTTTTTTTTTTTTTTTTTTTTTCAGATGGAGTCTCATTCTGTGGCCCAGGCTGGAGTGCAATGGCGCAATGTCGGCTCACTGCAACCTCCGCCTCCCAGGTTCAAGCGATTCTCATGCCTCAGCCTCCCGAGTAGCTGGGATTATAGGCAACTGCTACCACGCCCAGCTAATTTTTGTATTTTTAATAGAGATGGGGTTTCACCATGTTGGCCAGGCTGTTTTGGAACTGCTGACCTCAGATGGTCCACCTGCCTCGGCATCCCAAAGTGCTGGGATTACAGGCCTGAGCCACCACACCCAGCCAGGACTGAACATGATTTTCAGACCTGGTCTACACCTCTCTGAGCCTCATTCCCTTCATCGGTAGTGTGGAGGTAATAGTCATCCTCACATCAGGGCTGAACGCTGTCTTTCTGCAGCTCAGGCATCGGTGGATACCCAGGTATTGAGGTCTCCCTCATTCACCCAGGGGTTGATCACAGTTGTTTCCAAACAAGTTGTACTTCAGAGGAATTCTGTGCTGGCTATTGAGACTGAGACGTTACTTCTGTTCACTCTTGCAATATATATTCACAACCTAGCCAGGGGGGCTTTCTTCCCACTTGAGGGTGTATTAGTCAGCTCAGCTGCCATAACAAAATACCACAGACTGGGTGGCTTAAAAACAGATATTCCAGCTCTGGAGTCTGGAAGTCCAAGATGAAGGTGCTGGCAGACTTGGCGTTGGGCGAGGGCTTGCTTCTTGGTTCGTAAACGGCACCTTCTTTCTGTGTCTCGGGTGGTGGAGGGAGAGAAAGAGGAAGGGGAGGAGCCTGAGCTCTGGCCTCTTTTTCTTACAAAGACACTAATCTCATTATGAGGCCACCCTCACGGATTCAATCTAAGCTGAATTATCTTCCAAAGACCCCATGTCCAAATACCATTCCATGGGGTTTGTGGCTTTGACATATGAATTTTGTGGGGACAGACATGCAGTCCTTAATGGAGGGTTAGATCAAGACATAGGGGGAAAAAAAAAGGAACGAATACTCAGCTTCCAAACCAGTCAACAAAATTCCCTGCGGGGAGTGGTGAAACGAGTGCCAGCCTCCCCAGGAGGTGGGAAGGAGCTGGGCTGGCAGGAGTAGAGTGAGGGACAGGAGAGCCTTAGCCAGGCTCCAGCAGCTGGGAAGGAGCTGGGCCGGCAGGAATAGAGTGAGGGATAGGAGAGCGTTAGCTGGGTCTGCGGGATGGGTGGGGGTTGTGTACGTGCTAGACTGTGTGCTACGTTTGATGCTCTTGTAACAAGGCGATTAAATGTGACATCTTAACAACCAGCCCCAGGAAGCAGCCTGAGAGGATGGGAGAGTTGACGGGAAGTCCAGAGTATGCACAGTGGGAATGTGCATGGGAGCCATGGCAGACCTCAGAGGGAGGCTCTGAAGATGGAACAGCCCTCTTGCAGGAGTGGGGTCAGAAGCCAGCTCTGAGGGAGGGAGACAGGCCCTAGAGGGGCTCAGAGGCAGGACGAGTGGGCACCAGGCAGGCTTGGCCCTGGCTTCGGTGACCTCCCATTTCTGACCCAGACCTGCCTCTATGGTGCTCCTAATGCCACGTTCTTCCCGCACGAGGCTTCGTTTCTCTGGAGTTTGTCCTCAAAGGTGGAAAAACTGTTTCTACAGAGAAAGTTCACTGTTATGGGTTGAAGTGTGTCCCGGAAGAGAGAACTCAAAGTCCTGACCACCCAGTACCTGGGAAAGTGACTGTGCTTGGAAATAGCCTTTGCTGGTGTAATCAGGCAGAGACGAGGTCCTTGGGGGACTCCGGTGGGTGGCTGTGTCCTGTAAGCAGAGGGGACACTCAGAGGGAAGATGCCATGTGGAGACAGAGGCAGAGGTGAGAGTTGTACATCCCGGAGCTGAGGGACGCTGAGGGCAGCAGAAGCTGGGAGAGGCACGGAGGGACCCTCCCCTAGAGCCCCTGGCAGGAGCACAGGCCTGGCCACACCTGGATTTCGCACTCCTGGCCTCCCGACTGAGAGGCTACATTTCTGTTGTGAAGCCTCCCAGATGGTGACTTTCTGTTTCAGCAGGGCCAGACAACAAGAGCCAATCCCTCCGGGGGAAAAACAGGCGTCCGCGCGTTCACTCTACAAAGCCTTTAAAGTGGAAGTCAAGCAACTCGGCCACAAAAGACACGAGGTGTGGGAGGAAGGCGAGCAGAGGAGACTCAGGAGGACCACAGGGCAAGGCCACGGGAGCCATTGTGGGGAGTGAGGTCAGGGGTCAGAAGTCAGGGTCTCTGCTTGTTCCCATCCATGGCCCCAACCATCCAAACCTCCTCTCTGAAGCTGTGCCCAGACAGCCCAGGGCAACACCCAGCCTCCTTGTCCCACCTGCAGGCTCCTAGCACCCTCCAGGTTCACAAACCCCGGGGGACAGTATCGGGCCACCCCACAGGAAAGACCTACCCCCTGCTGCCTGTGCCTGGTTCTTCCTCCCCCAGCTAAGACCCCAAAACCACCCTGTGCAGGTGTCATCTGCTGCTTCCTTCCCGGAAGGCCTCAGCCTGAGTCTTGTCATTTAGTGCCTTGCGAATGTGTGCTACACTCCTGACATACGCCTGGCACTGGGCCTTGGGGGCCCAGGAGCTGCTCAAAGAGACGTTTGGGCCAGCGGTCATGTTAAGGCCAGTTGCAAAGGGTGGCAACAATAGCAGTTTGCGAGGACCTGGAAAACTCAGAGGGTGACCCACGAGCCCTGCCCGGAAGTCAGGAAGGCCCTGAGGGCGTCTTTCGAGGTGTCCTGGGGGAGATGCCAGGTGGAGAGGGGCAGGAGGGGCATTGAAGGTGTGCCAGGTGGAAGCACCAGCCAGCAAGGTCTCGGAAGCATGAGGTGCTGAGGAATCATGGGGATTTCTGGAGCACAAAATGTGTGACTGAACATCAGAGAACATCAGAGACCAAACAGGAGTTTGGAGACATCACCTGGGGCCAGGCCCTTTTGGAGCAGGCTCCTGCCAAGGAGCTTCAGGGCTGCCCTGGAGGAAGGAGAGGTTTGAGACCAAGAAGGGCGCTAATCAGAGGACGTGGGCTGGTGAGCATGTGGACGGCTCTGGGGAGAGCAGAGAAGTGGGGCGGGGGAGATTCCGGCAGAAAAAGCTCTAGGGAAACCCATAGTCATTAGTGAGACCCGGGGTGCTTCTCTTGTTCCCTGCACTGTTTGAGGAGCCTGGTGCATGAGCCGTGAAGTCCTTACGGCAAGCAGCCTTCAGAGGAGCTCATGGATTCTCCACGCTGCGCAGGGTAGTGACTCCCTGAGGGTGTCAGCTACACTGTGAGCTCCTCAAGGACAGGCATGGGACCGTCGCTTAGGTACTTCAAGCACTCAGAAGAGTGCCTGGCACACAGGAGGCCCTCGGTAAATATTTGCTGGATTTGTTGCAAGAAAGGGCTAGAGTACGGCGTGGGCAGCAGGCAGTCTGGCTGCACACCAGACTCCGAATCAAAAAAAAAAAAAAAAAAAAGAAAGGTTAGGAGACCGAGCTCCTCCTGTTGGTCTCTCCCGGCCATATATTTATATCTCTTCTTGGATAAAGCATTTCATATTCCTGCGACTTCATTTCTTCATAGCCTAAGTGAAATGGGATTAGGTGATTATTTGACAGCAAATATCATAAGCCTTGAGGACACACTAATATTTTCAAGTGTGTTTTATAATCAGGAATTATGGGAGAATGACTTAGTATTTAAAGCTTTTGGCTAAATTGTACAAGATAAATGAAACTCAGTAGTTTTTACTGACGCGAACTCGCTTTTTGGCTTTGTGCTGTAGTATCTATTGAAATATCCAATACTAATTGAAAGATGCCCGCATGGTGTTCAGTTATTTTGGATATCTTTATTATTACTGTTTCTGGGATTGAACATTTATATGTAACCGTTCTTATGGCAACCAAAAACAAAAATTTCAGAAATTCATCTCGGTTAGGAAAATAAATTTGCTTCTCTATTTGCAGAAGGATGTGTGCCATAGGTTATTAAAATAAATGCAAATTAACATACAGCCTCATTGAGCATGGATTATATGATATAACCAGTAATTTTAGCTTTTTTTTTTTTTTTTTTTGAGATGGGGTCTTGCTCTTTCTCCCAGGCAGGAGTGCAGTGACGTGATCTCGGCTCACTGCAACCTCCACCTCCTGGGCTTAAGTGATTCTCTTGCCTCAGCCTCCTGAGTAGCCGGGACTACAGGCGTGTGCTACCATGCCTGGCTAATTTTTGTACTTTTTTTTTTTTTTTAGTAAAGATGGGGTTTCATCATGTTGTCCAGGTTGGTCTCAAACTCCTGACCTCAAGCGATCCACTCGCCTTCGCTTCCCAAAGTGCTGGGATTACAGGCATGAACCACTGCACCCGGCCGTTTTTAACTTGATGGTATCATAATGTGTGATCAGGTTTATATGGAGAAAAGCAGTCTACACTACTCCAGTTTTTTTTTAATGTTAAATTTCTCTATGACACTACATTCTAGGTCTGACACTGCAGTTCACCAAGGAGCCATGTCTCCCAGGCAGAATGGAGATCCATCTTTCCTGGCCCTGCCTCTCTGCCTTCTCTGAGCCAGTGTTCTAGTTGTCCCCAGGAATGATCTCCCTGACCATCCAGGGCTCAGGCCCTGAACCTAGGAATTGTCCCAGATGCTTTGCACCCCCATGTACCTAAGCTGTTGACACATCCTGTCCCTCTGTCCCCCAAACTTCCTTGTTCTCTGCATGTCCGTTCTTCACCTCGCCCAAGCTGCCCTGAGGCTCCCCAGGCTGCAGTGGCTGTTTCGGTCCACGCCATGGAGAGATGGGTTCGTTAGCCCTGCGTTGGTCACGCCACATCCCTCACTTGAAGTCCTGCAGTGTTTCCCATGTGATACGGTTTGGCTGTGTCCCCACCCAAATCTCACCTTGAATGTTAAAATCCCCATGTGTCAAGGCCAGGACGAGGTGGAGAGAATTGAATCACAGGCGGTTCCCCCACACTGTTCTCATGATAGTGAATAAGTCTCATGAGATCTGATGGTTTTATAAAGGGCAGTTCCCAAGCACAAGCTCTCTTGCCTGCCGCCATGTAAGACTTGCCTTTGCTTCTCCTTTGCCTTCTGCCATGACTGTGAGGCCTCCCCAGCCATGTGTAACTGTGAGTTCGTGAGTCCATTAAAGCTCTTTCCTTTATAACTTACCCAGTCTTGGGTATGTTTTTATTAGCAGCGTGAGAACAGACTAATATACCATGGCCTTTAGAATAAAATCCACCCACCTTCCCCTGCTTGGCTGTGCCCCTCAGAGCCCCCTCTAATACACCCTCTGTGTCTCATGTTTGCCTCCCGTGTTTCTGTCTCCCCTGTTTCTGCTGAGCTGTTTTCTCTTCTCCACGAGCCCCCCAACATCAGCCCATTTTTCTAGTCATTTGGGCCTCCACTTAGAAATCCCTTCCTCCTTCAAGGGGCACAGAGTTTCTCTTTTGTAAGGCAAAGAGGGTTCTGGGGGTGGAAGGAGGTGATGGCTGCAGGAAGATGTGAAATTGCTAATGCCACTGAGCTGTGCACCTAAACATGCTTATGATGATTGATTTTATAGCATGTGTATTTTACCACAATTAAAAAAAAAATCCTCTTCTAGTGAGACCTATCCTGGCCTCCTATTTGGAAGCAGCCATCTCATCAGTGTCTCACATCACTGTGTCGTCTCTGCACTGCACTGACAATATGACCTGGCACCTTCCTGCTTATTTACTGGCTATGCTGCACACTCTCAGCCTCCTGCATTGTTAGCACCTGAGCTCCACACAGGCAGGGGCCTCGCCCTTCCTGCTGACTTCTGCCTTGTCAATCCCTTTGGCAGGTAGGGCTTCAGTGCAGCACCCGAGTGATGGTCAGGCCCCACGTGACCCAGTCTGGCTCAGAGAAGCACAGTTTATCAGCTAAAAGGAATGCAAATGACTGTAAACCACTCTGATTACTCTCTGAGAGTACAGGAGAGAGGGAAGCATTTCTCTAATGCCCACAGACTCCACTAACCACCCTCTCCCTCTAGCTCTGCTGCTCTCATTAACACAGAGGATGGCGTCTCCCCAGAATGCTCTCCTCTTATGTTTAATTAAATCCTTTTCATTATTTTCTTTGCAGGAAATGGAAGACCAAAGTCAAAATAGTTGAGTAACACACGACACTTACTATGTTGTAAGTGTTTTAGAGACTTCCACAATTTCATCCTCACAACATGATGCTCAGGGACATGGGGCCAGGTCCACAGCCCGAGAAGGTGAGTGTCCACTTGGAGACATGGAACCAGGTCCACAGCATGAGAGGGTGAGCATCCACTCAGGGACACGAGGCCAGGTCCACAGTGTGAGAGGGTGAACACCCACTCAGGGACACAGGGCCAGGTCCACAGCCCAAGAGGGTGAACGCCCACTCAAGGACATAGAACCAGGTCCACAGCCCGAGAGGGTGAGCGTCCACTCAGGCACATGGGGTCTTCCTCACATACATTTACTTTTCAAAATTACCAGAAATCTTGGCTGGGTGTGATGACTCATGCCTGTAATCCCAACACTTTGGGAGGTGGAGGCAGGCAGATCACCTGAGGTCAGGAGTTTGAAACCAGCTTGGGCATCATGGCGAAACCCCTGTCTTTACTAAAAATATACAAAAATCAGCCAGGCTTGGTGACAGGCACCTGCAGAACCAGCTATTCGGGAGGCTGAAGCAGGAGAATCACTTGAACCCAGGAGGCCAAGGTTGCAGTGAGCTGAGATTGTGCCACTGCACAATCTCCAGCCAACAGAGGACAACAGAGGGGGACATTGTCTCATTAAAATAAATAAATAAATAAATAAAGACCAGACATCCCTTTTGCCCCTCCCCCACAATGGCATTAAACTGAGTGCCACCCACATGAGGCCATCAGCTCCGAGCCCAGGATATCTGGTCAGGTGAAGCTCTCTGCATCTTCTGGGGTGTGGCTCTGGGTTTGGTGGTGGGATGGTGGAGGGAGCTACAGAGTAAGTATAAGTAGACTGCCATGGAGAGGAGGAGAGAGGAAAGCCATGGGCAACTCTGCGGTCCAGACAAGGACCCAGTGGCCATGCCCCTGACTCTGTGTCTGTCTGTGATATGGTTTGGCTGTGTCCCCACCCAAATCTCATCTTGCATTGTAATTCCCAGAATTCCCACATGTCACTGGAGAAACCCAGTGGGAGGTGACTGAATGATGGAGGTGGATCATTCATGTGCTGCTCTTGTGATAGTGAATGAGTCTCAGAAGATCTCATGGTTTTAAAAACAGGAGTTTCCCTGCACAACCTCCCTTCTCTTGTCTGCTGCCATGTGAGATGTGCCTTTCACCTTCTGCCATGATTGTGAGGCCTCCCCAGCCATGTAAAACTGTAAGTCCAATAAACCTTTTTCATTTGTAAATTGCCCAGTCTTGGGTATGTCTTTATCAGCAGTGTGAAAATGGGCTAATACACAGTAAATTGGTACCAGTAGACTGGGGTGCTGCTGAAGATACCTGAAAATGTGGAAGTGACTTTGGAACTGGGTAACAGGCAGAGGTCAGAACAGTTTGGAGGGCTCAAAAAAAGACAGAAAAATGTGGGAAAGTTTGGAATTCCCTAGAAACTTGTTGCATGGCTTTGACCAAAATGATAATGATACAGACAATGAAATCCAGGCTGAGGTGGTCTCAGATGGAGATGAGAAACTTGTTGGGAACTGAAGCAAAGGTGATTCTTGTTTTGTTTTAGCAAAGAGACTGGTGGCGTTTTGCCTCTGCCTCAGAGATTTGTGGAACTTTGAACTTGAGAGAGGTGATTTAGGGTATCTGGTGGAAGAAATTTCTAAGCAGCAAAGCATTCAAGAGGTGACTTGGGTGCTGTTAAAGGTATCCATTTTTATAAGAGAAGTGGAGCACAAAGGTTTTGAAAATTTGCGGTCTGACAATGCAACAGAAAAGAAAATCCCATTTTCTGAGGAGAAATTTAAGCTGGCTGCAGAAATTTGCATAAGTAATGAGGAGCCAAATGTTAATCCCCAAGACAATAGGGAAAATGTCTCCAGGGCACATCAGAGGTCTTCACAGCAGCCCCTCCCATCACAGGCCCAGAGGTTTAGGAGGAAACAATGATTGTATGGGCCAGGTCTAGGGTGCCTCTGCTGTGTGCAGTTTAGGGACTTGGTTCCCTGTGTTCCAGCCGCTCCAACTGTGACTAAAAGGGGCCAAGGTACAGCTCAGGCTGTTGCTTCAGAAGGTTGAAGCCCAAGCCTTGGCAGCTTCTATGTGGCATTGAGCCTGTGGGTGCATGGAAGTCAAGAATTGAGGTTTGGGAACCTCTGCTAGATTTCAGAAGATGTATGGAAACACCTGGATGCCCAGGCAGAAGTTTGCTGCAGGGATGGGGTCCTCATGGAGAATCTCTCCTAGGGCAGTGCAGAAGGGGAATGTGGTTTTGGAGTCCCCACCCAGAATTCCTACTGGGGCACCACCTAGTGGAGCTGTGAGAAGAGGGCCAGCATCCTCTAGACCCCAGAATGGTAGATCCACTGACAGCTTACACCATGTGCCTGGAAAAGCCATAGACAGTCAGTACCAGCCCTTGAAAGCAGCCAGGAGGGAGGCTGTACCCTGCGAAGCCACAGGGCGGTGCTGCCGAAGACCATGGGAACCTACCTCTTGCATCAGAATGGTGTGGATGTGAGGCATGGAGTCAAAGCAGATCATTTGGAGCTTTAAGATTTGACTGCCCCACTGGATTTTAGACTTGTGTGGGGCCTGTAGCCCCTTTGTTTTGGCCAATTAGTCCCATTTGGAATGGCTGTATTTTCCCAATGCCTGTACACCCGTTGTATCTAGGAAGTAAGTAACTTGCTTTTGATTTTACAGGCTTATGGGCAGAAGGGACTTGCCTGGACTTGCCTGGTCTCAAATGAGACTTTGGACTATGGACTTTTGAGTTAATGATGAAATGAGTTAAGACTTTGGGGACTGTTGGGAAGGTATGATTTGTTTTGAAATGTGAGGACATGAGATTTGGGGGGAGCCAGGGATGGAATGATATGGTTTGGCTGTGTCCTCACCCAAATCTCCTCTTGAATTGCAACTTCCACACTTCCCACATGTTGTGGGAGGAACCCAGTGGGAGATGATTGAATTATGGGGGCAGGTCTTTCTTGCACTGTTCTTGTGATAGTGAATGAGTCTCATGATATCTGACAGCTTTAAAAATGGGAATTTCCCTGCACAAGCTCTCTTCTCTTGTCTGCCACCATGTGAGATGTGTCTTTCACCTTTCGCCATGATTGTGCGGTCTCCCCAGCCATGCAGAACTGTAAGTCCAATACACCTCTTTCTTTTATAAATTGCCCAGTCTTGGGTATGTCTTTATCAGCAGTGTGAAAACAGACTAATACACTCTGGAAAGGCCTTGGGGTGACGCCCCCAGGTGGCTCCACATTTTCGAGGGCTTTCTTGTGGGAGAGATATGGGTCCTCCTGCATGTTTGTCTTGGTGGCCCTTGGCTCAGTTTTAGTGCTTTTTTTTGGCAATGCAAGGCCTTGACATTTAGACTTCTGCTCTGTTTGTTTGGTTTTAGTTGTTTAGTAACCCAAACCAGAGATCTTATCTAGCTATCGCGTTTGAACCCAGAATTTGGAGGGAACCTCTGCATCCTGGCAACAAGCTTTCTCCCAGCTTCACTTTGTATTTAGTGGCTTCTGCCTCAGGTACATTCCAGTGTCCATTGGTGGGAGGAAAAGCCCTGGCTGCCCACCAGCTGAGCCTCTCCAGAAAGAATGACTTTCGAGGAAAGAAAGCCCGATGGGAGGTGCATGGGGTCAGCATGAGGATCTGACTTCTCCCGACCTCCATCCATGGTCCTGATAAATCCCCAGTTCCACCAGGCGTGGTGGCTCATGCCTATAATCCCAGCGCTTTGGGAGGCTGAGGCAGGCGGATCATGAGGTCAGGAGATCAAGACCATCCTGGCGAATACAGTGAAACCCCGTCTCTACTAAAAGTACAAAAAAATTAGCTGGGCAAGACTCCGTCTCAAGAAAAAAAAAAAATCCCCACTTCCTGGCTGGTAATACCTTGGCCTGGGGGTAGAGAATCCTTCAAGTCTCTTGGCCTCAGAAGGTCAGATAACTAGGACCACATCTTCTGCTCACCAGCCCATACCCATTTCTTCTCTGCATCACAGGTGGGGTGGCCACTTCCAAAGCAATCCTCTCTTTCCTGATTGGGCCTCACTCTCTACATTTTGAATTCTATGGTCCCCTAGTTCTGTAGCCTCACATTACACAAGTGCCAGCTCCATACACAGATAATATAGCTGGATGTTTAATTGTAAAATGTCAAGGATAGCCAATGGCTGCCCCTTCTCTGCCTCCAGGCAGCCAATGCCATGTCTGAATGGCTGTTGGTAAGAATATTCCTCTCCTGACCACATTATTTATTGGTTGCAAGTCCCAAGAAGAAAACCCACATTAACAAGGATACAGGCAGTAAGAGGAAGCCACTGTATTGCATTGCTAGAAGGTTCTGAAGGATGCACTGAATTTGGCAGCTCCCGTGACGAGACGGGGGCCACCATCCCTCTCTCCACCTGTCCTGCTTCCTCAGAGTGTATTCCAGGTTTGGCAGGGTTCTCTCATGGCCCACTGCTGCCAGCAGCCCTGGGTGCCTCATTCATACTCAGTCTTCAAATAAAACCCTGGGGCTTCCCTCAGAGGGGATCAGCCCAGGCTGTGTGGCTGTCACCTAACCAAGAATGGCAGTATGAGAAGGGACGGAGCTAGCCTGGTCACGACAGGAGTTCTGTGAGCCCTCCCGGTGTGGGGGCAGCTTTCTTGGAAGGTCGGACTCACAGTCACACATGGACACTCAGGTGAAAGTGATTTTTGTTGCTGCCTGGGCAGAAGTGCCGTATATCATGACACTCAGGGGCCTGTGTGAGGGCCGGGCAGCCTGGGCTCAGCCTCTGCAACTTGCTGGCTGTGTTTTCCTCAGTGTCTCCCTGGTGAATAGTGATGGTCACTGTTCTGCCCCTATCCCAGGCATTGTCCTGAGGATGAAATGAGAGTCTGTGTGAGATTCATCAGAAGTGCCTGGCACAGAGTGAAGACTAAATAAGCATTTGCTATGCATCTATGTATTTTCTATTTCTAAAGAAAGTAAACATTATTAGTTTCACAAGCCCAGAGGAATCACAACTAGGCTAACAAATTATAGCTGAACAGAGGCAGAGGAGAAGGGCTCCATTATTTATAAACATGAAGAGTAAAAGCAGTAATGACTTCTCATGACCTAGTGGGTAATTACATGAGCACCGGAGGGCGTTTAAAAAGCTTATTCTCTAAAGTATTTTGAGCATTCTCTTTGAAACATGAATACTATGCACAGGATTCAGAACTGGTGACATCTGGAAAGATGCGAGTTTCAAGGGAAAGAGGAAAGTGGATGCTGTTAGTTCCTGACAGCTGGGGCTTGTCCTCTCGGTCAGAGCTGCCCGGCAACACAGAGAGGGAACCCACTTCGCCTGGGCTGGGCCGTAGATGGGACCTGGTGATGTCAACCGCCGATGGCATGGGAGAAAGCGTGCAGGAACTGGAGAGAGAGTGCACAGGTTTTCCTCCCCTTTCCTGTGCAGACCTGCTCCAGGGTCATACAACATCGAGTGCCAATCAGACAAGGTCCACCCCCTGGATGAAAAAAGAGCTGCAGTTTGAAAACCTAGTGGGAAATCTAACTGACTCATCCCTGCTTTCCCAAGTATGTTCTGGGCCGGTTGTACCTGCAAATACCTCTGCCGTCCTGCAGGTGGGGCCTGAGTGCTGAGCATTCCCATGGGATGGAGAGACGTGACTGCTGCTCCCGCAGTGGTAATGCCACTGTAGGCAACTAAGAGTGACACACAGTTAGTTCCTCAGCTCATTCACTTCAGGTCCTGAAACAGTCACCAGTTGACTCTTCTGCAAATTGGAGCAGCTTTATAAGCAGAGGAGGGAAGAAGCTTGTTAACACCCAGGATGGAGGCCCAGTCACCTCCTTGTCCCTGCTGAGCCTGGGCATCAGTGCTGGCTCTGCCCACTTCCTGCCCAGACTCCTGGGCTGTTTGGAGAAAACTGGGCAGGAGGTGGGAGAGGTCTTGGGCATAAGAGTGTTTGGTAACTGAGTAGCCTACTCATAAATGATTAGCCATTAGCCATAACTGTCTTTCAAACGTTATGTTACTCAAGCACTGCCTACTTATGGCTAAAAGTTAGAAAATGAAGAAAAACATTTTTAAACATAAAAGGCTCCAAATTATACCACTGAGAAACAATTATCTGAGCATGGTATGAACTTTCACTTTTCACTCTTTTATGTATAAAACTATGATCAGGCTATAATTTTTTTTGTAACTTGCTTTTCCACTTAGCACAATATCATAAGGATCCTCCCATCAATGAATGGGTATCGATGTCCATCATAAAAGTAACTGTGTTCTCTTTCTGGACTGGCTGATTGGTTTCTATCCATCTTGCTGTGGAGCCCGCTTCTAATATGTGAGTTTAGAAGTGGAAAGTCCCGGGTCTCTCATATTGCTGGTCTCTCCTTCCTTTTTCTGGTTTCATGATGTTCTGAATGTATGTTAGACAGCGCTGGTTCCCAGAACCACGCCTGGAAAACCAAACAGAAGACAGACCTCTGTGTGCAGGCCCAGTCTCTGCTGTCCACGGGGAGAAAGAGTTCTCAGAACAGGAGGCCTTACACACAGAGGTCCTCAGTGGGATGGGAATCAGACCTGCTGGTGTGTGTCTGGGAAGAGCTTGGAAAGATGTCAGGGGTTTACAGATCCGAGATGGCCTTAGGAGGGGAAGTGCGCAGGCTGGGTGTCGGGCTCTGCTGCCAACTCCCCTTTTGATTTGTCACTTCCTCATGGGTGAGTCACTTGCTCTCTTTAAGGCCAGTTTTCCTCATCTGTAAAGTAAAATAGAATGTCGTGAGTATTAAATAAGAATTTGCATGTGAAATCACAATAAAAATTTGGAGAACCTAATAGAATTATGGCATTTGTGTTAAATCATCATCGTCATCACATCAAGTCTAGAGCTGCCTGTAATCCCAGCACTTTGGGAGGCCAAGATAGGCAGATCACCTGAGGTCAGGAGTTTGAGACCAGCTTGGCCAACATGGTGAAACCCGATTTCTACTAAAAATACAAAACCTAGCCATGTGTGGTGGTGCACACCTGTAATCCCAGTTACTCGGGAGGCTGAAGCAGGAGAATTTCTTGAACCCAGGAGGCGGAGGTTGCAGTGAGCTGAGATCACGCCATTGTACTCGAGCCTGGGCTACAAGAGTGAGACTCTGTCTCAAAAAAAAAAAAAAAAAAAAAAAAAGGAAAAGGAATTAAAAAAAAAATAAAGTCTAGAGTTGTGCTATTTAATCTACTGGAGGCCCAGGTGAAACACACACTCTACACAGATAAATGCAGTCATGGTAATTTTGGCAGTAATTATGAAATGCATATTGCCAGGTGGATCAATTAACTTGAATGAAATACCAGTGGGCTGACAGAGTAAGCTCAGCCCACATTCAGCAGAATAGACCTGTTTCTTGCTTTCAGCAGAGCCAATGCACAAAAGTTCATAATTAGCCAGGCGAGACAGCTCACACCTGTGGTCCCAGGTAGTCGGGAGGCTGAGTTGAGAGGATTGCTTGAGCCCAGGAGGTCGAGGCTTCAGTGAGCTGTGATAGCACCACTGCATTGCAGCCTGGGTGACAGAGTGAGATCCAGTCACTAAAAAAAAAAAAAAAGTTCATATTTACCAAGAGGATTTAAAAACTGTGAGATTTCTTTGAAGTGCAAGGTCCCCTGGTTCATTTTACGTGAGTGTTTATAATTCCCACCTGCCTTTATAAAATCAAGGATATCAGGTATTTGGGCTCAGAAGGTCCAGTGACTTGTCACATGCCGCTGTATGCGGGACAGAAGATGGGCGCTCTGTGAGGAGTGAGGGCGGTCGAGAAGCCGTGTGTCATCTGTTGTAGTGTGTGTTCGCATCAGAATGTGAGGTGTGCCTGTCTTCCAGGAGAGGCAGGGTTAATTCCCGAGGAGATGGTCCGTAGCTTCCGCTTTTTATTTCCAGCGTTTATAGGCTTTCACTAGAAAGGACTAGTGGAGACTTCAAGAGGAGCTCTACTGAAGAATGAGGGAGGCCTGCTCATTGGTGCACTGACTTTATTTTTTTATTTTTTATTTTTATTTTTATTTTTTGAGGCGGGGTCTCACCACTCTGTCGCCCAGGCTGGCAGCGGCGCGATATTGGCTCACTGCAAGCTCCGCCTCCTGGGTTCATGCCATTCTCCTGCCTCTGCCTCCTGAGTAGCTGGGACTATGGGCACTCGCCACCACGCCCAGCTAATTTTTTTTTTTTTGTATTTTTTGGTAGAGACAGGGTTTCACCGTGTTAGTCAGGATGGTCTCGATCTCCTGACCTCATGAACCACGTATCTCGGCCTCCCAAAGTGCTGGGATTATAGGTGCACTGACTTTAAATTTGATGATCTAAATCAGGAAATGAGACAGAAATGTAATCATCAAGTCAGCAGAAAAATAGCAGTTTAACCTGGTTAAGTGAGAGTTGTATGCCCCCATTTTTCCTTGAGAAACATCGAAGAAAGTACCCACAGGCTCACCTCCCATCTTTGTGTTATGTTTATAGTACACCAATTCCATTTGTACGGTTCTGACTTTTCCAACTAGAACACACAGCAACAATAACAACTATTAGTCAGCTCCTTAGGGTTACATCCTGGAAATGGTAAGAGGTAATTTGGTCTTGATTCTTCTGGTTGCTTCAGTAACTCAGGCAACTTGTTTAGGTAACTGGAATTATGATTTGAAAAAGCTGATTTAATGCCACCAAAACAATCTGTTCACATAGACAAAACCTTCACAGGGCTTCATATCATTAATATATTCACAGAGCATTTCCCCTTGAGAAAACTATAGGGTGTGAAATGTATGTTAGTGAATATTATCACATGGGACAATGTATCAGTCAGGGTTCTCTAGAGAAACAGAACCATTAGAAGATAGCTATCTATCTATCTCTCTGTATCTATCTATCTCTCTGTATCTATCTATCTATCTATCTATCTATCTATCTATCTATCTATCTATCTATCTATCTATCTATCGCCTATCTTTCCCTAACTCTCTATCTCTCTGTCTCTATGTCTCTATATCTATCTATCTATCTATCTATCTATCTATCTATCTATCCATCCGTCTGTCTGTCTATCATCTATCTATCAATCAAGAGATTTATTTCAACACATTCATTCACATGATTGTAGGGCTGGTAATTCTGAAATCCAAGGGGCAGGTGGGCATCCTGGAAGCTGAATCAGGAGCTGATGCTCAATCTTGAAGCAGACCTTCCTCTTCTCCAAGAGTATGTGAGTGGACCTCATCTACCTTTTTACTTCAAGTCACCTGATGATAGATATGAACCACATCTACAAAATGTCTTTGCAGCAACCCCAGATTAGCATTTGACTGAATAACTGGGTACTGTCACCTAGCCAATTTCACACATGAAATCTGTCTGTCACAGAAGGCATTGACAAAGTTTCATAAGAACATTGGGGAATTTGTGTAGCCTTTGTTTGTATGGACATAAAATGGTTTTAGACCATCTCATGGATTTCTTAATACAGTGGACTAGAATTATGCAAGCCCCTTTTCCTCACAGCTCTCAGAGTTGCAGTTTAATATACTATTTAGATTTTATTGCTGGGGGACACAGATATACATGTTAAAATGCATTTTTCATTTGTCTCCTACCCTTTATGAACTTTAAGAAAATAATTGCCTTTAGGATAGAAATCTGGATGCTTTTAAAAAATAGCATTTGGTAAAGTTGAAAGATAAAGTGCTTGAAAAGGCCGCCGAGATGTGTGTGCCTGACACACTGGCTCGTAATGGTTTTTCTGTGCTAATGTGTGCCTCTGAACCTCTTTAAAATGCCAAATTATTCATTTCTTGGAGGGATGCAATCGGTTCTCTGCTGACTATTATGAAAAATAGAGACAGAAGCAAAATTTCAAATGCTGTTCTACAAAAATTATTTAATCATTTCTGGCCTATTGTGGAAATTCATACGAGCTATTGTGTTGATGTGCAGCTCTGCAGACCAGCCTTGGCAGATGCAATCACAGATAGTTTTATGAAAATTTTCCGTTATTCATCCATGCAATACGTACTTTCATGACAACGAAAGTGCAGCCGAACTCTGCCTTATACAATGGCAGAAAACTGAACTCAGAGTCATTGGAAAGGCTCCACCTGCCTTTCAAATGGAAAATAATGTCCATTTTCTACTGGCTGAAGATGGACAGTTTAACATTCTAACATTATGACTTTAATCTTAAAATTTTGATTCATGATTCAATGCAGATAGCACTGGGAGCGGTAAATGAAATGGAAACTGTGAGCTAGTTTCATTTGGATGAGTGAATTTTGGATCTTCCCTGATCTGATTTCACTAGGGTGGAGGAAAGATCAGAAGTGAACCAAGCTCCTGGTGGGCGTGTTGGCAAGGAGGTGGGCTTCACTGGGAGATCAAACACACTGCACACCATTTTTATTCTTACCTCCCACTTTTCTCTGGAGCAGACCTGATTGCAAATGTTTTTCAAACTCTAGAAACAGAATTAAAGGTTTCAGTTTCATTTATATAGCATGAAGTGCTGATAATTCCAAGAATAATTACAGGACGTGCAAAGGTCTGGAAGTAAGGGAGAATGTTTATGAGGAGAGGATTATGAAATAAGATAGGCTAGGAGAGGTTAGGAGGGGAGAGGTTAGGAGAGCAGAGGTTAGGAGAGGGAAGATGCTTAAGGCTGAGAACTCTGAGATTTACACTGAGGACAAGGGCGAGCCATTAAAAAGTTGTAAAGTTGTAAGTGGGCGAGTGTGACGAGATCATATTTGCAAGAAAGTATGCAACACATTTTAAATTCTTCCATAAAACTATTGAAGCAAAAACCAACTTCTGGAATAATCCCCCAGGTACTTTGAGTCTTGCAGCAGATGTCGGTTGGTTTCCATGCGATGCTTGAGTTCCATTCTCACCTGCCTCACCATCCATCACACCTGGAATAAAGGGGTGTCTGAGCTTGCTGACCTTAGCTAGAAGGTGGGAGAAGCGGGGCACTGACCCAGGCGTAGGGCGCCCAAGATCTAGGTGGAGCCGCGTTCCCTCTGTCTCTCCCCTTTGACTGCAGTCGCCTGATGCAGGGCTCTGGTGATGTAAGGGGCTGTGTGGAAGTAGCACCACACTGGAGCCACCCCCAGGGAAAGGAGAAATTAAGAAGCGGCAGAGAAAGCCGGTCTGCAGAGAAAGCCGGTCTGCAGAGAGAAGAGAAGCGGAGGCGAGAGTCAGGTGTCTTGGCGAGGGAAGGAACTGATACCTGACTCAGAGTGAGGGTGGAAGGACACAAAGATAGATGTGTACCCGCCCCCCACCCGCTACACCCTTGTTCTGCTCTCTAATCTTTGCACATACCAGAGATTTCGTAAGTTCTGTGAGTACCTGGTTTTCTGCACGTACCAGAGATTTTGTTTTGCACATACCAGAGATTTTGTAAGTTCTGAGGCAAGGTCACAAGACGTGTTTAAGTAAGATAAACTCTTTTTTTTTTTTTTTTTTTTTTTTTTGAGACGGAGTCTCGCTCTGTCACCCAGGCTGGAGTGCTGTGGCCGGATCTCAGCTCACTGCAAGCTCCGCCTCCCGGGTTCACGCCATTCTCCTGCCTCAGCCTCCTGAGTAGCTGGGACTACAGGCGCCCGCCACCTCACCCGGCTAGTTTTTTGTATTTTTTAGTAGAGACAGGGTTTCACCGTGTTAGCCAGGATGGTCTCGATCTCCTGACCTCGTGATCCGCCCGTCTCGGCCTCCCAAAGTGCTGGGATTACAGGCTTGAGCCACCGCGCCCGGCCAAGTAAGATAAACTCTTGCTGCCATAAACCTGCTCTCCCGCCTCAAAGTTTGAACCAAAATATCAGAAATGGCGGGAACCAATCATAGTTAGCCAAATCGCCTTGTTCAAACACTAGCCAATCATATATCTGATTTGTATAATAACTCTATGCCCACTTTTCTTAGACTATATAACACTGCTCGGAGCTCAGTGGGGGAGCTCTCCTGCCCGTCTCGTTTCACGAGCGAGGGAGAGTTCCAGGTTCAAATCTGTAATAAAGATCCTTGCTGCTTAGCTTTGACTCTGGACTCTGGTGGTCTTCTTCGGGGAATAAACGGTCTGGGCATAACAAATGGGGGCTCGTCCGGGATTTCCCCCAAGCCCACCAGACCCCCAAGTCAATGGATCTTAATCTGTAGGTAAGCCGGCTTTGTCACTGTCTCTGTCTTTGTCTCTGTCTGTCTCCCTGAAATTTCGCGAAATCCGTAATCTGTAATCTGTATTGGTCTGTTTTATAAGTGGCATGGTCTTGGCGGACGCGCTAAAAGACAGCCACTCGGGACTGGTGGGAGACGTCCCCCAGTGCCCATCTGGGGGCCTCCATCCTTGGTTGCCCCGTCTGACTCAGGTCGGAAGTCCGACACGCGCTCGCGAAGGCTCATCGTTTCTCACTGTCTGTCCGTTATTGTTAAGTGTTAAGTATAAGTCCAAAACGAAACATAAAACCTTTTCTTCCCCTTCCAGGACCGGACCTGTCGGATACTCCCCTCTGCTTCACACTCATTTTCGTCCCTCCTTCTCTTTGTAGGAGCAATCCAAAGATGGGCAACAACCAGAGCACGCCGCTCTCACTCCTTGTTACCAATTTTAAGGATGTGAAGGCTCGGGGGCGTAACTTAAGCGTAGAACTAAAGAAGGGAAAGCTAGTTACTTTCTGCCGTTCGGAGTGGCCCTCTTTCGGCGTAGGGTGGCCCTCCGAAGGAACTTTCTGTCTCTCTATTATTACTAAGGTAAAAACTAAGATTTTCCTGCCAGGGCAGTCAGGACATCCTGATCAAATTCCTTATATTCTAGTGTGGCAAAATCTTGTGGAAGACCCACCACCCTGGATAACTCCATTCATCCTTGAGCCTTGCAAGGTCCTAGTAATGCGACCTACAAGACAAAGGACTCCCTCTGCTCCCTCGGCCCCTGTGCTGCCAGACAGCCAGGACCCCTTAACATTAGAACCCACACTTCCCCCACCATATCCGCACCTTATCCCGCAGGACCCAGTCCCCCAGGGTGGTGCTTCCGTAGAGGGAAACTGAGAAGCGGAAGCAGCCGAGAGTGAAAGTAACCCGGGGGGGCCGGCCGAACGCGAGGCCGCGTACTGCGGGACCAAGCTTCCCGACTCCCTGACTCCACCGTAGCCCTGCCTTTCAGAGAAATAGGATCGCTCGATGATACCGGGCTCTCCCGTCTCATGTATTGGCCTTTTTCCACTAGTGATTTATACAATTGGAAGTCCCAAAATGCTCGGTTCTCCGATAATCCCAAAGATCTAACCTCGTTGTTAGACAGTGTCATGTTTACTCACCAGCCAACCTGGGATGACTGTCAACAGCTCCTCCGAATCCTGTTCACAACGGAGGAGCAGGAAAGAATCCAAGTTGAGGCCAGAAAGCTGGTACCAGGAGATGACGGCCAGCCAACTGCAAATCCTGACCTCATTAACGCGGCTTTTCCTTTGACCCGGCCCAGATGGGACTACAACACGGCAGAAGGTAGGGGACGACTGCTCATTTATCGCCAGACTCTAATGGCGGGTCTCCGGGCTGCAGCTCGCAAGCCCACCAATTTGGCTAAAGTATATTCTGTGTTACAAGGTAAGACAGAAAGCCCCGCTGTGTATTTAGAGAGATTAATGGAAGCTTTCAGACAGTATACCCCTATGGACCTGGAAGCACCGGAAAATCAGGCTGCGGTAGTAATGTCCTTTGTAAACCAGGCAGCATCAGATATTAGAAGAAAACTCCAGAAATTAGAAGGTTTAGAGGGAAAGCAGATTCAGGACCTCCTTCAGATGGCCCAGCGAGTTATAATAATAGGGATACTCCAGAAGAAAAACAGTTCAAGGCAACCAAAGAAATGACCAAAGTTTTAGTAGCAGCTTTCCCCCAGGCAGGGAATGGCCAAAGCAGAAAGCAGACAAAGCAAGGCTCTAGGCAAGGATTAGAAAAGGATCAGTGTGCTTATTGCAAGGAACGTGGTCACTGGATTAAAGACTGCCCAAAGAAACGGAGACCAGCTAACCCTACCTCCGTACTCGTTACCCAGGACTCTGACTAGGGAAGACGGGGTTCGGACCCCCTCCCCGAACCCAGGGTAACTTTGCAAGTGGAGGGGTCCCCAGTTCGCTTCTTGGTCGATACTGGGGCGGAACGCTCAGTCCTAACCAAACCAATTGGAAAAATGTCTAAGAAAACATCCTGGGTGCACGGGGCCACAGGCATCAAAAAATACCCCTGGACAACCCAGAGGACTGTAGACTTAGGAACGGGAAAAGTCTCCCATTCCTTCCTAGTCATCCCAGAGAGCCCCTGCCCTCTACTAGGGAGGGACTTGCTGACAAAAATGGGGGCCCAAATCCACTTTGAGCCAGAAGGGCCCAAGATAACTGATTCCCAAAACAGGCCAATATCTATCCTGACTGTCACCTTAGAAGATGAGTACAGACTCCATCAAGAGCAAAAGCCCCCCGATCAGGAAATTGACTCTTGGCTCCAGCGTTTCCCTGAAGCATGGGCAGAAACTGGGGGCTTAGGGCTAGCTAAACATCGACCTGCCATATTTGTGGAAGTTAAGCCAGGGACGGACCCAGTTCGGGTTCGGCAATATCCTATGCCCCTGGAGGCAAGAGAAGGAATTACGCCCCATATCCGCCGACTCCTAGACCAGGGAGTCCTACGGGCTTGCCACTCATCCTGGAATACTCCACTGTTACCTGTTCGTAAACCCAACAGTACGGACTACAGGCCAGTACAGGATTTAAGATAAGTTAATAAAAGGGTCATGGACATACATCCCACTGTTCCCAATCCATACACCCTTCTGAGTGCTTTACATCCCGAAAAACAGTGGTATACCGTTCTTGATCTAAAAGATGCTTTCTTCAGCCTTCCTCTGGCTCCCAAAAGTCAAGGACTCTTTGCATTTCAATGGATGGATCCTGAGAGGGGCATCAACGGTCAGCTAACATGGACCAGGCTGCCACAAGGGTTCAAGAACTCGCCAACCCTGTTCGATGAAGCCCTTCATGAAGATCTGGGTGAGTACCGGCGGCAACACCCTGAAATAACTCTTTTGCAATATGTTGATGATCTCTTAATAGCAGCCAGATCCCCGGAAACTTGTGTTCAAGGGACTGAGGACCTCTTGAAGACTCTGGGGGAGCTAGGCTACCGAGCCTCAGCAACAAAGGCTCAGATCTGCAAGTCGGAGGTAACTTATCTGGGGTACCTATTAAAAGGGGGGCAACGCTGGCTAACCAAAGCCCGAAAGGAAACAGTCCTACGCATCCCTAGACCCCAGTCGACACGGCAAGTGAGAGAATTCCTGGGGTCGGCAGGGTTCTGTAGGTTATGGATACCCGGATTTGCTGAGTTAGCCAAGCCCCTATACCAGGCAACAAAGGAACGGCAGCCCTTCAATTGGACGGAAGAGGCTGAGCTGGCCTTTCAACAAATCGAAACTGCCTTGTTATCAGCCCCCGCGCTGGGGCTCCCTGATGTCTCCAAGCCCTTCCACTTATACGTAGATGAAAGTAAGGGTGTTGCAAAAGCCGTGTTCACACAGTACCTAGGCCCCTGGCAGAGGCCAGTTGCCTATTTGTCAAAAAAATTAGATTCAGTGGCTGCTGGCTGGCCACCCTGCCTGCGGATAATCGCGGCGACCGCCCTAATGGTCCGAGACGCTGATAAACTTACCATGGGGCAAGAGTTGCGCGTTATAACCCCGCATGCCATTGAAGGCATCCTCCGGCAGCCGCCGGACCGATGGATGAGTAACGCCCGGCTCACCCACTATCAAGGACTGCTGTTAAACCCCCTCAGAATAACTTTTCTGCCCCCAACCTCTTTAAACCCTGCTTCACTGCTGCCAAATCCAGACTTGGACGCCCCGTTCCATGAGTGCACTGAGATACTGGCTCAGGTGCATGGGGTGCGGGAGGACCTGCAAGATCGTCCGCTCCCCGACACAGAACTCACCTGGTTCACTGATGGCAGCAGCTACGTCCACCAAGGCCAGCGGTATGCAGGAGCGGCTGTAACGTCAGAGACTGAGGTAATCTGGGCGGAACCCTTGCCTCCAGGGACATCGGCCCAAAGAGCCGAACTGATAGCCCTCACACAGGCCCTCACCCTAGGGGCAGAGAAAAAACTAACAGTATACACGGATAGCTGCTATGCTTTCGCTACTGCGCACATACATGGGGCCATCTACAGAGAAAGGGGACTATTAACAGCCGAAGGCAAAGAAATAAAAAACAAGCAAGAGATCCTAGCTCTATTAACTGCTTTGTGGAAACCAAAGAAATTGGCTATCGTACATTGCCCTGGGCATCAGAAACCAACTACGCCAATTGCTCGAGGCAACTTCTTAGCCGACCAAACCGCAAGGAGCATAGCAAAAGCTCCCACTCAGCTCCTCGCGCTCCAGCTCCCCGATCCTGGCCTGCGAAATTTGCCATGTTTTCCCGACTATACCGAACAGGATCGTGAATGGATAAACACGCTTCCCCTAAAACAGGTTAAAAATGGGTGGTGGACTAATATAAATGACCAAACCATCCTACCAGAAAAATTAGGACGGCAGGTGTTGGAACACATCCACCGGACAACCCACCTGGGTGCCCGGTGAATGATGGACTTAATCAGGTACGCCAAGTTTAGAATCAGGCGCATAGCTGAACTGGCCAGCGATGTCACAACAAATTGCAAAGCCTGCCAACTAAACAACGCTTGCCCCCAAACCCAGACCACCGCAGGAATTAGGTGTAGAGGAACTAGGCCTGGTATCTATTAGGAAATAGATTTTACTGAGATAAAGCCTGGAAAATATGGGTATCAGTACTTACTTGTCTTTGTAGATACTTTTTCAGGATGGACAGAAGCGTTCCCAACTAAGAGAGAAACTGCTCAGGTTGTAGCAAAGAAAATTTTGGAAGAAATCCTCCCCAGGTATGGCTTTCCCGTCCAAATAGGGTCAGACAATGGACCAGCCTTCGTTGCTAAGGTAAGTCAGGATTTGGCTTCCATTCTTGGGGCAAATTAGAAATTACATTGTGCTTATAGGCCCCAAAGCTCAGGACAGGTAGAAAGGATGAATCGGACTCTGAAGGAGACCTTAACTAAATTGACCATGGAGACTGGCGCTAATTAGGTAGTACTTCTCCCCTACGCTCTGTTCCGGGCCCGAAATACCCGTTACAGACTGGGCCTCACACCATATGAAATCATGTATGGCAGACCCCCACCCCTGGTCCCCAGTCTAAAAGATGACTTACTCAAACCTGAAACTGAAAATGTCTCTGAGCTCCTGTTCTCCTTACAAGCCTTACAGAAAATTCACCAGGAAATTTGGCCCAGACTACGAGAACTGTACGAGGCAGGACCTCCGCCGACGCCTCATCCGTTCCAGCCGGGAGACTGGGTCCTAGTCAAGCGCCACCGGCAAGAAACTCTTCAACCCAGGTGGAAAGGACCACTGCAAGTACTCCTGACTACTCCCACCGCTCTCAAAGTAGAAGGCATCGCTTCGTGGATCCACTACACACACGTCAAACCAGTGGACCCAACATCCGACCTTCTCGAGCCATCTGGAGCACCGGTTACATGGACTGTAGACAAAGCTAAGAACAATCCCTTAAAGCTAACCCTGCGCCGTCACCCACATAGCCGTAACCATGTCTAGCTTGCCTATGCTTTTATGCCTTATACATCTGACTCTCCTAACTGCTGCACCGTCTAATCCCTATGTCTGGAGGTTCTGGCTCTATGAGAACAAAACTCACCCCGGGGAAACCCCCCAAGCGGGTAAACTGCTAGCTAGTGCAGACTGCCCCCCCTCCGGGTGCAATACTCCAATTTACCTCAATTTCACTAATTTCCAAATTGCCCAACCGGGGATACCCATGATTTGTTTTGAATATGATCAGACTGAATATAATTGTAAGAATTATTGGTGGCACCAGAATGCAGGTTGCCCATACCACTATTGTAAAATGCACTCAGCCAGGGTATGGGACGAATACCCGAGAAAGTCTAACCTCCTCAGGACTCGCTACCCGACAGGGACTCCCAACATATTCACTTGGATAATAACAGATCCAGGGCACTCCCGGTGGACATCGCCCCAACATGGGGCAGTCTACTACGATGCCAGTAGTAGCTGGCCTAGTAGCCACCTGTACTTGTGGCGGAGTCTAGTCCAGATTCAACCCTTAATCCATACACAAATCCACAGACAGGAAACCAAGCTATCACAAGACTTGCAGCCCTTCTCCTGGCTAACCCTATTACAAGAAGGGCTAGCATTCGCCAACCTCACCGGTTTAGGCGACCTGTCCTCTTGCTTTATGTGTGCAATCTTAGGAAGACCACCATTAACCGCTGTTCCCCTTTCCTCCCCACCCACAAACTATATGCCAGATTCTAATTCATCAACAGTTGCAATACCTGATATAGCCCTGTACCGTGACCCATACCAAGAGAAATACCCCTACTGTTATTCAGCATTTAGTAGCAGCCTCTGCAACCAGACGGCTACATACCCTAATAGCCCCATACGTGCTCCCCCTGGTGTGTTCTTCTGGTGTAATATGACTCTGTTAAAAACTCTGTCCAAAAGCATCTCTGACGGACAGTTGTGCATCCCTGTTACACTAGTTCCCCGACTAACCCTGCTGACCCCGGCAGAGTTCATAGGCTGGGCAGGGACTGCCCCAACTGAAACTGCGCGACATAGACGAGCAGTTTTTCTACCACTAATTGCCGGAATATCCTTAACCACCTCTGTCGTCGCAGCGGGGTTAGCAGGAGGGGCCCTACAACACTCCATGATAGAAAACGACAAGCTGTTACAACAGTTCTCTGTTGCTATGGAAGACTCCGCCTATTCCCTAGCCTCCCTTCAGCGGCAGCTCACCTCCCTAGCACAGGTCACCCTTCAAAACCGCAGAGCCTTAGACTTACTCACGGCTGAGAAAGGAGGTACCTGTATGTTCCTCAAAGAAGAATGCTGTTTCTATATAAATGAGTCAGGGTTAGTTGAGGAAAGAGTCCAATGCCTACACGAACTAAGCTTAGAAATGAAAAAGCAACAATTCACTACAGCCGCTAACAATTGGTGGAGCTCTTCAATGTTTTCCCTTCTGGCACCCCTTTTAGGCCCCCTAATGTCTTTACTACTTCTATTCACTATAGGCCCCTGTGTGGTAAATAAAATTTTACAATTTGTCAGAGAAAGGTTTAATACCATCCAACTAATGGTCCTCCGTAGCCATCACCAGCCTCTCCTGCACCCAGAAAGTGAGGCTATATTATAAGACTCTGGAAATCCAAGATTGGACATCCAGTTACTTATGAGAAGGGGGAAATGGAAGGACACAAAGATAGATGTGTACCCGCCCCCCACCCGCTACACCCTTGTTCTGCTCTCTAATTTTTGCACATACCAGAGATTTCGTAAGTTCTGTGAGTACCTGGTTTTCTGCACGTACCAGAGATTTTGTTTTGCACATACCAGAGATTTTGTAAGTTCTGAGGCAAGGTCACAAGACGTGTTTAAGTAAGATAAACTCTTGCTGCCATAAACCTGCTCTCCCGCCTCAAAGTTTGAACCAAAATATCAGAAATGGCGGGAACCAATCATAGTTAGCCAAATCGCCTTGTTCAAACACTAGCCAATCATATATCTGATTTGTATAATAACTCTATGCCCACTTTTCTTAGACTATATAACACTGCTCGGAGCTCAGTGGGGGAGCTCTCCTGCCCGTCTCGTTTCACGAGCGAGGGAGAGTTCCAGGTTCGAATCTGTAATAAAGATCCTTGCTGCTTAGCTTTGACTCTGGACTCTGGTGGTCTTCTTCGGGGAATAAACGGTCTGGGCATAACAAGGGAAAACACACTGCATAGAAATGTTCACGGCCTGTGGGTCCAGCTCTGCCACAGATGTGTTTGTACGTGTGACCTCTGGATGTGTTCAGAAACCCAGCTATGCTGGAGCTAGTTTGCATGGTCTTCTGATTCTTCCTTCCCTGCCATCCTTCACAAGTCAGAAATGGTCCCGAGAGCATCTCCGCATGGGATAGGGAGCGTTTCAACAAAGGAAGGACGGGGAAGTGTGTTTTTTCTAACCAGGCCCACTGTGAGGTTACGTTATTATTTAGAATTTCTTATTAATCTTTTAAATTTGTTTATACTTCTCTTTCTTCATTTTTATTTGGATAGAGTAGGTCTAATAGAGCCTTCATTTTGTGTAGCAGACATTAATAAATATTTGTTGGCTGAATGAATATATTTTATTGCACCTTAATTTAGTAATTTTATATTTTGAAAAGGATTTGAAGGAATGTTTGCCTACAGTAACAGAATTTGGAATATAGATAGAAAAATCATAAAAAGCTGGAATCACGCAAAAAGTCATGTGTCATAAAATATTCCAAATCTTTGAGAGTAATGTGAAAGCATGGGAAATGTTTTGTGATTGGTTATATTTTTAAAATCCTTTTGAGTTTCACCTTGTCATTGTGAGAAATAACCTGAAAGATAGTATCTTAGTCATTTATTTCATTGACAGTGGGGAGCCTAATAAACAGTGGAGGAACTAAGTAAGACTTTTCTCCTATCTATGATTTATATGTTTATACAGGGGGAGATTAACTGAATATGTTTAAAAAATGTAAAAATTATAGATGTTACCTTTAGCCACCTAGGGAGATCATGTAAATATTAAAAAAATTGTGAAACTGTCTAAACCATTTTTTATAACTCACCATTTGGAAAGTGTGCCTACACTGTTGCCTGGATTCTAGAAGAGAATGTTCCAGAAGACAGTGCTGGCCGAGTGTGTGCAGGCCAAGTGCTTGCTCCCTGCCCTTGGCTCTCAGATCTCAAGCCCTATCTCTCATCTTCAGTGTGCAGACATAACAAATGTATCATCAGTTCCTAATGTATCCTTCCAGAAATACATGATGCATAGAGAAGCAAATACGTAGCTAAAATACAGAGGTATACATAGGCACTTTCCCCTTTCTCAGCCCTTAAGGCACTATATGATATAAAATGCATATACATGAAGTTTGTAAGCTGTTCCACATTTTTTTTTACACGTAATAGCCTATTAGTACTTGAGGGATGCTATGGTCTGAGTGTTTGCATCCCCTCCAAATACATGCGTTACCATTTGAATCCCCAGGGATCCCCTTTGAGAGGCAATTAGGCCATGTGGGTGGAGCCCTTGCAAATGGGATTCCTGCCCTTTTGGAGGAAGCCCTGGAGGGCTGGCTGGCCCCTCCCACAATGTGAAAACACAGCAAGAAGGCACCATTCAGGAACCAGAAAGCAGGTCTTTACCAGACACTGATCTGAGACTTCCCAGGCTCCAAAATTGTGAGAAATAAATTTCTGTAGTGAAAGCCAGCCAGCTTATGGTGTTTTGTTGTAGCAACCTGATAGGACTAAGCTAGGAAACATACTCACTTGTAAACATTTGTATAGAGTTTTATTTTATGAATGTGATATAATTTATTTACCCAGAGTAAATAAATACTAAGATACTAAATACCCAAGTTAGTGAGAGATATTTAGGTTATTTCTGATGTTTATAACAAATAATGGTGTAAAGAAATACCTTACACCACATCACTTAACACACATGTAAATGTATTTGTAGAGGTAGTTGCTGGGTCAAAGGTTATACACATTATATTGATAATTAATGCCAAATTGCCCTCCTAAGAATCTGTCCCGCTGTGTGTTATCAAACTTTTCAGACTTGCTGATCTGAGAGGTGATAAGTTATCTTGGTACAGTTTTTATAATAAGTGAGGTTGGGCTTCTTTTCGCACTATGAGTTCTTGCTATGTGAACTTTCTGTTCACGGCCTTTAGCCATTTCTGCTTATGAGTCTATTGGTCTTCATGCTTTGTAGAAATTTTTTTATGGATTCGGGAAGTTGGCCATGTGTGATATGAGTTGAACAGGATGGTTCTCAGTTTGTCTTCTTACATTGCTTGTGGGAGATCTTACTCTTTTCTCAAATATTCACATTTTTCAGTTGTGATGTTCGATCTCATGACTGTCGTGGATAGTGGTGAATATTCATCTTTTGAGAAACAAGCAGAACAGATGAGATGTTGATGTTGTTTTGAACTAAAAAGAATATGGCTTTGTCTTTAGTTGTTTTTGAAGACAATTCCCAACGAGGAGCATTGATGTATGTTGAGCCACATCTTCAGCACGTGACTTCTCGCGTCAATGGCGACAACTCCCGAGGATGACAACGGGGAGTGCCCATGCCCTTTTGTGCATATAAGCGATTGTATCTGTTAAAGTATTCTGCTGGATTAGCGGTCATGCAAAAGATCAGCAGGCACTTTCCACCACACAGATGTGGGCACGGCAGAGAGACGAGTGTCTCGGGCAGAGGAAGTGGGTGCTGTGGGGTGGGGTGGTGCAGGGTGAGAAGGAAGAGGGAAGGGGCTCGCCCCCTGTCCCAGGGCCACGAGGGATTTTGAAGAGTTCAGGACTGCTCTTTAATGCAAAAGCAACAGGCTCTGTTTTAAACTTTATTTACACACTAAATGGAATACACTTTATTTATTATTAGTTGAGGTCATTTGTGCAACGTTGCAGGTTGAATAACATCTTCCCAAAGGATATGTCCGTGTCCCAACTTCCAGTGCACTGTGAACTCGACATGATTTGGAGGCTGGGTCTTTCTTTGCAGCTATAATCAAGTTGAGATGATGCCATGCTGGACTGGGCAAGTCTTAATGCATGGATGGGTGTCCTTGTAAGAAGAGGGGAATTTGGACACAGAGACACAGAGAGAGTGTGTCCTGTGACAGGGGCAGAGATGGGAGTGGTGCAGCCACAAGCCAAAGAGCACCGAGGACTGCTGGGAGCCACCGAGGCCTGCTGGGAGCCACCGAGGACTGCTGGGAGCCACCGAGGCCTGCTGGGAGCCACCGAGGACTGCTGGGAGCCACCGAGGCCGGGGAGGCAGGGAACAGATTCTTGCTCAGAGCCCTCAAGAAGGGGCCAACCCTGAGACACTTTGGTCTCTGACTTCTGGTCTCTTGGCTGGTGGCCTGATACATTTCTGTTGTTTTCAGTCCAGGTTGTGGTACTTTATAATGGCAGCCCCCAGGAAACAGGTACCAGCCACAAGCATGAAAAACTGGCTCAGGCTAGCTCAAGCCAAACAAAACAAAACAGAAATACAAAATCAGAAAACAAGAGAGTTTATGGGAACAAATAAGACTTTAGAAGGAAAGAAAGCAGGAAATGGCCTGGAATTTGGCATCTACCCTGAGAGAATTCCTGTCCTGTGTTTGGTGAAGCTTCCCTGGCTGCTGATGGCGAGCAGCTGACAGCTCATGAAACTGCAGGCGGTTGTAATATTTGATATGGTTTTGATCTGCGTCTCCACCAAACCTCATGTTGCCTGTAATCCCCAGCGTCGGAGGTGGCGCCTAGAGGGAGGTGACTGGATCATGGGGGTGGGGTTCTCACCAACGGGTTGGCACCGTCTCCTCTGTGCTGTCCCCTCGGTGATAGTGGTTGACAGTGAGTGAGTGAATTGCCCTGAGATCTGTTTTTTAAAAAGTGTATAGGGTGCACCTCCCCATCTCTCTCTTGCTCCTGCTCCTGCCATATGAGATGCCATGTGAGATACCTGCTCTGCCTTGCCATTTGTGCCACGTTGCCCAGATGGCCTCAGGCGGTTCCTGAGGCCTCCCCAGAAGCAGAAGCTGCCATGCTTCCTGCACAGCCTGTGGAACCATGAGCCAATTAAACCTCTTTTCTGGCCAACTGTGGTGGCTCATGCTTATAATCCCAGCACTTTGGGAGGCCGAGGTGGGCAGATCACCTGAGGTCAGGAGTGTGAGACCAGCCTGGCCAACATGGTGAAACCTTGTCTCTACTAAAAACACAAAAATTACCTGGGCGTGGTGGCAGTTGCCTGTAATCCCAGCTACTCGGGAAGCTGAGGCAGGAGAATCACTTGAACCTGGGAGACGGAGGTTGCAGTGAGCAGAGATTGCACCATTGCACTCCAGCCTGGGTGACAAGAGAGTCTCAAAAAACAAAACAAAACAAAACAAAGCAAAACAACAACAACAACAAAAACACCTCTTTTCCTTATAAATTACCCAGCCTCAGACATTTCTTTATAGCAGTGCGAGAATGGACTAATATAGTATTAAAAAGGGGAAACGGCCTGGCAGTAGGGTGACATTTCGCTTGGTATTGCTGGCTCATGTTTCCGCTTCGTGTCATTTGCATGGCACTGCTGGCTGGGGGCTGGGGCGTGCAGCCAAGGACAGTGATCGTGGGATGAAAAGAAGAGGCTGAGTTCGGATTTTTTTAAGGAGGTGTTCAATAGGAGGGGATGGTTGATTGGGTATAACCTCAGGCTGCCTGACTCCGTCTCCCCAGGTAAACAGGCTTAACCATCGTTCAAGTCACATCAAGGTTCAATTTGATGCTAGTAATTTGATTCACAGCCAACCCGTACAAATCCATGTCCCATTCTTAGACATATAAAAAATGCTTTGATAATCGAAAGAGGTTTAAAATGATAATTATAAAGATGGACCCAGTAGTTTTCTTTGTTTTGATTATGAAATATTTTGAACATACAGCAATGTAGACAAAATCATATAAGACATCTATGTGTCCCCGACTAAGACGAAACAGATGTGAGAGTTTGGTGTATTTGCCTCAGGCCTGTATTCTTTTCTTTCTTTTTTCTTTTTTCTTTTTTTAAATAAATAGCAACACTGAAAAAGCTGAAACTCGTTAATTCCTGCTCTCATTCTTTCCTTTCAGAAATAATCACTCTTCTGAAGTGAGTGAGTATCAGGATCAGGCAAGCTTTTACACTTTTATGATACATATTTGCTTCTAAAAATATCTCATACTTTGTACTTCCCAGGTATTCTGTATTTAAGACACATAAATTGCGTTAGCCTATATGTGCCTTTATGTCACTTGCTTTTTGTTTCACGTTTTGCTTTTGAGATGTAGCTGCTATGGACAGGTAGCTCCAGCTCACCCATCGTGACAGCTGTCGTGTGTGCTATGACGTGGCTACACCCTAGCCTCTGTCTTCCTCTGCTAGGGACAGTCAGGGCTTTCCCACTCTTGAATGTTAAAGAGTCTGCTGCAGGGAACACTGTAGTCTCTGTCTCCCTTGTTCACTGGGGCTTCTTTATTCATTACTAATTTTACTGATTGCTCACTTAGCTTCTTTTGAAACTCAGCACCCATCTTTTTTCCTGATGTATGTATTGATGACTATGAATCTCTTTCCATCCTAGCATTATCCCACATGGATTTCATTTGTGCTCACTGAAACATTTTCTTTTTGGCTTTTTGTTTGACCCTGATTTTGTGTGTGTGTAAAAGTATGTGTTTATATGTGTGATGTCCACATGTACATAGGGCAGGCTGTAGTTATATGTGTGATGTCCACATGTACATAGGGCAGGCTGTAGTTATCACTTTCACAGAATTCTTGGGGGACAATGATAAAAGTCAGTGGGTCAGTGGCTACGGAGACAGAGATGGGGTGACTCACCTCTCCCAGTGATGGAAACCAAAGCTCCTGGCATCCAGGATCGACAGGGTTCAGAGGATGTGGGAGTGTGTCCTGCATATTTAAAACAAAGGCTGAGGAGCCTGGGAAGAGCTCCAGGGCAGTGGTAGAAGGATGCTCCAGTGGAGCGGTGGGGATGTCTGTGGGAGGGCAGAGCCTGACCTCGCAGGAGTTGTCAGTGTTTTGGTTGTTTTGCGCATGAATGTTCATGGCAGCCACATTCATAGTATCTCCAAAAGGGAGAACCCTTTGTCTCCCAACAGGTGAAGGAATATGCACACCCGGGCGTGTCCACACGGTGAACAGTGCTCAGTAGTGAGCAGAGACGAGCTCCTCACCTATGCAGCGCAGGAAGGAAACTCACAGTCATCGTGCTGAGTGACAGGAGCCAGACCCAGAGAAGCTCTCGCTGCACGAGGCCAGGCACGCAAAGTTCTAGAAAACACGAACTCATTTACGGTGGCAGAAAGAGGATCGACAGTTTTCTGATCAGCATGTTTTTAAACAGGGTGTAAGGGAATAAAGCTCCCTCCACACAGGATCTCCACAGGATGGAAATAGAATGGCGCGGGAAGGCTGTGTGTGACGATCTGTAAAACTATCCATAAACCAGGCATAGCCAGCTCTTCTCATCTTGAGGGAGGATCCTGGACCTGCTACCCCACTGCGTTTTAGTCATGCAGTGTGGACGTGGGAAGGCCCCTCTGCAGAGCACGGTGTCATGCAGCGTGGACACGGGAAGGCCCCTTTGCAGAGTGCGGTGTGCCCAACGCCATGTCTAAGGAGATGAGTGGACAGGGTACCTGGGGCTCCTGGGAATTGGAAAAGCAGAGAGTGGCTTCCTGATGAGGTGACGCCTACTTCTCAGGCTGGGAGGCTGCCAGGGCTGTGGTGAATTTCTAGAAGGGAGGAGACCATGGTGCTGGGCACAGGTGCATTGCAGCCACGTCTGCACAGCTCCTTGTGTGTCCTTTAACTTTATTCTCACAGCAGGTTGCTCTTTAGGGCCCCTGCCTGGGTTGGATCTGGCCCTCTCCTACCTGGGAGGGGTTTTGGCTTTTGCTTCACTTTTCTGCACCGGTTTCCTTACCTGCAAAATGGGAAGGCAATGGCGAATACCCAACAGGAAAGCCGTGAGGATTGCACGAGCTCATGTTCTAGGGCCTACGGAACCACGCCTCCTTCAGGGTTGCATGTCCAGGTACTTGTGGAATAAGTTAACCCGCCCAGTGAACAGTGTGAACACCTCCCGGGTGACATCCACTGATGCGGCGAGGTTCTGACCCTCAAGGGGACCTAGCAGAGGAGACAGTGAGCAGACGATTATCCTGCAACCTTCACTGTGCCTCGATGCAGGGAAGCACAGATGCTGGAGGCTCCACAGGGGTCCTCAACACCCCGAGGAGGGGGTCACCCTGTGAGACTGGGGGAAGGCTGGTCCTGAGGAACTGGTGAGGCAGAGCAGGAGGAGCGTCCCAGGGCGAAGGACCGGAGGGCAGAAGATCAAGGGGTGAAGGGGAGGGCGTCTGGTTTAGGAGTGGAGTGGAGACCGCCAAAGCAAGGCCCTGCTTACCTGCTTATTAACTGGCAGGACGAGGAGTGCAGCTTTGAAAATAAACTCCCATTCCCATCGCTGGCCTCAGGCACTAGATGAGATGCCAAGTGGTGTTGCAATCACAAAGTGTCTGGGGACTTTTGTGTGTTTGTAGAAGGTTGGCAAAGCATGTTTCGTATTTATCTGCAAAAGCCTTAAAGTCCGCGTTGAGAAGGTATGAAGGACATCGGGACACATGTATTTTATCCTCTTCCCTGTGATTTCACTGGGCTAGTGATCACAAAAGTGCTGCTCTATGGGACCTGGATTTTAATTGTAGAATTAATCAGATCAGCAGGCACTTGGGAACACTTACTGAAGTAAAAAAAGACAATTCAAAGATTCACTGAGTATTTCCTGCGATATTTATAAATAAAGAAATACAAAACTACTTTAACTCGAATGTTAAGAATCAAATTAACTCAATTTTGGCCAAGCATTCATGCAACGTCCATTAGGAAGTGGACCACAGAAAGCTTTCTGCCCAGAGGTTTATGATTTTATTCTTGGGAATGAAATGAGCAACCTACCGGAGTTCGAGTCACTTTCAAACTAAGCTGTGAACCTTGGGAGGCAGAAGTCCCGCAGGGTGACAGTTAGGCAATGTTTTTCATCGTTTCTTCCCAAAGACCAGCAGAGAATCTGCCTCTCTCATTTAGAGTGTCATGACCTCATTGTACCGTTTTCCAGCTTCATGGCTGTCTGTGTCTATTACCTCCGGGGGCTCTGTATCTGCCTCTCACCACTCTGCCCACCCCTTTCCTTTGAGGAACCGTTCCTCCCAGCCCAATGATTCAAATGGGGTTGCCAATAGTGGATTCTGCTACGACAGTCCCTGGGGAGCCTGTACTGCAGGACCTGGCTGGTCCCACCGCTCTTCCCCACCCAAGGATCAGCCCAGGTGGGTGTGAAGCCCAGCCCGGGCAGTCAGAGTCCTTTCCTGGAATCAGGAGGAGCTACAGGAGAAGGGAGAAGTCTTATTTTTGTGTGTGTGTTTGAAAAAACTTCCATGGAAACTGGAAGATAAAATTCTGAAGATCTTAAAGGCTATTTTCCTTTTAAAAGAGAGAAAGGTGACCTGAGTATAAAAGAATTGCTTTAGGCTGAGAGCAAACGATAAAAGCAGTACAAAGCAACCAGGAATCCCAAAGACGTCGCCTCAGTTCCTGGATTCAGCTGGGCCTGCGTCTGTCCCGACCAAGGACGCACTGGTCATGTGAAGACAGACCGTTTAATTTGGTTTACTCTACATGAAATCAGTTTCTTTAATTTCCAACTGCAAAAGTCCTAACTTGAACAATCGCCTTTCTCCTGAATAATAATGATAATGATAGCTTTAAGTGTAAGAAAACTGCAGTGGCAGCTAATACGGAGGAGGTTCTCTCTGGGTACCAGGCAGTGTGCTTCACGACTTATAGGTGAGCTTTCACTTATTCTTCATGACAAACTTTACAGCTGAGAAAAATGAAGTCAGAGACCTTGCCCAAGGCCGCAGCACACATAAGCCGTGGTTCCAGAACCTTCTGCTTTCTGACCTTGTTTTCAATTGCTGTTTTATGTGTCTCCTTAAAGGCTGTGTTTACCCTTCTCATTCACTGATTTATGCCAGCACCACCCACCCCCCGACTCCCCCAGCCCCACCATCGCCCAGAAGGTGATAAATAAATGCTGATCGAATGGCTGTATTTGAACCTGCTGGTGACAGGGTTGGTAGATGTGTCCTGCCCGTAAGATATTAATAACCATCACTAGGAATCCTTTTCTTTGTGTCGAGGGCTGTACTCATACCTTATTTCGTGCTCCTGGAAGGAGACAGCACTGCCTCCATTTGGGGTGGTCACGGACATCCGAGGCCCCGGAGGTCCAGAGTTACGTGGCCAGCTGCTAGCAGAGCGCTGGGCCCTCCTGCACTGCCAAAGCAGCTGGTTTTCTTGTCACGGCATCGGAGGGGAGGAGAGACGTGAGCAGGGCTGTGAGCACTCTGCACACACCAAGCACTTTATGTGCTGTCTGTCAGAATGATCCTGAGAGTGAGTTTTCTGCTGCTGACTTTATAGATGAGGACTCAGAGGCTGAGAGAGGCTGGACACCGGGCCCATGTTCCTTGCTAGTGGCCGGGGAGCCGGGATTTGCAGCAGAGGCGGTGAGAAGGCTGTTGTGGGGGTGGGTGACTGTCATCCTGCTGCCCTTGGGAACATGAACGTTGAGGAGCTGCGAACTGTGCTCCAGCGGTGCGTGAAGAGGTAGGCTGCTGGCCAACACCTGCGAGGCCTGATGGGCAGTCTTGACCCAGGGGGTTTTGCCAAGGCCTGGGGTTTGGCCTCACACTGCAGGGAGAGCCCAGTTTCAGTGAGAGCGAAGCCCCTCTCTCAAGGGTTCTGCACTTGGAGGAACCACACCGATGAGGACTGTGGCTTCAGAACAGACTCAGCTCTGAGCGTTTCTCATCATCCTGGCGTCTCTCACCATCCAATCTAAACACCATGGTTTCCTACCTGGATGCCAGCCCTCCCGGTCTCTTTCCTCACTGCCCCTGCCTTTAAAGAAAACGAGATCACGTGAGCTCACACGGTGGCCGGACGCATATTCTTTGGGGTCTCTAGCACTTTTACCCACTGGGAAAAATTATCTTCACATTCCCATCTGGCTGTGAGCTCTTGGAGGGCCGTGCTGAGTCTTTTACGTTTCAAATCCCCAGTTTCTAGAACAGTTGGCAATTATAGTAGGCTCGCAGTAGCTGTGTGTGGATTCTGATCAGACAGTGGAGAGCTAAGTGAGAGTGACCGGCAACGGTGCCGCTCAGAGAGGCCATCATTGCGTGGTCTCCTTCCACTCAAGTGAAGAAATCCTTGGCAGTGTTTCTAGGACTCTGGTTTATCCTTTCAATAATTATTCTTTGGGTTACTTTGAGATTTTTTAATTAAAAAAGATGCCTTATGTAAGAGTTCACACTCCTATTTTTGGGGGTTAGGAATATTCACATTTTTATCCTGGTGCTACTTCTGGTATACCTGGTGTGGACATGCCAACTTACCATTGGATCCAGCGGCTCTAACTTATTAGTGGGTCGATTTCTTTGTAAGATTATTGACACTAGAGGTACAGATAATATAGTAATATTTATTAAGCCACTATTTATGTTTATCAAATACTCATTCTGGACAAGGCACTCTGCTGCATGTTGGATGAGCAGGGACTAGCAATTAGACAGGACTCCATATGCTATGGAAGATGTAGACCCCAGAGACATTCTCTGGGACCTGATGAGTGGACTCCTGGGGTGGGCGCCACGCCAGCAGCAGGGATGGTTGCAGAGAGGGGGTGTCTGGAGAGCAGGGCAGTTCCGAAACGGGGTGCCTCACCCTTGCTCTTCTGATGCAGGGCTGTATCCTTCTCAGTGTGTGTGTGTTGTGGGGGGGTCCTCTGCCTTGCAGGACATGTAGCCACGTCCCTGACCTCCTCCTACCTGGTGTCAGTAGCATCCACACCCACACCCATCACGAAAACCACCAAGGCCTCCAGGCTGGCAAAATGTCCCATCCCATGTCCCATGGGGACAAAGTTGCCCCAAATCTAGAATCACTGTTTGAAACAACCCTGGACACGTCGTGCTGTGTTGCTGCTTCCTGCAGAAGCCAGAGCTTTGTTCTCAGCCTTGTAGCTTTGAGAGAAGGATTTTCTTTTTCTTTTTTTTTCAAGACAGGGTCTCACTCTGTTGTCCAGGCTGGAGTGTAGTCGTTCCATCTCAGCTCACCGTAGCCTCGACCTCCCGGGCTCAAGCAATCCTCCCACCTCAGCCTCCTGAGTAACTAGGACTACAGGCACACCCCACTGTGCCCAGCTAATGTTTGAATTTTTTATTTGTAGAGATGGGGTTTTGCCAGAGAGAGGCATTTTCTTGCTTCATAAAGAAGGTGGACCATTCATCTGGTTCTGGTGAATGAGCTGTAATTCACCAGGGATCCTTCTGTTACCCAGCAGCCCGACTTATTGCTTGGCTGAGTGCAGGGCTGAGAAGCCGAAGGACACAAAGCTGTCATCAACGGGATTTGGATCAGATGTCTAAGTGTGAACTCTCCAAGCCTCATGTGTTGTTGCCATGGTAGTTCTACTCAAGACACCTTGCTGGACAGAAAAGAGGAGCGCTTGTTCTGGAGGGAACCTGAATCCTTGTGCCAGTTCCCCAAGGCCAGCTGCTCATGCGTGCAGATGCCGCTTCTGAGTAGAGGAGAAAGTTGATGGTTGAATGTTCACCAAGGCAGGCAGGTGGTTTTAAGAGAAAATCTTATCAAGGCAGATCAGCCCTTGTCTTTACAATCAACATATTTAATTTTAGTGGCAAATTTATCCTAACTACATTAATAATGGGCCCCTTTACTCTTGCAGGATATAAATTGGACAATAGTATTTAGTTCATAGGGCTGTGATGGGAATTTAATGAGATTATGTGGGTTATATCTATCTACATTGACTGAGAAATTATTTTCTCAGAAATTAAAACAGGATAATTTATTAATATATTTAAAACCAATAATTATAAGCCTGCTGCATGTAAACAGTGATAATATCTATTTTTTATGGAAAATAATTATATCTTTTGAAACGAAAACAATTAGTGATGAGTGACTATTACGTTTTTATGATGTCTAGCTTAACAGGAGACAGCTGGATTCTTACAGCTGCCCCTGCCTTTAGTCTGCCATGATATCTGTTCTGGCTGAAGTATATGGAGAAAATTCACCCCCACATAGATGAGTAGTTGGAAAAGGGAGAGTTAATAACCTTTTCCTATGATTGTGGATGTTTTCCTTATCTGTACCAAAACTAGACAAGTGATAGTTTCTTAATGATTAATTGCAACATGAAATCTGAAACCACAGTAACAAACTTTTAACTTTTTTATGTGAAAATTCGTTTGTCATTCTTACTCTTTGAATTCATCTTGTCCCCCTGCAATTATACCATTTATAACATCAAGCATTTGTCATTTAGAAAACTCCACCGAATTGTGCAGATCTTCCAAATATTGACATATATCATGAATTTTATCGTTAAAAAATCACATTCCCTAATATCCCCATTGATTTTATCAGAAAACACTTTAAGTATCTGAAATCTGTTGAGTGTGCAGAGGCAGATATACATTTCCCGAAATTCAGATTTTCATTCTAGACCTCGAATTGTGTTCTTGGCAAGAGACGGTGTCAGTTGTGCTCCTTGAGGCAATGGCTCCCTCCATTCATTTCTGAGAAAATACCAGCCATAAACTCAAGTCTGGATTCCCTTAGTTTGTCCGCTATCTTTCTTCAAAGTAAAAACCGTCCTATTGGCCAGGCCTGGTGGCTCATGCCTGTAATCTCAGCACTTTGGGAGGCTGAGGCGGGCGGATCCCCTGAGGTCAGGAGTTCAAGACCAGCCTGGCCAACATGGTGAAATCCCATCTCTACAAAAATACAAAAATTAGGCAGGCATGATGGCGGGTGCCTGTAATCTCAGCTACTTGGGAGGCTGAGGCAGGAGAATCACTTGAACCTGGGAGGTGGAGCTTGCAGTGACCCGAGATCACACCTCTACACTCTAGCCTGGGCAACAGAGCAAGACTCTGTCTCAGAAAAAAAAAAACAAAAAAACACCAAAAAACCCAAACCGTCCCGTGAGTAAAGTTTTCTCTGAGATGACCGCAAACTTCCATCTGTAGCAGACAGGCTCTCTGTGTCCTTCCAGTTTGTGCATTGAACATGCATTGAAAAACATGCATTGAAGAGTTGAGGCTTTATACAATTCACAATTTATGCGGCTTCTTCAGGGACAGTCTTTAACGGAAGTGGCATTTCTTTTGCAGGTAAGTCTGTGGGGGCCAAAAGGACAATGATCACTGCTGCAGGTCAGTGCCATGCTTCGTATCATGCTAAAGAATGAGCAGTTCTTCCTGTCATTTCTTTGGAACCATTAGTACAAATATCAACACAATAAGAAGGATAAATAACATCTTAATATTCTGATGAGAATAGTTTTGGTCTTGTGGACTCACAGGTCTCTTCCAGGGACTCTCAGGTGTCTGCAGCCCACACTATGAGAACTGACGGATTAGGGGAACAAAGAAGGAGGCAAAGAAAGAATTCTGGGTGTGTTTGGGAGCCCGTAGGACTTGCTGATGAACGGGAAAGTGAGAGCAAGAGATGATATATTTATGGGCCATTTTCATCTAATTAAAATAACATATGACTCTAATTCTCTTCCAGGTCTGTACATCTTCAGAGTAGAAACCTCTGAGCTGTGAGCTTTCAGTAGAGCCCTACCAGACGCCAAGTGCGTGGAAGCTAACTTCAAACTCTCTGTGAAGAAACCCATTGTTAAGGATTTTAGGTGAAATCTTCTCATTGTCTTTCATTTAAGCTGTGTTTGATTAGACCATCCTCGTCTCTGGGCAACACATTAGATTCCTGCACCACCACCTGGTCTCATAATAGCTGGTTGCTATAAAACCATGACAGCTGCATAGGCCTGGGGTCCTTTCAAGGTTCTGTAGCTGAGTGCTGGTGCTCTCGATTGCTGGAGAACTTCAGTGCAGTTAAACTCTGCTGGTTGCATTTATAGTAAAAATCAACAAGGAAAACAAATTACACTAAACCTATGCAGCGTCTCATTTATTGTTCTGCTTATTTTGTTTATAATGTTCTCTTTTAAAAAATCCTTGTTTTTAGCTGGAAAGCAGTAGGATTTGGCAGAAACAAGGAGCTTTCCAGCTTCTGACAAGGTTCTCTGCTTCCCCTCCTGCTCTCGCAGGCATTGCTCAGTGATCACTGGAGTGTCTACATCAGTCCCAGCTTTGGCTCAACATTGCAGAGGAGAGCCCTGTCCAGTGAAACTCCAGCTGTGCAAAAGTCATCCACAGAGGGCTACATGTGGAAGCCAATGAACCATCTGGGAAGTTTTTACAATAAAACAGACCATAGACGTTGGTAGCTTGGCCCAGGGTAGGCCACAGTGAAATCTGGTCCATGAGGGACCTAGAGACACTGAAATCATCCCAAGGTGAGTTGTTAAGATTGTAAATCCAAGTTAAACACACCTGAAGTAAAGAATATATAAAATAAAAGTAAGCCTTCTGAGTCTAGTTATTGACTAACTTTAATTACTTACACAAAAGGCAACAATTGCTGAGGTACTTCATTGTCTATGAGCTAAATGTGCCAAAAAAGAGATGCTTAACAGATGGCGATGTTAAGAAATTCCTGGTTTTAAATCTGTACAGATGCATTAGGTTGGAACAAACACCACATTTTTCTGACCCTTCCAAGCTCTACACATCATAAAATGCCAGCTGATACTCAGGTACTAATTACAAAAACAGTGCCATATATGAAAAAACAAAGTGTGTGCAAAAAGCAGTCTTTTCTAGTTTCCCAGGAATCTCGATGTTCTTCAAAAATCTATCACCTTAACTTTACAACATGTGAAATATGGATAATATGTTTTTGCGGGACTTTTTATCCTAGAAAAATCCTTCACCTTGTTGGTGCCATTGTGTGTAAGGTTAGATTCTTTAGCTTAATATTCATGTCTGTTAATCCACCAGCATTAGCAGAAACTCTGAGTACTCTGAACTATCACTGCAGATACCCAGTTCTGATGAACCGCCTCTGCGGAATGTTTCTAGTTGGCCTATCATAATTGGTGTGGGTAAAGGTAGCCAGTATACAAAAATTAGAGAGGAATTCAAGTATTATATAGAAGTTAACCACCAATTATACCTATAACTGGAGAACAGTAACTGTGTACATATAAAAGTCCAGGAGATGATCACCATTTATCCTGCCTGGGTACAGAGAGCATTTCTGGAAATCATTATCTTGAAGGCACGAGATGGTAATAAATTACCTCTAGTAGTATGGAAACCATTGCAGTGTTAAAAAGACTACAAGACTTGGTCTCATGCACTAACCTGATTGATATAAACATGATGGCCCTCTTCTTATGGTAAGAGACAAATGTATTTCAAACTTCTTGATAATGGAGTATAAGTCAAAATTGTTCTTAGTTCATCTAATGCCATTACAAACTTGGCCATCACAGATTCTTTCTCAACTATCTACAAAACATGAATTTTTATGTAGCATTTTGTCTGACATGGAATTAAATTATTTTCAGTTGAAATGGAGACATTTTTAAGCAAAACCATTATGCAATCATGATCAAACTTCCTTAGCCACAAACAATCAAGCTGAATGAGAACTTGAAGAATAACCTGGAATAGATAGTTCTAGAAAACAATAATACTAATATTAATACAATAATAACAATATTAATAATTAACATTGTTGTTATAAAAATTACAAACAGATTTTTCATTGCTTAATATGTCATTTCATGGTCAATATTAAAATCCAGTTTTGTTGGTCTATTAATGAGATAATGTTCCATTAATGAGGTAATATTCTGCTAGGGTTTGAGTTTGTCCTACCAAAACTCATGTTGATATGCATCCCCAGTGTGGGATAGCGTTGGAGGTGGGGCCCAGTGGAAGGTGTTTGGGTCATGGGGGTGGATCCCTCATGAATGGCTTGGTGCTATTCTCTTGGTAGCAATTTCTGGTGAGGTTGATTAGTTGTAGTAGGAATGGATTAGTTCCCATGAAAGCAGGTTGTTATAAGGCCAGTATACCCTTGGGATCTGTCTCTACATGTATCTGGCTCCTCTCTGACCTTCTCTGCCGTGTAGGATTGTGTTAGTCTATTCTCACACTGCTAATAAAGACATACCTGAGACTGGGTAATTTATAAAGGAAAGAGGTTTAATGAACTCACAGTTCCACGTGGTTGGGGAGGCCTCACTATCATGGTGGAAGGCAAAGGAAAGGCAAAGGCACGTTTTACATGGTGGCAGCAACAGCGCATGTGCAGGGGAACTCCTTTATATAAAATCATCAGATCTCATGAGACTTATTCACTATCATGAGAACAGTGAGGGAGAAACCACCCCCACGACTCAATTATCTCCACCTGGACCTGCCCTTGACACGTTGGGATTATTACAATTCAAGGTGAGATTTTTTATTTTTATGTTGGTTTTGTCATTTCATTTTTTTTTAAATTCCAGAGGTTTTTGGGGAACAGGTGGTATTTGGTTACATGAGTAAGTTCTTTGAGTAGTGATTTGTGAGATTTTGGTGTACCTATCACCCAAGCAGTACACACTGAACCTAATTTGTAGTCCTTTATCCTCTGCCCCCTTTCTACCTTTTCCCCTTTGAGTCTCCAAAGTCCATCATGTCGTTCTGATACCTTTGTATCCTCTTAGCTCCTACTTATGATAACATATATATTTGGTTTTCCATTCCTGAGTTACTTCACGTAGAATAATGGTTTCCAGTCCCATCCAGGTTGCTGCAAATGCCATGTCATTAATTTATTCATTTTTATGGCTGAGTAGTATTCTATCATATGTATATATACCCCAGTTTCTTTATCCATTCATTGACTGATGGGCATCTGGGCTGGATCCACATTTTTGCAATTGCAAATGGTGCTGCTATAAACATGTGTTTGCAAGTATCTTTTTCACATAATGACTCATTTTCCTCTGGGTAGATACCCAGTAGTGGGATTGCTGGATCAAATAGTAGTTCTTCTTTTTGGCCGGGTGCCATGGCTCACACCTGTAGTCCCAGCACTTTGGGAGGCTGAGGCAGGCAGATCACTTGAAGTCAGGAGTTCAAGACCAGCCTGGCCAACATGGTGGAACCTGTCTCTACCAAAAATACAAAAATTAGCCAGGCATGGTGGTGTATGCCTGTAGTCCCAGCTACTTGGGGGGCTGAGATAGGAGAATCACTTGAACCTGGGAGGTGGAGGCTGCAGTGAGCTGAGATGGTGCCATTGCACGCCAGCCTGGGCAACAGAGCGAGACTCTGTCTCAAACAAAACAAAACAAAACACAAATAGTAGTTCTACTTTAAGTTCTTTGAGGAATCTCTACACTGTTTTCCATAGTGACTGTACTAGTTTACATTCCCACCAGCAGTGTAGAAGTGCCAAAACCCCTCTTTTCTTTGTAAATTACCTGGCCTCAGGTATTGCTTTATAGCAGCACAAAATGGACTAAGAAAATTGTCTTGTAGAGACAACTTGGCATATAGTCAGGAGTCATTTAACAACAGGCATAGTCCTGAGAAATGCATTGTTGTGTGATCTCATCTTTCTGCAAACACCATAGAGTATACTCACACAAGCCTACATGATACAGCCTACTGCACATCCAGGCTATATGGTCTAGTCAATCACTCCTAGGCCACAAACAGCATGTCACTACACTGAACACTGTAGGCACTTGTAACACAATGGTAAATATTGGTGTATCTAAACATAGAAAAGGTACAGTAAAAATATGGTGTAAGGGATAAAAAATGATACAGCTGTCTCGGGCATTTACCATGAATGAAGCTTGCAGGACTGGAAGTTGCTCTGGGTGGGTCAGTAGGTAAGGAGTGAGTGAATGTGAAGGCCTAGGACTTTATCATACATTACGGTTGCCTTTAAAAACACTGTACACTCAGGCTGCACTAAATGTATTTAAAACAGCTTTTTTCTTCAATAATAAATGCACCTCATTTTTCTATACTTTATAGATTTTTTAATTTAAAAAACATTTGGCTCTTTTATAATAACGTCACTTAAAACACAAACATACGGCTGTGAAAATATATTTTCTTTATATTTTTATCCTATAAGCTTTTTACTATTTTTAATATATATATTTTTTTACTTTTAATCTGTTTTGTTGAAAGCTAAGACGAATACACACATCAGCCTAGACCTACATAGGTCAGGATCATCAGTGTCACCGTCTTCTACCTCCACATCTTGTCTCACAGGAAGCTCTTCAGGGGCCATAACACACGTGGAGCTGTCGTGATAACGTCTTCTCCAGACACCTCCTGACGGACCTGCAGGAGGAGCTTCTTAAGGCGGTATCACTCTTCAGAAATATGTCCATGGCAAACCAATGTATGTTTGCCTTCCCTTGCCTTGCCTTGCCTTGCCCTGCCCTGCCCTGCCCTGCTCTGCCTTGCCTTGCTTTGCCTTGCCTTTGAGATGGAGTCTCTCTCTGTCACCCAGACTAGAGTGCAATGGCATGGGCTTGGTTCACTGCAACCTCCGCCTCCCGGGTTCAACCAATTCTCCTGCCTCAGCCTCCTGAGTAGCTGGGATTACAGGCATGTGCCACCATGCTGGCTAATTTTGTATTTTTAATAGGGAAGGGGTTTCGCCATGTTGGCCAAGCTGGTCTTGAACTCTTGACCTCAGGTGATCCACCTGCCTCGGCCTCCTGAAGTGCTGGGATTACAGGCATGAGCTGCAGTGCCCAGCCTGTGTCTTTATCATAGATTTGCATGTGCGATACATTGCACTATGATGGTATAATAGCTACGATGTCACCAGGCCATAGGTTTTCAGCTCTATTGTAATCTTATGGGACCACTGTTGTATTCGTGGTCCATCATTGACCAAAGAGTCTTTATGGGGAGCATGACAATTTTGTTTTTAAGTTACTATGCATTAGATAGTGGGTCTTTTTGACTCCTGTATAAATTCTTAGGAGGAAAGACTCCTAAATATGTATGATTGCATTGTTGTCCTTCAGCACTCAGCAAAATGCTCATGATCATGGGAAAATGACAACTTTTTGCCACTCCATTTCCTTATTAGAAAGAGGAAGAAGTCAAATCGGTGCTCACTCAGCACCCCCAGCCCATGTCTAAAGCTGGAGAGAGTGTGATTCTGCCATGTACTTGTTAGTTGCTTATCTGATTAATCAGGTTGAGGGAAAACATGTGGTAATTACACGTTCAATTAGCAACATTAATGTTCTCTGTCTCCAATCTCCTTGAAATTCTTCGCTATTTTTAAAATTTGGAAGATGTCATTGTTCTTTTAGAATTACAATTCTCTACTTGATGACTTCTCACAAACATTGACTGAAAGAGGTCTTAGAAACTGTGCTAGTTTTTTAAATCCCTCTGCAAAAGTGCAGCTTCTCTGCTGACTTTAATTCATTAATGTAATTATAGTTCAGTAAAGCACAGTGGCTGGGTGATACTGATGCACTTCTGTTCCGACTTCCGCTGCCATGCTCCTCTGGACCCTACTCAATCTGCCCACTTTTATCACAGGCTTGCTTTTTCCAAACAATGATGTAGAGTAGTCGATACAATCAATCACATACAATGGATTACAGAATTACATACCATAAAATAGGTAATACTTTAATAAATTACCACAATAGATAATTCGGTATGTAAATAATATGCAATAGAATAGCAGCATTCAATAGCACCTGCAATCATACAGTGCATTCTGAATTATCTCAGATTAAAAGTGGCTCTGGCAAGTTAAAAATCCAGTAGCATAACAATTGGAGTCGTCAGTAAGGGGCCCCTCAAATGCCTGATTTGGGGAGGTGGTGGTTGAAACTCCCATACAAAATAGGAATCCTGTTGTTTATCATTGCATCATGAGTCTACTTTGTGGACTCCCTAGGAGTTTTAAATAAAACTCAAATTCCCTGGAGAGAAGTCTTACTTTCTGTGTCTACTGACTAATCCTAAATTGTCAGGGGTTAGGCTCTTGGGTAGTTGACAGCTGGGAGCAAGAACCTGGGAATGGCAATCAAGGGCCTGCTTTTCCTCGCACCCCAGATCCCACACTCACCGAGGCCTGTGCAATGTGGTAAAGAGGGAAGGAGGCAGAAGGGGAGGCCTGCTGAGGGTGGCTGCAGGAGCGTCTGCACCTGACACCTGGCTGGAACGTGGCGCGCGCTTTCCCATTGACACTGTAACATCAACGGTGGTTAATTCTGCAGTACAATTAGAATGAGAGGCCCACTCCTATATTAGTTAGGTAGGGCTTAGTCAGGTGGGTTTTTACAGAAATAGTATTATCAGCAGTAGTCTGGCCTTAATAGAGAACAGGTGGAAAACTCCCCAGGACCCCTTCCTCCATTATTTGATATTATCTTAAGTCAGAAGAGCACTAGAGGCTACATCTGAAAAATGTTTCCTCCACTGTGTTCATTGCAGCTAGTGTGGGTTTGTGGCGGCATCTCTGCTTTGAGCCAGTTCCAGTCATCTGTGAACAAATGTATAAATCTAACAAGGTTTATAAAAGGTAGGATTCCCAGATCTGCCACAGACTCTGAGTTTATTCTTTTTGGGTTATGAGAGGAAGACACAAGACTCCTGGCCTAAGCAGGGCCCCTCCTCCTCCCTGGTGCTAAGTGGATTTCCACGGCATGGGCTCCCACAAACATGGAAAAGGCTTACGAAAGCTACTGTGTCTCCAGAGCCTAAGTGACCAGGACTGTCTCGTTTGGTGCCTGTGAGGGACATGGTGCAGAGTTCCCAGTCCCCATGGCATTGAGAATTCATTGTCAGAATATCTTATTTAATAATTTCTGAAAATTTTCCATTGAAATGGTCTCTGCTCACCCCTGGGTTCTCCTAGGCCACCCTAGAAATGCAGAACCCACACTGAGAGGGTGACTGGGTCCTGGCAGGTGGAGCGAGAAGGGAATATTGATGACTCTGTTTCCAGAAAAAAGACATTGCAAAATCCAAACAGTCACCTTTTCAGCTTAAACACAACAACAAAAGCTCTTTCCATTTTTGGAGGCTGCCTATGTATCTAGTTGTGAATTTACAGAAACTCTTAGATGCTTCCATTCCTTTTTACTGTCAAGATACTCATAGGAAGGAAATGAGAAAAAAGTTAAACTTTTAGGTGTATGCATTGCCTCAAAGGCTTCTGCATGAACCCCACTGATGGCTGTAGACACAGGTCTTCACCCGTGTTGAGTGGACTGCACAGTCCTACCCCGCATCTATTGGACTGCACAGTCCTACCCCGCATCTATTGGACTGCACAGTCCTAATGCTCCTGAGCTACAAGACTGTTTGTTTGTTTCTTATCAAAAAAGAAACAAATATTTTGATGATTTAGTGTTACCAGAGAATTCTTCTACTCAGTGTCAGGTTTCAATAAGGCCCTCAGGATTCACGTGTTTATTATTTCTTGTTTTAGTCACTTAAGAACACTCAAAAGGTTGGAGACACATAGCAACTTGAATTTTCCTAAGTGTTGAGATGCTCTCTGCTGGGAGTGTGCACAGAGCAGGTCCCTGAGCTAATGATGGAGCCTTGCCGATCCCTCGACACCTGTACCCCAGTGCCTGTCTGCTCTCAGATCAACTGTTCATGTTTATGAATCGGGGAATTCAAGTCTTAAAGGGAACCCCTGGACACTGGAAGGCAAGAATCGAATACAGATACTTCTTAATTAGAAAGAATTTGAGGGTTTTAGCTTCATCATTTAACACATTGAAGCCAAGAATCCTGACATTTCTGAGTTTTGCCAGCGTTACATCTGCAGTCAATCATAATTTTTGAAAGCTCTGTGGCATTAAAAAGATGATACCGGGGCTTGTCATGGGGTTGCGGGGATGGGGTAGGGATGGCATTAGGAGAAATACCTAATGTAAATGACGAGTTAATGGGTGCAGGAAACCGACACAGCACATGTATACATATGTAACAAACCTGCAAGTTGTGCACATGTACCCTAGAACTTAAAGTATAATTAAAAAAAAAAAAAAGATGATACCTCGACATATTTCTTAATCTGCATGCTCCCCAGACTCATGGCTTATTTCCCATTCAGATAAGAAATTGTTATGTTAATTGAGCTGCTCTATGCTGAGAATGGTGCAGGGTTATGACTTAGTCACTTTTTCATTTTAACTACTTGAGGCTTAAACCTTAACCATGGCAATGACTGTCTTGCCTCTTCCCAGAGGCAATCTGGGCAGCTTCACGTCTCCCACATGATGAGAACCAGGGACACTGGTCAACACCCAGACTGTCGTCTGGCAAGAACAGAGTTTGTCTCCCCGTTCAGTGCTGCCCGGGACCCAGGCACCAGGACTCCCTACCCCTCCGTGGGAGAGGCTCAGGCCAGTACACCTTCACGCCAGGAACATCTGAAACAGAGGCTATCCCACTTTTCCAACCTGAATTTTAGTAATTTCTGTAAGTTCATTGTTGAAGTCGATTGCATTTGCAGCTTCTAGTGTCATTCTTTGGTATTGCTTACTTGATATCCCTTAGAATAATTAGCTGTTGGCCTGCGATTATGTCAAGTTTGTAATATGTTTGTTGAAACAGTCACTTGCTGCTCAATAGTTTGGCCAGTTTTATGATTGACTGGATCATAGTTTGAGGCAATAGTAAGAAATCATAAGTTCTTGTTTGAAAAAGTTAAAAACATGTTCTAGGAATAATTGTTATTATTGAAAATCAAATAATTACTTTCTACCTAAAGCATGGGTGCATTTTTCAGTACGTAATCCATGGTCTCTTCTCTCTTTAAACGGCTGGTGAGAAGTTGCCCTCAGATAATAGTGAGTAATATATTACAAGCACCAATGCAGAAGTTTCTTTTACGATGTTAGGTCTTTTGGGCAGTTGAGTCTTTCTGGAAAGGATTTATATCATGTGACTTTGTAGCAGGAGAAAGTTAACGTGACCTCAAAACCCCTGGGCATGCACCAGCTCTGTGCAGAGGCCCCTGTGCAGGGTACATGTGTCCAGCCTGCGATTATTACTTCTCTGCTTTCTCAACCACTTTTTTTTTTACATTTTAATTCTTTAATTCTTGTGGGTACACAGTAGGTGTATGCACTTATGGGGTACTTGAGATTTTTTGATACAGGCATGCAACATGTAATAATCACCTCCCAGAGAATGGGGTATCCATTCTCTAAGCAGTTATCCTTTGTGTTACAAACAATTCAATTATACTCTTTTAGTTATGTTTAAATGTACAATTAAATTATTATTGACTGGAGTTGACCACTCTTGTTAATTCTGTTACCAAGACAAGCAACTTGGATGTTAAAAGATAAATGGAAGCGATAGAATTCTACACTTCAGCCTTTGCTTAGCATTCAGCTAAGGAAAAATACCCAGAGAACCCTTATTTCCTGGTTCTATGTGACTTGAGAGCTACCTTGATTGACAGAGCATCTCCTGGAGCAACCAGTGAGCAGCAGTGAGTCCGTGTCTTCCTAGGAGTCCTCTCTATCTTTGCTCCACCTTCCTGCAAACCCCAAGGTCAATGAAAGAGAGTTGAATCTAGATGTAAATGTTCTACAAGCATTGGCACACAAATGCGTCCTTTTTCAATCACCAAAGAAAGACAGTAAGCATGTTTTTTATTTTTTTATTGTTTAAGTTCCAGGTTACATGTGCAGGATGTGCAGGTTTGTTACACAGGTAAACGTGTGCCATGGTGGTTTGCTGCACCTATCAACCCATCACCTAGGTATTAAGCCCAGCATGCATTAGCTCTTTATTCTAATACTCTCCCCCTCACCCTCCCCAGACAGGCCCCAGTGTGTGTTGTTTCTCTGCCTGTGTCCATGTGTTCTCATTGTTCAGCTCCCACTTATAAGTGAGAACATGTAGTATCTGGTTTTCTGTTCCTTCATTAGTTTGCTGAGGATAATGGCTTCCAGCTTCATCCATGTCCCTGCAAAGGACATGATCTCATTCCTTTTCATGGCTGCGCAGTATTCCATGGTATATATGTACCATATTTTCTTTATCCAGCCTATCATTGATGGGCATTTGGGTTGATTCATGTCTTTGGTATTGTGAATAGTGCTGCAGTGAACATATGCATGCATGTATGTTTATGATAGAATCATTTCTATTCCTTTGGGTCTATACCCAGTGATGGGATTACTGGGTCAAATGATTTTGCCAGTTCTAAATCTTTGAGGAATCATCACACTTTCTTCCACAATGGTTGAACTAATTTACATTCCCAAATTCTTCCATTTTTAAATGCCCTTTCATCAACCGAGTCTTGCATGGGAAGGCACTGTGGGACTCGCTCTGAAGTGGCCTGGTGTGGTGGCTGATGGATATATGAGTTGCCCGGAGCAGTGCTGGCACCTGGGTAGCCTCTTTACTGTTAATGGAGATTAAAATTGACAACAAACATGTAAGTAATTGTTGTCAAATATGTCCACATTTGTGCTTAATGCATTCAATTATTTTTCTACCAAGACCTCGCAGAAGTGATGCTTGGGGATAGAGACAGCTCGAGGGGGAAGACCTTCAGGGCTCTTGGTGGCTGTTAGTTGTCATTTCATTATTCCATATGATGGGTGAAAAGGAAGGTAAGGTATGAGCAAATCTGAAAATGGTGAAGGCTTACATTTCACCCTCATAGAAGTCACAAAATAGAATTTTAACGCATGGTGCTTGATTTAAAAATTAATCTTCATGCTGAATACACTTAACAGGTATATTATGTGAAACTTGCGGAAGAATGTCAGTCTCATTTAGGGTCTGCTGTGTATTCCAATAACCATACAATAACACAGACCACCACACTAACCACCTGCAGGCCTTCAAAATGTGGTTCAAATCCCATCACAGTTGTGGCCTTGTCTCATCTTGATGCCAAGTCCTGTCCATTTTAAATTTTCTTTTCTTTCTTTCTCTCTCTCTCTCTTTTTTGAGACAGTGTCTCGGTCGCCCAGGCTGGACTGCACTGTGCAGTCATGGCTCTCTGCAGCCTCGACCCCCTGAACTCAAGCAATCCTCCCACCTCAGCCTCCGGAGTAGCTGAGACTACAGGTATGTACTACCACACCAAGCTAACTTTTTATTTTTTGTAGAGATGGGGTCTCACTATGTTTCCCAGGTTAGTCTCCAACTCCTGGGCTTAAGAGATCCTCCTTCCAAAGTGTTGAGATGGAAGGTGTGAACTACCAGGCGCAGCTCAATTTTTAATTTTCTATGATAAGAAAGAACATTTAATGCCATTCAATTGTTTTGAAGTGATTTTTTGAAAAGCTGACCTTGAGTGCTCTCCAAGGTCTTGCCTGTGTGCTTAGAGATTTACGAGCGTGGTCTCCTGTAATCCTTGTGACTGTGCCATCTCAGCCAGGAAGAGAGTGGTGGCAACTTCCTCCTTGTCGGAAAGCCTGTTAGATGGGGAAGTTGGATTTGAAAACTTGGGGGGAAGAATGTCAGGGCTGGCCATGCCCTGGTTTCCGGCAGTGGGGTGTTGGCATGGGCAATCCATTGTGCTTCCTTCCTTAATCAGATCAGCTCAGGGCTGGGCCTATGGACTGTGAGGATGTTGGGAAACCTAGGTGTGACCCGCTCTGCCAGAGGCCACCTGCCTGTGGAGCCTGTGGGAGCACATGGCCTCCTGACTGAAGGTCCCTAACCCCCCTGTGAACCACCCTGGAACAGGCCTGAGGTCCTTGACCACACACCACAGCGATGGTGACAGGGAGGCCAGCCCTCTCACTTCCCATGCACGTAGGTCCCGGCGAGGTCAGAAAGGTCTGTGCGGGGGGCCCCTGCCCTGCACTGTGCCCAACCAACTTCTCCACGCTGTCTTGGGTGGAGTACTCACCTTTTAGGGCTTGAATGGGGATTGCATGAGATAACGTGTGTGAAGCATAAGGTAACATGTGTGAAGCATGCCTGGCACAAAGAAGTGCCTGCTGATTGTTAGCCATTATGATTGTTAAGTGCAATGTGGCACACAAAGCTCTTAGCACTGTGGCTGTGAGATAGACAGTGCTCTGCAGATGTCAGCTCCTTGTAGCTATTGGACATTGTTTCTTCAGCCTCCCAAGTCAAGGAAAACCAGACAAAATATCAGGATTGATGTTCAGGTTAATTGACAAGAGAGTTGTCATAGTCCCTTGGTAAGCAGGGAGAATCCTCTGCCCTTAGTAAAATTTAGTGGCTGGTGAAAAAGGAAGGTGTGTCCTTTACAGAAAAGGATGAAAGGCTTTCTTTCTCTTTTTACATTCTAAATCATTTACTTAAAATTTTTATTCATCTAATTACAGATAAACATAGTTTTGCATAAGGATGTAAAGATAATTTTTTAATGTTTGGTATAGGTTCTTTTTTTTTACTAGAAATTGTTACTGAAATAATTATAGACAAGCATGTAGTTTTAAGAAGTTATACTTCACCTACTTTTCCCCAATGGTAACATTTTTCAAAACTATTGTATAGTATCAGAACTAGGATATTGACACTGATTGATAGGCTCAAACCATCTTATTCAGACTTCCCCAGTGTTGCTTATACTTACGTGTGTGTGTGTGTACTTAGTTTATCTAATTCTATCACATCCACCCCACCATAGTCAAAATGCTCCAAAGGATCCTGCTGATAGCCCTTTTACAGTCACAGCCATGCTCCTCCCCCCCACAACAAATCCCTATCCCGGGCAGCCACTATTCTGTTCTCCATTTCTAAAATTGTGTCATTTCAAAAATCATATTTGAATGGAATCACACAGCATGTAATCTTTTAAGATTAGCTTTTTCTTTGAGTATAAGTCTTTAGAGACTCATTGAGGTCTGCAGGTCCTTTTTATTGCTGAGTAGTATTCCGTGATAGGGGTGCATTGCAGCTTGTTCACTACTTACCTGTTAAGATACATCTGGGTTCTCAGTTTGGTGCTATTATGATCAAAACTACTGTGAACATTCATTTACAGTGACATGGTTAGGCTTTCTGTCCCCACCCAAATTTCATCTTGAATTGTAATCCCCATAATCCCCACATGTCAAGGGATAGACCAGGTGCAGGTAACTGAATCATGACAGCAGTTTCCCCCATGCTATTCTCATGATAGTGAGTGAGTTCTCATGAGATCTGATGGTTTTATAAGGGGCTCTTCCCCCTTTTCTTGGCACTTCTCCTTCCTGTCGCCTTGTGAAGAAGTTGCCTTGCTTCCCCTTCACTTTCCTCCATGATTGCAAGTTTCCTGAGGCCTCTCCAGTCATGCTAAACTGAGAGTCAATTAAACCTCTTTCCTTTGTGAATTACCATCTCAGGCAGTTCTTTATAGCAGCATCAAAACAGACTAATACATACAGGCATTTGTGTGAATGTAAGTTTTCATTTTTCTGGAACACTGAGTTTTATAAGAAATCACCAAACTGTGTATAGAGTGGCCGAGCCCTGTTGCATTCTTACTAGCAGTATGCCAGTGACCCAGTTCCTCCACCTCTTCAACAGCATTTGGTGACTTTTTAAATTTTAGCTTTCTATTGGTGTAGAGTCATATCTTACTGCAGTTTTATTTGCATTTTCATGATGGCTAATGATGTTTGCCACCTGTGTATCCTCTGGTGAAAGATCTGTTCATGTCTTATGCCTGTTTTCCAGTTGAATTGTTTGTTTTTCCTGTTAAAGATGGAAAGATCTTAATATTTTCTAGAGACTAGTCCTTTGTTGGATAGGTGGTTTGCAGAGATTTTCTTGCAGCCTGTAGTGTTTCTTTTCATCATCTCCACATGGGCTTTCACAGAGCAAATGGTTTTAATACTTACCAAGAGTCATTTATCAATATTTCCATTTACTGATTCTGCTTTTAATGTCAGATCCAATAACTTTTTGCCTAGTCTTATATCCTGAAGGTTTTTCTTTTTGTTTTCTACAAGTTTAGTGGTTCTAAACTTGCATTTTACATTAACTTCATCATCCGTTTTGAGTTAATTTTGTGTGTTACGAGGTTTAGGTTGAGGCTCATGTTTGCTGCCTATGGATGTCCATATGTTATATTACATGTTGAAAAGTGCGATGTTCTTTTGGATGTTTCAACTTGGATACTCTACAGTCCTCAGTTATTTACTCAAACCTTAATTTAGTGCTATGGAGGTATTGATTTTTTATTTGTGATTAAAGTCCATAATCACTTGACTTTAACTAAGGGATATTATCCTAGGTAATCCAAGTGGATCTGGTTCAATCAGCTGAAAGGCTTTGAAAGCAGAGATGAGGGCTCCCTGGAGAAGAAGAAACCCTACTTATGGGCCAGCACCAGCTCATGCCTAACCATGGATTTTGGACATGACCAGCTAGCTGCCTAATCCCAACTCCTTGCAACAAATGCTTACTAAGTATCTCCTACTCTTTCTGCCTCTTTGGTTGAACCCTGCCTGATACAAAAAGAATATTCTCCCTCTGTTGAATTGCTCCTGTACCTTCATCAAAAATCAATTAAGCATATTTTTGTGGGTCTTTCTCTAAGTTTTGAATCCTGTTCCATGGATCTATTGTTTAGCCATCTGTCAACATCACAGTGTCTGGATTACTGTAGCTATGTAGTCAGCCTTAATATCGGTAAAGTGGTTCCTCCCACTGTGTTCTTCTTTTTCAACATTAGTGTAGTTATCCTGGGTGTCTCTGGATGGGGATGGGGGTCTCAGGCCCAGGGAGAAGGAGAGTGCTTTCCATGGTCACTGTTTTCAGTGGCAATCAATCCCATTTGCAGGTAGCACTGGGCTCCCTTGGTGTTGTCAAGAGGAACCCCTGATTGATCAGGGGAGGAATGTGCCTACTGGGGCTACCTTCTTTTGAGGGCTCGTGGTTGGTGGATGGGTGACAGAATCTGGCTTCTATTTCTTTGTTGAGTGGGGTCACAAGACACCTTGCCACTGTGCTGTTCTTCCAGTCCCAGAAGTGCAAAGCACATTGCTTTCCTCTTACCATACATCACAGCTGTCCTTTGGGTGTCTATTGCTTTGTTTCCAGGGTTTATAGTTGTGCTTAGTGGGAAAGAGCAGGGAAACAGGTCTATACCACCTTTTTTTTAGGCTAGAAGTTGAAGGAGGCATTTTTAATACAATTTTTTTCTTTTCCTTTTTCATTTTTCTCTCTTCCCAAACTCCTTCACCCCATCAGAACCTACTTGATTGCCCACATTATGACTGAGTGTTCATTCTGTGTTTTGGTATACACGTATAGAATACTGGGTAAACATGCACATACATACAAACACACAAGCAGACACATGTACATACACAAGCAAGTGCATTTGTACATATACAAAGGGAATTCCTCTGTTTTTGTTTTACAGGAATAGATTGATTAACCACACATTTCAACAGCTTTCCACTTAACAATGTTTTATGAAAATCTCTCTGGGAAATACGGTGTAGCTGTAATTTGTTTTTGAGGATTGCATAGTTTTTTATGGAGAGGTGTAGCCTAGTTTATTCAGCCAGCCTCCTATTGATGGATGGTCTCCTTATCTGCAGCTCTTGTCCATATAAATAATGTTATACACCTTGTACATTTGACATTCTTAGTAGTGTAATTTCCATGGGATAGATTCCAAGAGTGGGATTTTGGGGTTGAAGAATTTATGTATTTTGAATTAAACATCTGTACCCAACTTGCTTTTGAAAGAAGCCACAAAACTTCACATTCCTTTGCAATGTATGAGAGTAAATCTTTTCCAAGAAAGAGATTTCCTGAAGTCAGAACCTCCCTGTTACCCAGCCTTCCTTTTCTGGCTGCAGCAAAATGCTTTTGTTTGCTGCATTGGTAAATCCCCATGACTATCCAGGTACAGGATGGCACAATAGCAACACAAAGTTCCTCCAATGCTGGAGACATGTTTATTTCCTCTTGCTTTTGCTCAGTCTCTTAATCCTCCTTTCCTTTCCCTTTGAGCCCTGGGAATAGACCAGCTGTGGGTTACTAATCAGCTTTGCTTCTTATTGGCAGAACCACAGAAGTGAACTTTTGATCTAATCTTTCATCCTCCATCACAAAGCACTAATTCCAACTCATTTATAAAAGTTCAGTGCTAGTTTGTAAAACGTGTGTCCCATAGACCACAGAATTCAGGCAGCTTGGTCTGATTTTGCTACCTCAGATTTTTGGATGTAAAAAATCCATTTGTCCCTTCTGCTGCCATTTATTGTCATCTTGGGTTAGAATTCTTGCAATTATTTTAGGTTTTCATTTCTAAAATGATGTTCAAGCTTTGAAAGTAAAGAAGAAAGAAAAAGAAAAGAACAAAAAATCTACTTGAGTTCCCTACTAAAATGGCACAATATTAGGAATAACAGGTTTTAAAATTCTCTGGGTGGTTAGCTGTATGAATCTCTCTTTGAAATAACAGATGAAGCCTGTAAGTTCAATTTATTCTGTCTTGGAAAAACAAAGCATGATATTAAAAACAAAACAAACAAGATGCCTTCAAAAGGAGCAGTGGCTGTAAAGAATTGAGTCAACAATTGAGAAAAAATCACCCAAATCACAGCTAGTTTATATTCTAGAATGGATGAAGAAAGGCTTACTAGAAAATGTTGTGTTTGAAGTACAGCCAGGAAGCACAGTGTGGGCCTGTTTAGGGGACAGATGGGCCCAGCATGGAGCACTTAGACAGAAGACAGCTTGGACAAAGGCTTCAACAGGTGGAAGAGCAGCTCCAAGGGACTGTAAGTGATTGGGCCCCTTGGGGCCCAGGGAAGAGAAGAGATGCAAAGACTGGCAAGAGATAAACCATGGAGCAGTAGTTCATTCACTCATCTGTCCATTCCTTAATTCATTCAGCAGTTACTTGGTGATAGCCTACTCTGTACAAAAAGCTCTTCCCAATGCTGGGAATAGAGTGGTGAGAACAAAAGTGTAGTATATAGTTATGCTTTAGTGCATGAATTTAAGCATCTTAACTGTTTTTTCCTAGAAAAAAATCTTCAAATCCTCAAAATGCAAAAATTAAAAAAGATAAAGATTGACATAAGTATTTTTAGAGTATTTACCGAATAGTTAGAGTGATGTTTGTTACCTACAGCATATTCATCTTTAGCTATTTTGAATAATTTTTGGTAACTTGTCTTATAGTCCATTGGCCGGTGAATGAGATTTTGGGCAGACAAAAAGGATTCAAAGAAGAGTGTGTGGGAAAGAAAGATATAAGCTTTGTCTAGACATGACCTTCTGGACACAAAACAGTTCGGTTTATTTGTTCGTCTTCTTTTTTGGACGTCCTAAAATGGGGCTCCCACATTTGAACTCTGGCCTGGAAGTGTCTAACCAATGTCAGAGTTTAAGATAATGATTAACTATCTTGTTTTAAAGACAACCTTTCTCTGAAGGTGGCCCTCCCTGTGCTGGGTGAGTTTTATAGATAATTTACCTGTAGGAATTTTTCCCATGAGTTCTCTTAAGCCAGGAATTTTCTCCATCTATCTCTATATTAGCAATCTAAAATTCAGGAATTTTCAATTCTTCTAGGGACATGTGTCTTGTTGGTTTCTGCCTGTCATCCTAACTTGTTGGATCATTTTACATCTTGATTTGCCCATCCAGCAGACCAGCTGTCTTTTCCAGCCCTGTCATCCATAGATACATCTGCTAGGTATGATTTCTGTGCATTGACCTACTATAGGACTAGCAGTGCTCAACTGGCAGAACCCTGTGGTCTACACTAGAGTCCCCTCCAGAAGGGCATCAGATTCATGCACAGGCCCAGGGAATATGATTATATCATTCACAGAGCCACGTCACTGTGGAAACCTGCTGCCATTATTTATTGTTGATTTATTGAAGATGCTACAAGAGACTTACCCTATGCCTTGTGGCAATCCAGTTACAGCATGCTCATGAAATTCCTGGAGCTACCAGCTTGGATATAATGTCCAAAGGGAACATGCTGTTAGTTCAGCAAATATTGCTCTTGAGAAGTCATCACCCTCATCATCATCTTTTTAAACTATTCATCAACTGTATCTTTCACAAATCATTTTTGAATGTTGCTAATGATAAACCATGATAATTCAACAGGAGCTTGCAAGCAATCTTTTTAAATTGCTGTTTGAAAAAAAATCATGACCAGTCTGCTATTTCTTTTTTTTTTTTCTCTTTTAGGATCAGGGGTACATGTGCAGGCTTGTTATATAGGTAAGTTGCATGTCACAGGGATTTGGTGTACAGATTATTTCACTTCTCAGGTAATAAGCATAGTACCTGATATGTAATTTTTCAATCCCCTCCCTCCTCCCCCCAACCCCCTTCAGTAGGCCTTGGTGTCTGTTGTTCCCTTCTTTTTGTCTATGTGTATTCAATGTTTAGTTCTCACTTATAAGCGAGTATTTGGTTTGCGGTTCCTGTGTTGGTTTGTTTAGGATAATGGCTTCCAGCTCCAACCACATTTTGTAAAAAACATTATCTCACTCCTTTTTATGAGACCATAGTATTCCATGGTGTCTATATTACATATTTTCTTTATCTAATCTACTGTTAATAGGCATTTAGGTTGATTCCATGTCTTTGCTATTGTAAATAGTGCTGTGATGAATATACGCAGGCATATGCCCACACAGTAGAACTATTTATATTTCTTTGGGTATATAACCGGTAATGGGATTGCTGAATTGAATGGTAATTCTGCTTTGAGTTCTTTGAGAAACCACCTAACTACTTTCCACAATGACTGTACCAATCTACAGTCCCACCAACCGTGTGTAAGCATTCCCTTTTCTCTGCAACCTTGCACCTGTTCTTTATTGACTTTTTAGTAGGCGTTCTGGCTGGTGTGAATGCTATCTCATTGTGGTTTTGATTTGCATTTCTCTAATGATTAGTGATGTTGAGTATTTTTTCATGTGCTTGTTGACTGTATGTATATTTTCTTTTGAAAAGTGCCTGTTCATGTTCTTTGACCACTTTCTAATGGGGTTGTTTGACTTTTACTTGTTGTTCTGTTTAAGTTCCTTACACATTCTGGATATTAGGCCTTTGTCAGATGCATAGTTTGCAAATCTTTTCTTCCATTCTGTAGGTTGTCTGTTTACTCTGTTGATAGTTTCTTTTGCTGTGCAGACGCTCTTAAGTTTAATTGGTCCCATTTGTCAATTTTTGTGTTTGTAGCAATTACTTTGGGCATTGTCATGAAATTTTCGCCAAAGTCTATGTCCAGAATGGATTTTCAAGGATATCTCCCAGGGTTTTTATAGTTTTAGGTTTTACATTTAAGTCTTTAATCCATCGTGAGTTGATTTTTTTATATGGTATAAGAAAGGGGTCCAATTTTAATCTTCTGCATATAGCTAGCCAGTTATTCCAACATCATTTATTGAATAGGGAGTCATTTCCCCATTGCTTGTTTTGGTTGACTTTGTCAAAGATCAGATGGTTGTAGGTGTGTGACTTTATTTCTGTGTTCTCTACTGTGATCCATTAGTCTATGTATTAGTCTATGTGTGTGTTTTTGTACCAATACCATGCTGTTTTGGTTACCATAGCTTTGTAGTATAGTTTGAATTTCAGCAACATGATGGTTACAGCTTTGTTCTTTTTGCTTAGGATTGCCTTGGCCATTCAAGCTCTTTTATGGTTCCACATAAATTTTAAAGTAGTTTTTTCTAATTCTATGAAGAATGCCACTGGTAGTTTGATAGAAATGTCATTGAACTTGTAAGTTGCTTTGGGCAGTTTGGCCATTTTAATGATATTGATTCTTCCTAGCTATAAGCAGGGGATGTTTTTCCATTTGTTTGTGTCACCTCTGATTTCTTTGAGCAGTGTTTCATAATTTTCATTGTAGAGATATTTCACCTTCCTGGTTAGCAATATTCCTAGGTATTTTGTTATTATTATTTTGGTGGTGATTGTGAATGTGATTGTGTTCTTGATTTAGTTCTCAGCTTGGATGTTGTTGGTGTATATAGGAGTGCTGCTGATTTTTGTACATTGATTTTGTATCCCGAAACTTTGCTGAAGTTGTTTATCAGATAAAGAAGCTTTTGGGCAGAGACTATGAGGATTTTAGCTATAGAATCATATTGTCTGCAAACAGGGACAGTTTGACTTCCTCTCTTTCTATTTGGATGGCTTCTATTTCTTTCTCTTGCCTGACTGCTCTGGTCAGGACTTCCAGTACTATGGTGAAGAGGAGTGGTGAGAGAGGGCATCCTAGTCTTGTGCTGGTTTTCAATGGGACTGCTTCCAGCTTTTGCCCATTTGGTATGATGTTGGCTGTGAGTCTGTCATAGATGGCTCTTATTATTTTGAGGAATGTTCCTTCAATGCCTAGTTTGTTGACAGTTTTTAACATGAAGCGATATTAAATTTAATCAAAAGCATTTTCTGCATATATTGAGACAATCATGTGGGTTTTGCTTTTAGTTCTGTTTATGTGATGAATTACATTTATTGATTTGCATATGTTAAACCAACCTTACATCCCAGGGATAAAGCCTACTTGATCATGAGGGATTAGCTTTTTGATGTGCTGCTGGATTTGGTTTGCAAGTATTTTGTTTTTAAGGATTTTTGCATTGATGTTCATCAAGGATACTGGCCTGAAGTTTTCTTTTTTGGTTGTGTCTCTTCCAGGTTTTGGTATCAGGGTGATGCCAGCCTCATAGAATGAGTTAGAGACGAGTCCCTCCTCCTGAATTTCTTGCATAATTTCAGTTAGAAATGGTACCAGTTGTTCTTTACCTTCCTGGTAGGATTTGGCTGTGAATCCATCTGGTCCTGGGCTTTTTCTGGTTGGTAGGCTTTTTATTACTAATTCAATTTTGAATCTCATTATTGGTGTGTTCAGGGAGTCAATTTATTCCTGGTTCAATCTTGGGAAGATGTATGTTTCCAGGAATTTATTCATTTCTTACTAGGTTTTCTAACTGTTGTGCATAGAGGTGTTAATAGCAACCTCTGAAGGTTATTTGTATTTATGCGGGGTTCGTGGTAATGTCCCTTTGTCATTTTTGATTGTGTTTATTTATATATTCTCTCTTTTATTGGTCTAGCTAGCATTCTATCTATCTTATTTATTTTTTCAAATAACAGACTTCTAGATTCATTGATTTTTTTATATGATTTTTCCTCTTGAGTTCAGCCTGGAAATTCAAAGATTCATGTTTATGGAATAGTTTATGTTCATGGATTCTTTCATTTCCTCCAGTGCGATTTCTCCTTCTTTGATGTTTCAATGGTCTAAACAGACTTTGTAAAGGAGAAGCTTCCCAAGGCTCTTTCTATGAGTTTCCAAGCATTGAAAATATCATACCAATTAAGCAGGCCTTTTCACTTTCATAGACTGTGATAAAATTATTTGCATGTTTCCAATTGCTTTTAATAGGCACATCTTCAAAATGATGGCAACTATGATTTATATGCTAAATTCAGCATAACAATGGTGCCTTCCCCTGGGGACAATGTTTGGATTAAATTATTTAATCACTCTAGCCAAGTGCTTGGGACCTAGAAATGAGGAGGATAGGGTTTGGACCTTAGAACCTCTGAGGTTTTAAAGAAGGTGGGGAAGGGAGGGGTGTGGCCAGGGATAAAGGAAGAGCTAGAAAAGTCTCTGTCACGGCTCCTGCTGGCTGGCTGGGTGGTTTTGTTGGTGGATTCTATTTTGTGTTTCAGGAGGGGATCTAATGTTCTCCTCTTGATATAATCACCTCTATTTCTTTTCTCAAGCAGCTTGAATCTTTCACTTACCATGAAAGACTAAATATAAAAATAATACTAATACTTTTCAAATTTTCATACCTTGCCAAGCTGTGGAGCTGGGGGAGCCAGGTGCAGCGGGGAGGAGCTGCCAGGTGGGGCCTGGGAAATCTGCTCAGGAGCTGGCTTGCAGGTGCTGCGTCAAAACCAGGAATCCGCTTTTGGTCACTGGGTGGTACATTTCTTTTCCTTCTGCATCAATTTTTTCCTAAGATTATAACTGTTTTAGTGAAACAGGCTTTATGACAGAGGAGTTTGAGCCTTAGGAATCTGGAATAACACTGAAATAATTATATGGAAAATATTTATATAGACTTCTGAGATCCTGCTACACAGAAAACATCTTCTCTCTAGAAATAATATTACAGATGTGAACTAATCTCTTTTTGTTTGTGGTCAATCCATGCTAGAAATACTGATGACAATGGCAATCATTGTAACAAACACTTATACAGCCCTTTATAAAGGACTCTCATTCTTACCACCTTAGTGATTGCTCTCGAGTTTACACCCAAATAAGTTAAGGAGCAGCATAATTATGCTTCCTTCTCCCAAGTACACAGAGAGGAAAGGGTAAAGCTTGGACTAAACTAGGTCTATTAATTTCTCAAAGGAAATTACAAAAATTAAAATTTGGCCTGGGGTTATAGACACATGAACAATTAAGTAGAAAAAGATTCTTCAATAATCAGATATTACTAAGTCTTAGTAGCTTAGTTCACAGGAATAAATTTCTCATTTTTGCATCAAATTTCTAGGCACTATTTTTATTTTAAATTATTCATTCTAGAATCTTTCTAGTTCCCAGAATCAAAGTTTCTCTTTCTAGAATTCCTTCTGGGATAAAGCTTATTGCATTCTAAAGACAGTGTTAGAGCTATTAAAATTTAATTTTTTAAGAAATTAGCAATAGAATTCAAAAGTTAAAAAACAAACACAAAATAAAAACATGATTTACTTCTGGTTGATCTTACCAGTAAGATAGTTCCTCTTTTAATTTTATTTTGCTTTGGATATTTCTCATTTATAATTCTGTTCTAGTTTTTATTCTTAAATATCCTTGTCTACACTGAAAATATCATATATCCAGAATATCTGGCTCAGTTATTATTTTTTTTTTCTACTGGGACTCTTGTTAAAAAGGGAAATGCATGACAAGCAATAAAAATGGCAGTTGGATGGAACTGTCATTAGAATGTCTTGGTTCTGTGCTTGATGCCACCAGGACACTGTGACCAAGGAGGCTACTCAGGGAGCCTTGACAGCCCAGAGGAGCCAGCGCCACGCCAGTGGCTCCCCAGGACAGCAATGTCCATGCCACTGGGGAGCTTGCTGGCAATGCGGAATCCCAGGTATCCCCCTAGACTGCTGGTGTCATAGGATTCCCGGTGGTCCATGTGGACACCAAGGTGTGAGCAGCCTGCCCCTCACTCACTGCCCGCTGGAAGATCCCTCTGCCTCCTCACATACAAACGTGTCTGTCTGCACCCACCACTCTTTCTTCTACCATCTCTAAAAACAAGGCCCATTGTTACTTATTCTTCGTTCTTCCTAAGTCTCCCTTCTAAGGCCTCTTTTAGTTAGAGCACCATATTCGATAATAGCAACAATTTCTGCAATGTGAAGGTGATGAAAAAATCTCTGTCTCCCTTTCTTCATGTCATGTGCGTCACATAACCAACACTGGCAGCTTCATCAATGGCTTTCGACTTCTCCCTGGAGTTTTTGTGTGGTTTATTCTCACCTCACCTACTCACCTTCAATTGTTCTCTGTCCCCTAATGGCTTTGCAATGAATACCTGTTGGCGGAACCTGTCTCTGCAGCTCCAAAGCCAAGACTTTAGGTCACTAGCAGATATTTCTTTTGGATGTTCCTTAGGGCAACTTAAAGTCCCATAACCAATGGCAACACTTCATGACCACCCAGGCAGACAGCTAAACACTTCTTGAAAATTACAAATGACTTGGACACCTGTTAAAATGATTCCTATAGGGTGCTGCAGTAAAATCTCATAAACTGTTTTACTGCCTAATTTGATCTAATGAGATTCTGCAAGCCCCATGTGATTGGATAATTTTTCCCTTTCTGTTTTACGGACAAACTGCAAATTTTGTGTTGCTAGGCTGAGAATATGGTGTTCCCAAGCTTCTGAGTGGCATGGCCAGGGAGGGACGGTGTCTCTCCAAATCATCAACTTGGGTTGACTTTTCCCAGTTACTTGAATATCTCAATATCGATTTCCCAATACATTTGAAAATTGTATGCTCTAAGTCTATACTGGCACATTAAACCATGTGTTGAACTTACAAGGCTGTTCAGGGCTTTAGGTATTACTCATGCTTAAAAAAAGGAGTTCATGGTGAATCAGTTATTCCATTTTAGCTTTTAGCCTTTAATATGATTCAGAAACAGACAAAACATAATATCCATGGGAACAAGGCAGAGCTTTTTTCCCTCTTTGTGTTCATTTTCTATTTCTTGCTTCTTGGCCCATGTATCATAGAATTAGCTCCAAAGTTCGTAGGTATAAATCAAGGCGTCTCAACAGCAACACTCTTGGTATTTTGACTCGATTGTTCCTCGCTGGGCAGCTCAATTGTCCTCCTGTCTGTGCACTGTGGAATGCTGGGCGGCACCCCTGGCCTCTACCCACTGGGTGCTGGTAGTGGCTGCCCACACCTCTAGGTTGCGACAATAATGCTGCACAATTTCCAAATATCCCCTCGGAGGAAACTATTGCTTCCAGTGGAGAACCACTCTCATCTAATGATCTTCTCAACTGCTGCAAGGGAAAAAAATCAGCAGCTCTTCCCAACGAGGCACGTCATAAGATCCCGAAACATGGCAAATGGCATCTCTGTACTGTGAACCTGTCGTGTCTCTTACCCCATTGCTGGTGCCATTTCCAAGTGGCCGCTCTTGCTAAATATTTTCTGTGCATATAATTCCCATATTTGGGTTAGTGGGAGAGGGTTAGTCACCTGAGCATGTCGGGAGTGGGTGAGGACCTGCCCCAACCCTACGCCACATCCCAGTGCATTCCAAATCCCGGCCCTTTAAGTCTGCCCTTTCTCTATCATCTAAGTAATTTACCATTTTTGCAGCCGTTTTTTTGTCTTCATATTTTGTGATTTGTAAGAACAGATGTCTCCTAGCTTTGTGAAAGGTGAAGTTTGGGCTTATTTTCTTGTTCTTATTGCATTGAGATAATTTTTGAAAAGACAAGGAAAAAATGCTGTTACTGTGCCAAATTAAATGGAAGGGCCTGGTACATTTTTGCTGTTGAATTCAGGGAGAACAGCAAGACTCAGGAGACAGGATCCCTCACACTCGGAGCTCCTTTCAGCCCGTTAGGGACTTGCATGTGTGCTTCTAGAAGAATTTCTTATTTAAAATGAGAACCTCTGTTTTCCATGAGCTTGAGAGGTTTTACTCAGCACCATAGAGGAGTCAATTTAAGGGGTTCCCAGATCACTTATAATCTTAGAGAAATAACTTCTAATTAAATTTTAATTAGTTAAAGTTAAGTTGTGTTTGCTTATTTAGAAGGTGTCTTTGCAAAATGAAAATAATGTATTGAAATTCAAACCTGTAAATATTATTTCTTAATACCATTTGTTCAAATCACAAAATCTCAAAGTTAGAGTTTGTTATATCTGGAAGGAATGGGTTAGAGGTGCGTTTCTGTGTTTATTTACTTGTAATTTTGAGGTGAGACAAATTAAATGCACATGGCTGGAAGCAGCGCCATTCGGAATTCAGCACGAGGTTGTATTTGTCGTGGGTGTGGATTATTTGCAGCTATGAAGCTTTTGCTCAGAGACAAAGGCCTTTTTCTGGTTTCTTTAAGAGTAGGCCCTGTGAAACTGTTTCCTCTCTCACCCTTCCTGCCCCTCCCTGTGCGAGGGTCTTCATAAACATCTGGCCTTGTAGGGTGTGATGAGCTGTCTCTGTTGGAGAAAGTGGGGCCCCAGGTCTGGAGTGGAGCTGCGGAGGACAGTGAGAGACCCTGCAGGCTTGCATCCAGATCAGGCTGGGATTTCATACACACACCGCATTGCGATGCAGAGAGGGGCCCCCTCGGCTGGGCCTCAAATGAGTCAGGATGAACTCGTCATTGTCATCAAGGGTCATTCCTGACAGTCACCTCGGAAACACAGGAGGAGACAGGTCTCCCGGGTGGGGAAGAGCAGTGGCCAGGTGTGACTACAGCATCAATCTCTCTCCATCCTCCTTATGATGGGCACAGGGGCCGAGCCCCCAACGGGCTCTGGGTTGCAGAGAGCTCACAAGAGGAACAGAGACACCTGTCTCTTTAAGGCTGATCGATATGATTTTATCCGGAGGAAAACAGTAATGGAAGCCACCTTGTTGTAAGACCCTTCTAAGTTCTCTTGGTCTCTTGGCGTTGGATTCTGTTACCGGGGTTTCTCCACCTCAGCACTGTCAGCTCCTGGAGCTGATTGTCCCTGAGGGTCTGTTCCAGGCATTGGAGGGTTCCCAGCAGCTTCTCTGGCCTCCACCCATGCGATGCCAGTAGCATCCAGGCATCACTGACAACCCAAATGGTTCCAGACATTGCCAGTGTCCCCAGGACAGCATCACCTTGTCCATTACCCTGGGTTGAGAACCACAAGGTCACTCACTGGCTCAGAAAAACAACTATTATTTAAATTAGGGTGGCAAGAGGAGTGTGTCTCCTGATATTTTACCAAGAATATCTCTAAAACAATGCTAGATATACGTATTTTTAAATCAAAGATTGGCAGCTGGGAGGCCCTGAGCCATGCTGCTGATGGAGCTCTGTCGTGGCTTTGTTGTTTCTTGTGTGTGTGTGTGTGTGTGTGTGTGTGTGTGTGTGTGTGTGTGGCTGTCACTGTTTCTGTTCTGCTCATGGTCTGCATGCTCATAAGCACAGCTCATGCCCTGGCTGGAGAGAAGCGGTTGCCTCATGACCAGGTGGGGGTCTTCCTCCGGACGACCCTGTCCTCCCACCCTCAGCCATGGTGGTCCTGCGCCTGCAGGTCGGGGCTGCCTCCTTCTCTGACTGTCCTTGTTCCTCCCGCTGGCTTCTGCATCTCATTTTGCTGATACGAGACCCTGCTGCACCGATCGGCTGTGACAGCCCCTGCACGGGTTTCTCCAGCTTCCTCACAGCTCTCAAGCCACCCCGACAGCCTCCCATGACCAGGCCCTAGAGCTGGTGGAGCTGCCGTCCCTGCGACTGGTTGCTTTCTGGTGGCCGAAGGTTTTCTTCATCTTCAGCTCCATGAGAGACTGGAATTGGTTGCCAGCAACGCTCTTGCAAGAGTCGTCATCTTTTTGGATCTTTCTAGATGTTTCTGGCCTTCTCTTTCCAGAGTCTCCTTCCATTCCTGGCAGGTCTTACCTCTTCCTGTAAAAGTCTCTCACCTCTAGAACCTTCCTGTCTGGCCCCTTGCCCCCTGCCGTCTGTACCATCCACAGTGAATGGCATCTTCTCCACCCAGCCAAAGCTTTCAATGCGGGACTTACCTGTATCAGTGTCTTCTTCAGAAGGTGGTGAGTGATTTATTCCGGAAGAATCCCTGTGGAGATCTTTCTCAGCAGCGGGCTGTCCTCAGAGAGGGCTTCCACGTGGCTCTGTCCACAGCCCCAGGTGCTGACGCCTTTCTGGAGCCTCGAGCCTCTGTTTCACTCCAGCCTGCAGCAGACACCCCTGGATGCCACTGCAGCTTGATGTGGCCACCGCTGGGCTTGCCGAGGGGCCTGCACGAGTCCTGGCCTCAGTCCTCATTGTCTGATCACTAAGGTCAGGGCCACTGCTTGCATTTTTCAAACGATTCGAGGCCGAGAGGATGGACCTGCGGAATGGGGGTGGTGGTGGAACCTCTCGATGTGAGCTTGCCTTTGAGGGCGGATGTGATCAATCCCTCCCTTCTGCCTTCTTTATCCCATGACTGGCGGGATTCTGGAGGTAGTTATGACCAGTATTCCATTCTCTGTATCAGAGCAACATAGCACAATAAAACCTCTCACTGTCTCGGAGCCCGTGCGCTTGCCGTCCGTGAGCCCTTGCGCTTGCCGTCCGTGAGCCCGTGCGCTTGCCGTCCGTGTGTGAGCCCGTGCGCTTGCCATCCGTGTGTGAGCCCGTGCGCTTGCCGTCCGTGTGTGAGCCCGTGCGCTTGCCATCCGTGTGTGAGCCCGTGCGCTTGCCGTCCGTGTGTGAGCCCCTGCGCTTGCCGTCCGTGTGTGAGCCCGTGCGCTTGCCGTCGTCCGTGAGCCCTTGCGCTTGCCGTCCGTGTGTGAGCCCGTGCGCTTGCCGTCGTCCGTGAGCCCGTGCGCTTGCCGTCCGTCCGTGAGCCCGTGCGCTTGCCGTCCGTGTGTGAGCCCCTGCGCTTGCCGTCCGTGTGTGAGCCCCTGCGCTTGCCGTCCGTGTGTGAGCCCGTGCGCTTGCCGTCGTCCGTGAGCCCTTGCGCTTGCCGTCCGTGTGTGAGCCCGTGCGCTTGCCGTCGTCCGTGAGCCCGTGCGCTTGCCGTCCGTCCGTGAGCCCGTGCGCTTGCCGTCCGTGTGTGAGCCCGTGCGCTTGCCGTCCGTCCGTGAGCCCGTGCGCTTGCCGTCCGTGTGTGAGCCCGTGCGCTTGCCGTCGTCCGTGAGCCCGTGCGCTTGCCGTCCGTCCGTGAGCCCGTGCGCTTGCCGTCCGTCCGTGAGCCCGTGCGCTTGCCGTCCGTGTGTGAGCCCCTGCGCTTGCCGTCCGTGTGTGAGCCCCTGCGCTTGCCGTCCGTTTGTGAGCCCCTGCGCTTGCCGTCCGTCCTTGAGCCCGTGCGCTTGCCGTCTGCATGTGAGCCCGTGCGCTTTGCCGTCCGCGTGTGAGCCCGTGCGCTTGCCGTCCGTCCGTGAGCCCGTGCGCTTGCCTTCCGTCCTTGAGCCCGTGCGCTTGCCTTCCGTCCTTGAGCCCGTGCGCTTGCCGTCCGTGTGTGAGCCCGTGCGCTTGCCGTCCGTGTGTGAGCCCCTGCGCTTGCCGTCCGTGTGTGAGCCCATGCGCTTGCCGTCCGTCCTTGAGCCCGTGCGCTTGCCGTCCGTGTGTGAGCCCGTGCGCTTGCCGTCCGTCCTTGAGCCCGTGCGCTTGCCGTCCGTGTGTGAGCCCATGCGCTTGCCGTCCATCCGTGAGGCCGTGCGCTTGCCGTCCGTCCGTGTGTGAGGCCGTGCGCTTGCCGTCCGTCCATGTGTGAGCCCCTGCGCTTGCCGTCCGTCCCTGTGTGAGCCCGTGCGCTTGCCGTCCGTCCGTGTGTGAGCCCCTGCGCTTGCCGTCTGTGAGCGTGTCTTGGTGGTGCGCACCGGCCTGTCCGCTCTGCAGCCCAACCCAGCCGTCAAGCTTGTGAGTTCAGGAACGGTAAGTACCGGGGGGGACATTCGGTCCTGCCCTGCACTCCGTTATGTCTGCTTCATTAAGTTTATTTGTTACATGTGTGCTTTATTAAATTTATTTACTTAGTGAATGAATTCTAACCAAATGCCTTTATAACTTTCTCAGTAATTCGTGACTTGCCTTGTTTGGAAGGGAAAGATGGATATAAACCCAGGCTGTTCATGTTGCTTTATTTGACAGGAATGGCCACTCATGGTGGGGCTGCCACGGCTCTGAAGCCAAAATGATATCTGTGACCCATTTTAAAGTTAAGTAAGTCGATAGATGGGAAGATGCTACCACCATGAGAGCTGATAATTTCCTGAGGCTTCCCTAAGCCTGCCAGCTCTGGTTTAGAGAACTCACAGGTGCACACATGCAGGCAGGGGGGGTTGAGGGTCCACCTGGCTCAGCCTCCACTGGCCGTGGCCGTGCCTGGCCTCTGGAGGGCAGTGACTCCCTTGATGTGAGTGAATGAATGAATGACATAGTGTGTGCCCGGCCTGTGATGGGCTTTTATTGTGTAGGTGGAAACTTGGATGAACAGGGCGTTCCCAGCACAACATCCATCCGGGCTTCTGAGGGTGGTTTGGAAACAAGCCAGTCTCAGACATGCCCTCGCCTTTTTTCAGGTGTGATGGCAGCGTCCATCTTTCCCCTCCTGGAAGCGCCTGTTACCGTCTGTAGCCTGGACACCTGCAGTAGCCGCCTATCTCTCCCCTCAGTCCACTCTTCTGGCTGGTTTTCTGTGTTGTAGACAGGTGATTTTTCAAAATCGCAAACATTGTGGGCCCTTTCTCTGCTCACCACCTTCTAGCAGGCTCTCATGGTTCTGAGGGTAAAGAGGGAAATCCCAACAGGACCTGGACGGCCCGCCGGAGCTGGCTACCCCTTCCCCTCCAACCTCATGTTGTGAGATTCGCACAGATACACGCTGTTCTCTGAAGCCCTATGCTCCCTCCCTCTGCACCGTGCTCCCTCCCACAGCCTTGTGCTGCCTCTCGCTGCTCCGTGCTCCCTCCCACCGCCCTGTGCTCCCTCTCACCGCCCTGTGCTGCCTCCCACAGCCTCGTGCTCCCTCCCACCGCTCTGTGCTCCCTCCCACCGCTCTGTGCTCCCTCCCACCGTCCTGTGCTCCCTCCCACCACTTTGTGTTCCCTCCTGCTGCCCTGTGCTCCCTCCCACTGCTCCGTGCTCCCTCCTACTGCCCATGCTCCCTCCCACTGCCCTGTGCGACGTCTTCTGCCAGGAGGAATTCTCTGCTGCTTCCCATCTTCCTTTCCCTCCCCACTTCTCTCTTTCTCTCTCTTCCTTTCTCTCCTGTCTGTTGGTTTCCATCACTGTTTTTCTGTCTCCATTTCTTTCTCCTTCCCTCTCTGCCTCTTTCCCTCTGTCTCTCCCCCTTCTCTCTTTGTCTCTCCCCCTTCTCTCTTTGTCTCTCTGTCCCCTTTCTTCTCTCTCCTCTTTCTCCATTTCTGTTTCTCTGTCTCTACTTCTCTTGCTCTCTTCCCCTCCTTTCTCTCTCTTTACCTTTCCTATTCTCTGGTGCTGTGTTCAGCTCACAGCTGTTTTGGTTTTGGCCTCAACACCATTTCCTCGGAGACAGTCTCCGTGAGGCCCAAGGTACTTGCTTATATTCCTTCATGAAACCATGTACTCTTTTTTCTCCTCTTTTCTTTCAGTGGAGTCTTGCTGTGTCACCCAGGCTGGAGTGCAGTGGTGCGATGATAGCTCGCTGCGGCCTTGAATTCCCGGGCTCTAGCGATTCTCCTATCTCGGCGTCCTGAGTAGCTGGACCCACAGGTGAGCACCATCATGCCTGGCTAATTTTTAATTTTAATTTGTAGAGATGGGATCTCCCTATATTGCTCAGGCTGGTCTCATACTCCTACACTCAAGTGATCCTCCTGCCTCAGCCTCCCAAAGTGCTGGGATTATAGACGTGAGACAACGCATTTGGCCATCATGCACTTTTCAGTAGCCAAGTTATAATTTGTAATTACAGATTTATTTTGTCATTATTTGACCAATATCTATCTCTCCCCATATCACGAGCTCCATAGGGGAGAGGCTGCTCACTCTTTTAACAACAAATACTTGTTGAATTTCTGCTTGTATCAGGCATGTCTGTGTTGTCCACCAGCCACGGTTGGCTATTGAAATTCAGTGAAAGCGAAATGAAGTTAAAAAACTCAGTTCCTCACTCACACTGGCCACATTTCAAGTATTCAGTACCCTCCTGGGACTAGTAGATACTGTGTTGGATAATGCAAAGTTCTATGACATCTCTACCAGGTGACATTGGTCTAGATTGTGAAGAGTCCACAGTGAGTAAGACAAAATCCTGTGTCTGCAGAGTGACCTCTCTGGGTGACGGTCTATTCGCGTCAAGCCTCATAAGGTCTGCCCAGAGCCATGTGCACCAAGTACCTGTGGAAGAAATTAATTACTAAGAGGTTTCCTGAAAGGGCAATACTAGGGTTATCAAGGACACCCACGTAGAGAATTCATCCTCTACATCACGTACATGTAAATGTTGTGTGTGAGTATTTAATGAGACTGTCTCACAATATTTACATGCCCGTCTCCCTTCCATGTTAACTAGAACAACAAACAGGGAGAATCGGAGGTGGTTCAGCAGCTTCTCCATGCGTCCTGATGTTGAGGCAGTGTCTCCTTTTCCTATAGGTGACGGTTCATCTCAAGCTTCAATAAATACTATAAAGAATTCTTTGATCAAAGGCAAAGGTGAGAATGGAAAATATATGTCGAAAAAGTAAGCAGTAGCCTTTGCTAACTGTTTGATGGTACTTTTTCTTTTCATCATTGCAAATTTGTTTCATGTTTTTAGTGTTTTAAACGAGACTTGCAGCCACCACTCATATTTTTTTCTGTGTGTTTCTTTTTGCTTCACTGATATGAAGAAGTAAAGTAATGATAGCATAATTCAATCTGTTAACATATATAACCTGAAAACATGGAGATGAGCTAGAAAACGTCTTACAAAGTTAATAATTCAGTTGAGTTCTGTGTAGAAAAACAGTTGGCTTGTCTATCCCTTTTAGCCCTGTAGCTTGGGGGAGGATACAGTTCTGTCGCTGATTCATCCCATTCAGCCTGCACAAGCTGTCCCAGGACCACCAGAGATCTTGGGTACCTTTGCCTCCCCCATAGCCAAGGGCCCTGCTGGGAGAAGTACAGTCGAGTTGGCATTGAATGTTTCCGCTGGGTGCTCAGAGCATCTGTTGAATGGGTTGTGGGCGAGAGGGAGGAAGAATTCACTCTGGTGAGCTCAGGCCCAGAGGCGTCCAGAGCTTTTCCACCTCTGGGTTCAGAGCGACAGGAAAGAGCCACAGGGGCTTTGCCCGGGACACTTTTGGATGCTGCTGGCAGGAAGGACCAGGCAGGCAGGGGGAGGGGTGTGAGCAGATGGATGGAAGTGGCCATGGTATGGCCTTCTTTGTGATTTATCCCTCCCTCTCTAACATTTTTATAAAAAAGAAAAATCAGCTTGGCAAAACTAGATGAGCTGAATGCTCCTAAGTATTGCTGTTTGTTGAGATGATCTGTGGTGATAGCTGGTCCGCGTGGGACAAAACCTGCGTAGACCGACAGGCTTGGTGATGTAAGTGAGCATCGTTTTTGCCACCAGAAAATGTCCCCCAGTTCTTTGGGAAATATTAAAGCTGAAAAGTGAGAAATAAAACAATACCATTTGTGAAATAGTAAAAATGAGCAGCCCTAGGTTTATTTTCAGTCCTGCCTTGGAAACCGTGTAATAATTAAGATTTTTCTAGAAAACTCTTGAGAGGTAAAAGCTCTGGGTGGAAGTACACGCACTGCTGTATGCTGTGTGACCTCGGAAGATACTCGTGATTCTCTTGATCCTTCTCTGTAAAACGGGGTACACCGCCCATCTCCACCCCGGGCACTCCACAGGGCTCAGGATGAAGCCCTCACGTGGCGGGAATGTCAGAAATCTCAGCTGGCAGCAAATTTAGAAGCCCTGAATTATCGATAGCATATTTTCTCTCTGGCCTGAACCCAAAGGCTTTGTGAGGTCAGGACCACACTGGCTGAGTGCCCAGGGTGCTCCAGGTCGGGGCACGTGCTCAGACACATGCAGAGAATGACTGAAAATTCACAGGGGTCCGGTGAACTCCAAGTCCATGCGTTCAGCAGACTATGTCCCGAGAGAAACACACCGGAGAGATGCCGACCAAAGACAGCCCTTGCTTCTGCAGTCACTGGCTATTCTTCTTACATTATTACTATTTTTAGAAAGAGGCGGGTTTTCACTGTGTTGCCCAGGCTGGTCTTGAACTCCTGGGCTTGAGTGATCCTCCCATTTTGGCCTCCCAAAGTGCTGGGATTCCAGGCGGGAGCCCCTGTGCCCAGCGGTTGGTGGTTTTCAGTGTCCTTACTGAAGTATAAAAACACTGTTTAGAGTGTCTTTATTTTGTTTTTCTTGGCTTTTCTGTACTTGAACTTTTTTTTAAAAGAATTCCATGTTGATTTATCTAGTGTTTTGGGGTTTATCCCTTTTTTTAGTTTTTTAAAATGGTAGCTGTAGGTATTTCATTATTTATACACATCCTACATGGTCTAGAGGTGCGGATATTTTGTTAGTTCTAATACAATGTGGTCACCTAAACTCTCTCTTCATACTTTCCCTCCCCCATATTATATTACAGTTTACAATATTATGTTATAGTCTATAATGTAATTATCACCTTTAATACTTTCTTCATGTACATTGAGAACATCAGACAGCGTTGTCATTTTTGCTTCCAACCATGGAATATAATTTAGAAAACTCAAGAGGAGAAGGAGTCTGTTTATTTACCCATATTTTTTACTTTTGCTGTTGTTCTCGCTTTTTTCCTAATATTCCAATATTGCTTCTTTTGTAATTTCCCTTCTGTTTAGGAAACTTCCTCCAGCCGTGCTTTGAGTAACCTGCTGGTGGCAGATTCTCTAAGTGCTCCTTCACCCGAGAGTGTCTCTATTTATACTCGTCCATGAGGGACGTTTTCCCTGCCATAGACTTTGTGTTGACTCTCCTTTTCTCTTGGTATTTGAGACGCGTGCTTACCCTCCTTGACCTCCCAAATTGCTGGGATTACAGGCATGAGCCACCGCACACGCGCTCATTTGGTTTTTCTTTATTCTTTTGCTAAAAGGTTCTAATTTTCCATTTATTCCCTGGGAATTCGTGCTCGCTGAAGTATATTTATGATGGTTATGTGAAGATCCTGCTCAGCTAATGACAGCCTCTGACTCATCTCCGTGTTGTCATCCACTGGTTTATTTCTCCTTCCAGTTGTGATTGTCCTAGTTCTTGGTATTTTGAGTGACTTTGGATAGGAGCCGGGACATTTAGGGTATCTTATGAGACTCCAAAGCTGCTGGAGTCTTCGTCGGCAGCAGGTGCTCTCCGCTGGGCTGCTGTGTCTGGGCAGCACTACAGTCGCAGCAGAGCCCTGACGGTGCTGAGTGGCTGCAGGCACGTGGGGTGATGATGACCTTCCCTGGCCCTTCTAGTATCTTCAGGTGGGTGTGGGGCTTCAGCTACACTCAGCTCCCTTGGGCCCTGCTGACTCCAGGGAGGCTGTGGGGAAGCCGGTGCCACTGCCTGCCTCCCACTGCTGGCTTTAGGCTTAGTGATGCCATGCGGGGAGGGGGCTCCCTCCTCAGTCCAGTTGATACTGAGGGGAAAAAGTGGACTCAACCTGCCCCCTACCCCGTATCCCTTCTCATGGTGAGGGGCTTGCCAGGGAGGGCACAGGGCAGAGAGAAGCCCCACGTCACACTGCTTTGCTCAGGGTTGTTGCTGCCGGGTGGGGTGGAGTGGGCTCAGCTCCACAATGGACCCACTGTCATTGCCCCGGATAGGTCAGGGTGCCGCCTGCGTGTGCGGGGGGTGGGATGGAGCCAGTTGGTGCTCGGTGCAGCCCCAGGCCCTGGAAGGAGTGGAAGTGGTGAGGTGGAAGGTCCACCCCTCATCGGCCCTGCTAAGATTTAGCCCGGGGATGGGCTGTGTGTATGTCTGATGAGTCTTGCTGCAGGGGTTTCCTCTGTTCGTGGTCCTCTGGCTGGGGGATGGGGGCGCATGCATGGTTTTCCTGGAGCTCCTTTCGTGTGTGTCTGGCGGTGGCCCCAGGGTTGGAGCTTCTGCAGAGCCATGTGGAATCCATGAGGGGTGGTAGGAAGCCCAGGAGCTCAGGTCCACATCCTCCCTGGAGCCCGGCTCCCTGGGCACCCTGCCTTGTTCTTCACACCCTGCAGGCTGTTCTTGCACCTGTTGGCTGTGCTGTGTCTGGGATTCTTGGTGGTGAGACACAGGACCGAGGAGGAAGAGGGCAGCTACCTGTGATGGGACTGGAAGTCTCTTCCTAAATACATGTTGAATATAGAAGTCATTTAAATCCCACTCACTGGTGTCTGGAGGGACCGCTGGTCTGTGATGGGCTCTCCCTCCCAGGCAGTGAGGAGGCATTCTCCGGGGAGCAGGACTGCTGGGCGCTTCTCTCCACCAGATTGAAATGGAAGAGGGTGTGCTCTCCTACTCACCAGAGGCCTTTTTTGTTGACAGCTTGCACCATCTCTACGCCATCTTCATGTAACTCAGAGGCCTATAGCCCTTGGCATCTGGCTGCAGCCTCCTGACATTAGTTCAACAGAGCACAGACAGATGTACTGAGCTTCAGGTTTATCCTCGCCAGGTCGCTTGATTGGAAGTTGGTCTGTTGCTGTGCCATGTGGGTTACTGCAGTATACATTTAATCATCACATTCACAAGCTCTTTCATTTCCCGTCCTCAACACACAAAAGTACTCATTTGGGTAACTTTGAACAACGCACATTTTCCTTACTTGCACTTTGGATCACAGGATAAGAGGAGGAAATTGGTAAAAACAAAAACTCACAAACCAAAGGAAACATTTATCTCTGGGATCAAGGACCCTCCACGGAAGGGGGACCTGGCTGTCTGCAGGTTACAGCTGGAAGTCACGGCCTGCTTTGCTGTGGTGGTACCTTCTAGGATTTGGTCTTTGTGGAAGCCTCCATATTGAAACAAAGAAGAGGTGAACGTTCTGGACTTCAGGCCCAAATGGAGACTCTGAGGGGAGGAGAAGAATGAAAAACCTCGAATGGGAAATTGCTTTGAAATCTATTTCCCCAAATCTACTTAACCTTGGGCCAGGAGAATATTGTATATCACAAACTAATTTTGCAAATGACATTTCAAAGATCCCTTTTTAACCTAATTTAAGTGCATTCCATTGTGATTCTCTACTAGCTGCTTGTGAATAAAAATCTAATTACGGTAGCTAGACAAAATTCTTCTGGATGGAGCAATCTTCCCTTCCTTCTTTCCTTCCTTCCTGGGAATGTCAGGGAATATTGCTTGATCTTTTAGCAAGCAAAGGCCAAGGTACACAATTATTTTGGAGGGCCTGAAAAAGGTTTTCTGTCCTTGTACCTTTCTGTCGAGCTGTATCTGAATTCATGGGGCTGCTGCCTCTGTAACAGCTCTGGAATAGTTGTGATACTACAGGGGCCAGTGACTGTGCCTGCATTTTAACTATGGTGCCATCAAGTGGCCATTAAAAGACATTCTTAATAGATCTGGGCTCTTCAGTCAAGCTGGTAGTAGAAATTTCGAAGCCCTTCATTAAGAAATTTATATGTTTGGCCGGGTGTGGTGGCTCATGTCTGTAATCCCAGCACTTTGGAAGGCTGAGGTGGGTGAATCACCTGAGGTCAGGAGTTTGAGACCAGCCTGGACAACATGGCGAAACCCCGTCTCTACTATAGATACAAAATTAGCCGGACATGGTGGCAGACACCTATAATCCCAGCTATTTGGAAGGCTAAGGCAGGAGAATTGCTTGAACCTGGGCGGCAGAGGTTGCAGTGAGCCAAGATTGTGCCACTGCACTCCAGTCTGGGTGACAGAGCGAGACTCCATTTCAAGGAAAGAAAGAAAGAAAGAAAAGGAAGAAAGAAGGAAAGAAGGAAGGAAGGAGAAAGAGAGAGAGAGAAAGAAAGAGAAAGAAAGGAAGGAAGGAAAGAAAGAAAGAAAGGAAGGAGGGAGGGAGGCCAGGAGGCCTTTAACATCCATATAAAAATCTAGCCAGAGTTTCTTTTCTCCACCTCACTGTATGGCTTATTTGCTGTTTGTTTCCTTCTCTCAGGGACCATATTTTCTTATGACTGTCTGTTGGCTTGGCCCAGTCATTAATTGTTTGCCTCAGCGTCTTGCTCTACTTTTCTTAGTCCTCATTATTTGGTTTACTCAAATTCTTGGTACCTTGCTGATGGGAAAACCATGAGGAAAGGTTCCAAGACCTCAAGTTTAATCAACAGTCACGTTGATGTCCTCTGTCCTCACATATGACTTCTACAAAGATTGAAAGGCTGGGCGTGGTGGCTGATGCCTGTAATCCCATCGCTTTGGGAGGCTGAGGTGGGCAGATTGTTTGAGGTCAGGAGTTGGAGACCAGCCTGGCCAACATGGCAAAACCCTGTCTCTACTAAAAATAAAAAAATTAGCTGGGGGTGGTGGCATGCACCTGTAGTCCCAGCTACTCAAGAGACTGAGACACAAGAATTGCTTGAACCCAGGAGGTGGAGGTTGCAGTGAGCTGAGATCACGCCACTCCAGCCTGGGAGACAGAGCGAGACATCATCTCAAAAAAAAAAAAAAAAAAAAAAAAGATTCAATCATCTGTCTTTCTTTTCAAGTTTGTCCTCCAAACTAATTGGAAGATTAGTATTTGAAAGGCAATAGAAAGTCAGACTAATTTTCAAATACGTAAAAAGGAGTTGTTCCCATTGTCTATTTAAGTGTGAAAGTGCCATAAAGGTAAATGTCATGGTTGAAAACAGTCCGGAGGCTGCAAGAGAACAAGGCCTCCTGCTCGGCGAGCCTCACTCCTGCATGTCGAACTTTTCAGGTTAGTTGCTGTGATGATTTCTTGTATTTCCAGACACTTCCCAGACATACACAAAGATAGTTATGTAATAATTTCTTTTTCCTCCTTTTTAAAAAATTCAAGGCATCAAATTGTGTGCTCTCTTCTGCAACTTGGTTTCTTAACATATTTTTTGGAAATCTTTGTAAGCTGTTATTACAGTTCTACTTCATTCTATTGTAACTATTTAAAAGTATTAAAATTAAAATACTTGGTAAAAATAAACATGCACTTGGGAACAGAGAGTCATAGTCACGCCACGCCTCCTCAACAACCTACTGGTAACCAGAGGCCGTTGCTTCGAGCTCTTTCTATTTTCAATTCTATTGGCAGGAACCTGCAGAACTCTAGCTAATACATTTATAACTTTTTTTTTTAATCTGCAGCTTCAGACAATACTTATTAATTCTTTTATATGAAAGATGAATATTTAGCTTGCTTACACTTTTCATATCCTAATATCCGATTACATTTCTTTACTAATTAATATTTTAACTTAAAATATTATTTATTATTTTATGTTCCATCAGGTTTTTTTTGTTGTTGTTGTCATTGTTGTTGTTGAGATGGAGTCTCACTCCGTCACTCAGGCTGGAGTGCACTGGCACAATCTCGGCTCACTGCAACCTCCGCCTCCCAGGTTCAAGTGATTCTTCTGCCTCAGCCACCTGAGTAGTGGGACTACAGGCATGCGCCACCACACCTGGCTAATTTTTGTATTTTTTGTAGAGATGGGGTTTCACCATGTTGGCCAGGTTGGTCTCGAACTCCTGACCTCAGGTAATCCACCCACCTGGGCCTCCCAAAGGGCTGGGATTATAGGCGTGAGCCACCATGCCCAGCCCCGTCAGTTTTTTATAACAGCTGTTTTGAGGTATAGTTGACAAAACATAAAATTCACCCTTTTAAAGGTTACAATTCAGTAGTGTTTAGTTTATTCACAGAGTTGTGCAACCATCACCACTACCCATTTCCAGGACATTTTCACTATCCCTGAAAGAAACTGTGTATCTGAGGCTTCTCTCTTCAACCCCCCTTGCCCACCCTCTGGCAACCAATAATCATCTTTCTGTCTCTCTGGATTGGCTTATTCTAGACATTTTTATGTAAACAAAATCATTCTGTATGTGGTGTTTTGTGCTTTCAGTTCATTATGTTGCATGTTTCAGTGCTTCATTTCCCTTTATTGCCAAACAATACTCCATTTTATAAGTATACAACATTTTGTTGATGCCTTCATCAGTTAATAGCTACTTAGTGATTTCCATTTTGGGGTATTTTGAATAATGCTGGTATAAATATTAATGTATAGGTTTTGTTTGGACATATGTTTTCAATTCTCAATATACATAAGAGTAGAATTGCTGGGTCATGTGGAAACTCTGTATTTAACCTTTTGAATTAAACTTGAATCACCAAAACAGTTTGGAAAACTGTGAAACTCTCTTCCAAAATGGCTGCACCATTTTCCCTTCTGACCACAGCGTATGAAGGGTTCAGTTCCTCCACATCTTTGTCAACACTTACTCTCTGCCTTTTTGAATGTAGCCATCCAAGAGCGTGAAGTGGTGCCTCACTGTGGTTTTGATTTGCGGTTCCCTGATGGCTAATGACATTGAGCTTCTTTTTATGCCATTATTGGCTTCTTGTGTATTTTCTTTGAAGAAATGCCTATTTATAACTTTTCCCTATTTTAAAAATTGTGGTGTCGTATTACTGTTAATTTGTAGGAATTCTTTATTCTCCATACTTGGTGTTTATCAGACATACAATTTGCAGATATTTTCTCCCATTAAGTGAGTTCTTTTTCACTTTCTTGGTGTTATCCTTTAAAGCGCAAAAGTGTTTTTAATCTTGATAAAGTTAAGTTTATCTAATTTTTTCCTTTGTTGTCATTTCTAAGAAACCATTGACTAATACAAGATCAAGACTTATTTATCCCTTTGTTTTCTGCTAATATTTGTATAGTTTTATTTATTTGTTTTTAAATTTTATTTATTTATGTATTTTGAGATGGGGTTTTGTTCTTGTTGCCCAGACTGGACTGCAATGGCGTGATCTTAGCTTACCTCAACCTCTGCCTCTTGGGTTCAAGTGATTCTCCTACCTCAGCCTCCCAAGTAGCTGGGATTACAGGCATGCACCACCATGCCTGGCTAATTTTGTATTTTTAGTAGAGACAGGGTTTCTCTATGTTAGTCAGGCTGGTTTCGAACTCCTGACCTCAGGTGATCCGCCCACCTTGGCATACCAAAGTGCTGGGATTACAGGTGTGAGCCACCGTGCCCAGCCAGTTTTATTTTTACATTTGAGTCTTAGACCCATTTTAAGTTAAGTTTTTATATGCTGTGAGGTGAGGTTCCAATTTCATTTTTTTTTTCCATGTGGATATCCTGTTGTCCCAGCACCATTTGTTGAAAAGACTATTTTCTTCTCATCGAATTATCTTGGCATTTTTGTTAAAAATCAAAGGTATGAATTTATTTCTGGAATCGCAGTGCTATTCCACTGATCATATGCTTCTTCTTATGCTATTTTACTTAATATATTTTGGAGCTATTAGTATATCAGGACAGATAGAGTGTCTTCATTTTCTTTGTAACTGCATAGAATGTATAGACCTTTACTGAACTATGTAATTTTACCTCAGCCCATTTTTGATTAGAAAATTGTTTACAATCCTTTTGCTGCAATGGCTATATATGCACCTTTAAAATTTTGTATATGTGCCCATTTATCTGTAAGATAAAATTCTCATAAGTAGAATTGCTTATCGAATTATGTTTACAAAACAGATTTGGTTGAGTTTTCTAGAAAGCTGGTATGGGTCCAAGGGCCACTGTGGGAAGTAGTTTCCAAAGGATGAATAGAAGACCTTTTTTCCTTAATTATCCTCAAACAAAATGAGATCTGCTCATAAAGGGAATAAGATTGGTTTCTGTTCTCCTTTGCCTTTCCCACGTGATGCTGCTAAAGGGAAGTTTGTGCATACAGCGGTCTCTCCAATTCCAAGTTCACATTTGATTTTTGCATTGGACTTCTGATATGGTTTGGCTCTTTGTCCCCACCCAAATCTCATCTTGTAGTTTCCATATTTCCCACATGTTGTGGGGGGGACCCATTGGGACATGATTGACTCTTGGGGGCGGGTCTCTCCTGTGCTGTTCCTGTGTTGTAGTTCCCATAATTCCCACATGTTGTGGGAGGGACCCACTGGGAGATGATTGACTCTTGGGGGCGGGTCTCTTCTGTGCTGTTCCTGTGATAGTGAATGGGTCTCATGAGATCTGATGGTTTTAGAAACAGGAGTTTCTCTGCGTAAGTTCTCTCTGTCTGCCACCATGTGAGATGTGCCTTTCACCTTCCACTATGATTGTGAGGCCTCCCCAGCCATGTGGAACTGTAAGTCCAATAAACCTCTTTCTTTTGTACATTGCCCAGTCTTGGGTATGTCTTTATCAGCAGTGTGAAATCAGATTAATACAACTTCTCTTATGGACTGACTGATGTCATTTTCTAATAACATAATCTGCTTTTTTTCCCCCATCAATGAATTAGTGGAGTAGCAGACTGGTTAAACGTCTTCCCTGAGTTCCGCAATTCCCTTGCACGATTCTCCATTGTTGCCCAGACCTGCAGCCCTGCCATCAGCATTCTTCCCTCTCTCACCCTGATGTGCTGAGCATTTTACGTGTTATCCCACATTTAGTTCTTATAACCATCCCATGATTTTTGGTTCTATTCTCATCTGCAGTTTACAGATGAAGAAACCCAAGCTTGGTGAGGTTCAGTATTGTGTTGGAAAAGAAAGAAGCAGGTGTGTCTGATTCCAGAGTGCACACGTGTTGCACTGTTCCCACGTGGGTGACAGACAGCTGTGCTGTGCTCTCTCTGCCTTCTTGCTGTGGACTTTCAGGGGCAGCTGCACCTCGTGTGCGCCCCACCTAGGGTGTACCCTATGTTCTGCTGCCTTTATTCCACCCTCTGCACTTATCTGTCTTCCTTCCCTATGGAAACACAGTTTCTCTTAATAGAGAAAATAAAAATTCAGGTCAATGTATTTGCCAGTTGGCCTCAATATATTTGCCAGAGAACTTCAAGAAAAGCTTTAAGTTTATTTAGTTATAGTCAGCTCTCCAGGCAGCTTGTAAATGAGCTGGTTCCTTGGTGCCGTTTTCTTGCTTCTTGCTTATTACGTTTGGCTCATTAGTTTAAATCCTATCCTAGTAATATGTTGTAAGAAAGAAAAAAATGTAAATTTTTAATGAATCTCAATGTCCTCTTAACTCCTGGCCAAATGCTGTAAAGTTTTTAAAGGGGATACAGAAAGATCAAAGAATTTCTTAGGGATACAAATTAGGATTTTTGTTGTGATTGTTCAAAAGTTCTCATTTACCGAAATGAACATCATCCAAGTTACTTTATAGATCAGAATGATGAGCATAAGAAAATAGCGAATCCAGTCAGAAGAAAATGAAAAGCTACTATCACAAAGAACATTAGCAAGAGGCCTGTTTTGACATTTAGTATGTATGAGTAGTATATGTATGTTAAATATCCTGAAATATTAAGACAGCCTTCATTAAGGAGTGGGAAGAAGACAGACTGCAAAATTAGAAAGATAAAAGAGAGAAATCTTCCCAAGCAGGCACCATATGTAGTAAGATATTGTGAATCTGCGGCAAGATAGGTGATTTCAAAGTGAATAAATGAGAACCAATATGATTTATTAATTCAAACCATTTGAATTTGCCAATATTCAAACATTTTTAAGCCACAGAAATTACACTTTTGTAGAATTTGATCTAACACTTAGACTCTGGTACAAATATAGCCACATGAAAAAAATAATTTTCCTGACGATCGAGACCATCCTGGCTAACACGGTGAAACCCCGTCTCTATTAAGAAATACAAAAAAAACTAGCCGGGCGAGGTGGCGGGCGCCTGTAGTCCCAGCTACTTGGGAGGCTGAGGCCAGAGAATGGCGTGAACCCGGGAGGCGGAGCTTGCAGTGAGCTGAGATCCGGCCACTGCACTCCAGCCTGGGCGACAGAGCGAGACTCTGTCTCAAAAAAAAAAAAAGAAAAAGAAAAAAATAATTTTGTGAGCACTTACCAACTCAAAGTATGAGAAAGTCCAAGTGGTTTTCCTCTTGGAGCTCCATTTTACTCCTCATTATTATTTATTTACATTTATATTTATATTTATATTTTTTTCAGATGGAGTTTCACTCTTGTTGCCCAGGCTGGAGTGCAATGTCACAACCTTGGCTCACCGCAACCTCTGCCTCATGGGTTCAAGCGAATCTCCTGCCTCAGCCTCCCAAGTAGCTGGGACTACAGGCATACGCCACCATGCCTGGCTAATTTTGTGTTTTTAGTGGAGACAGGGTTTCTCCATGTTGGTCAGGCTGATCTCGAACTCCCGACCTCAGGTGATCTGCCTGCCTCAGCCTCTCAAAATGACAGGATTATAGGCGTGAGCCACCGTGCCAGCCTACTCCTAATTTTGAAAGGTAAGAGCTTCACTGTCCAAAGGAGTCAGTTATGCTTCCAAAGGCTTGCAGAGGTGGAGACCTGTGGAGGCTAAGCTACTCAGTGGTGGCCCTGGTCTGGACAGCCGTGCTGTGGTCCTGTCTTCGGGGCCCAGCTCAGTGCTCGATACCTTGCTGCTCTGGTCCCCCACACAGGCCACGGTGATGCTTCCTGTTGGCTTCCTATGGTGAAACCTCCTCTGTTCACCCTGACAGACCTCCCCTTCCGCCCAAAGCATGGCAGTCCCGCTGTGGTGGTTGCAGCCTTCACTGCTGGCCATGTGCTCTGCATCACCAGCCCCCATGGGCTCATTCACACTGAGCTGTGTCTGGGTCACTGTGTGGGGTCCTCCTGGCAGCCCTGGTGCACTTTCCTACTGACAGATCTCCGCAAAGACCTGTGAATGCTGAAATGATAAAGGAAAGGATCGGAGGCCTCTTAATACTGATCTCAGTATTAATGAATATTAATTAATGAAGACATTGTGATATTGGTGAAGGAAGGTCATAACGATGCATGGAACAGAACAGGTTCCGGGATAGACTATACATATATTGATTATTTGACAATAGTAACAAGGTTACTCAAAAAAGATAAGAGTTTTTAACAAGTGGTGCTGGAACAGTTGGGATTGCATATATAAAAAAAGAACCTCAGCTTATATCTTGTACAATACACAAATATTTACTTGATATAAATCATAATTCTTACTATAAAGCTGCAGACTCAAAGTTCTAGGAAAAAAACATGTAGGAAAATCTTTGTGACCTTTGGCTAAGCAAGTATTTCTTAGATAAGATCTAATAAACATAAACTATAACAGAAAAGCACTGGGTAAGTTGAATGACCTTCATCAGAATTTAAAAACTTCTGCTCTTTGTAAGGCACTGTTAAGGATATAAAAGGATAAACAATAGACTGGGAGAAAACATTTGCAAAACATGCATGTGAGGAAAAAGACTCCAGTAATCAGAAGATATACAGAACTTTCGCAAAATAGTACAAAAACAAACAAAAAAATGGGATAGCGGCAAAGATTTGGACAATTCACCAAATAAAAGGTATCAATGGTGAATGAACACATCAAAAGATGCTCAAAGCCATTAGTCATTAGAGAAATTCAAGTTCAAACCAAAAGGAGATAACACTACACATAAATTAGAATGGCTTAAAAAAAATGCCAGTACAGAGTGCTGGTGAGGACATGGAGCGACTGAAAGCCTCATCTGTTACTGGTGAGAATCCAGCACAGCGCGGTCACTCTGGATGAGTTTGGCAGTTTCTTATAAAGCTAGTCATATGAATACCGCTTAACCCCATAATACCACTCCTAGGTATTTACCTAAGATAAATAAAAACATACATCTACACCAAGACCCATGTATAAGTGTCTACAGTCCCTATTTTTAGAATCAGTTCAAACCAGAATATCTCAAATATCCATCAGCCTGTGAACAGGTAAATTGTGGGATGCTACATAGCAATAAAAAGTAAACAGTGGGATGCTACATAGCAATAAAAATGAATGAATTGCGGACACAGGCAACAGCGTGGATGAAAAAGTCAGTATGTTGAGGGAAGCTAGGTGCAAAGGCTGCATACTATATGATTCTATTTATATGATATTCTAGAAAGATAAAACTGTACAATCCAAATCAGATTAGCACCTGCCAAGAGCTGGAACTGGTGGGAGTGGCTGTTTGTGCATTTAAGGGTTTTATCTGTGATGGAAATTGCCCATGTCGGTTATGGTGGTGGTCTCACAACTGCATCCTTTGGTCAAAGCTTATACAGCTCTACCCATAAAAAGGGTGAATTTTTCTACATACAAATTATACCTCAATGGCCGGGCGCATTGGCTCATGCCTGTAATCCCAGCACTATGGGAGGCCAAGACAGGCAGATCACGTGGGGTCAGGAGTTCAAGACCAGGCTGGACAACATGGCAAAACCCCATCTCTACTGAAAAATACAAAAATTAGCCCGGCATGGTGGTGGGCGCCTGTAATCCCAGTTTTTCGGGAGGCTGAGGCAGGATAATCGCTTGAACTCCAGAGGCAGATGTTGTGGTGAGCCGAGTTCACACCATTGCACTCCAGCCTGGGGGACAAAGCGAGACTCTGTATCAATAAAAAAAAAAAAAAAAAAAAAAAAAATTGTACCTCAGTAAGCCTAATATTAAAAAATAAAAGAGGTAAGAGATTTATTTATTGGCTTCTTTCTTCTATTCTATACAAACGTACCCACCTTTCCCTTAGCAGCCAGGTTTTCACAGTGAATAATGTGGGAGGGTCATGGAGAAACCTGTTACTTCCTGTTCTCAAACCAATGGTTGTTGACTAAACTCAATTTATATTTGCACAAGTAAGAAGCAGCACTAGAGGCTTCCCCAGGACACAGCTTCCCAGCCACAGTGCCTGTGAGCAAGTAACAACCAAAGCACTTAGGTGGTCTGGCCAGTTCCTCTGGAAAGAACAGCTGAGGTGTCTTACAAAAGTGATCAGTTTCAGGTGTGCCAGAACATGAGCTGTTAGGAGGTTCAGTAAGATCTTTGTAGGGTGCTGTAACATTTTAGAGATTCTTCATATACTTGAATTTCATCCATCCATCAATCCATCCACCATCTTCATATTTATTCTTCTGCAAATCCATCCACATATTCATTTATTCATTCATCTATCGTACACCCACCCATCCACCACCCACCTATCCATCCACCCATCCATGCATTCCATCCATCCATTCATCCATCCATCCCTCCATCTGCATATCCATCTATTTATCTGCACATCCATCCACATATCCATTTATCCATCATCCACCCACCCACCACCCACCCATCCATCCACCCATTCATTTATGCATTCCATCCATCCAACCATCCATCCATCCATCCATCCATCCATCTGCATATCCATTTATTCATCTGCAAATCCATCCACATATCCATTTATCCATTCATCCACCATCCATCCACCCACCACCCATCCAATCCATCCATCCATCCATCCATCCATCCATCCATCCATCCATCCATCTAGCATATAGTCAATGAGCACTTAGAGTGCCAGATATTCTGTTAGACACTGAACAAAGCAGTAAATACGTTAGGAAATGACTTCTCAATCTAGAGGAACATTTCAACAAATATGCAGGAAATCCAGTGTCCTAGGTTCTTTGATGGAAGAAGTAGAGATGGTATGGAATAATATGATTTGAGTACTTAACCCAGACCCAGGCTAAGAGAATGCTTCCTGAAGTCATGTCTTTTAAACCGAGATTTGAAGGATCACCGGAAATAAGTAAGGCAAGGACACCGGAAGGTTAAAAAGTGTATGACAAGTTGGAAAAACAGACAGAAAAATATGGTGCATCAGCATTGTGTGTGGGGGGTATGTCTGGGGGTGAAGGCTGATGGAGGCAAGCTGACAGATGAGGCCTGGGGACTAAGATGAACTTTATCTTGAGGACAAGAAGGCTTAATGCAAGAGAATGTTTTATGTTTTTAGGAAAATCACTCTTACCTTGGGGGAGGAATTGAATTAGAAAGGAGATAAAACTGGAAACAAGAAAATAAATGTAGAGCCATATTTGAAAGTAATGAAACAGAGTTTCTTTGAAAATGTTTTTCACATCATTTTTAAAAACCAATTCACAGTGTATTAATCAATTATGTATATTTACCATGGACCATCTGTAACAAAATATTAGGTCTGTAACAAAATCTTCAGTCTCTGTAATGGTGGAGTTGGCTTTTAGTGTCCCTGAGATAGCATTATTTACAGCTACTTCTGGGCAGGCATTACCTTGCAAGGATTTATAGGTAAGTCCAATGCCACAATTTATTAGGGTTAGACCATGGGGAAAGGCTGAAGAAACAAATCTTAATTTATCAGAGGTAGAAATATCTTCAGATTATTTATATGCTCACCTTAGAAGGGGACAAACTGAAAATTCCCCTTTAGTGGTAGTACTTCTCAAAGCTGTTGCAGAAGCGTTAGTTACTTTGGTTAGAAGGCGTGTTGCCAGCACAGCAGATGGGTGGTGGTGTCTGGATTTAGCTTTCCTCCCCTAACCTAGCACGAACAAACAGCACTGTGACGTCAAAGGAATTAGAGTATTGTTAGAGAGTCAGATGTGTTTAATATTGCAAATGTCATTTAGAAGGTATGTAACGAAATTTAAAATTAATTGTATTATACACTTTGACCTATCCCAGTTGTAACAATTAAAATGTTGTCTTAAAAACATTACACTTGGGATAATTGTGGAGTCATATAGTCATACTTAGAATATGTTAGAACATATTAGATATTGGCTAATATCCTAGATATTAAATAACATTAAAATAACTTCATAATTACTAGGTCATTGTTTCTTAAGAATTTCTTTGTGGTAGTTAGATTTAACAAACGAATTCAATTGTGTAAGCTGTGGTCAGATGGAATAAAATGGAAAGGAATATTCAAGAAATTAACTCTCTTAAAAAAGGAATGAGGTAAAATAGCTCCCTTGATAGCTGGCCCTACAAGTTTGGTCCCTGGACTAGCAGCGTCACAATCCCCCTGAAACACACTAGAAACACCCATTCCGAATCTGCTGAAGTGCCCACGTCCCCCACCGCAACCCCAGCCTGCTGAATCAGAGCCTCTGGAGGTGGCCCAGCAATCTACATGTTAGCAAACCCTCCAGGAAGTCCTTAGAGACTCAGTGCCTGGGGTTTTTACCAGGGCTGAGAATGGGAGCAGCCTCCGCCTGGCATGGACTGAAATTCCAGACTCAGAAGCAGGTGTTCAGCGTAAATCATGTTGTTCACAGAAGCAGTTTAGGTGTAGTGAACCACCTTTGTCAGTTAATCGTGGTGGGGACCCTCCCCATATCCAAGTTCCCAGATGCCAGCCAAGAACCATCCCAGTAAGCAGGTCTTTCCAACCACAGCAGTCAGGCCTGAAATGTTAACTCTTTCCCACACAGAGTCAAACAGGGCTCATAAAATGAGCTGGCAGGATTTTTTCCTTTTCTATTTTGGAAATAATTTGTGAAGAATTGTTATTATTTTTTTCATATTTTGGGAGAATTCAAAAATCCAGGACTGGGATTTTCTTTGTGGGTAGTTTTAATTATTAAATGTAATTACTAATAAACTTAATTACTCTCTCTTTGTTATAGGCCTAATCAGATTTTCTATTTCTCCCTGAGTCAGATTTGGTGGTTTTTGCTTTTGTAGGAATTTGTTCATTTCATATGAGTCATCTAATAGCATTCTCTTAGATCTCCCCCGCTTTTTTTTCTTCAATGTTGTCTTTCAGATAAAGTTTGGAGCCATAATTGCAATGAAATTTGATTGAATGTGTGTTGAGGTTATAGATTAAATTTGGGAGAATTACTACAGAGTATTTACAATTTTGGTCTTCATTGCTGCCTATTGTCTGTTTACACAGCCTATTTTACTTTGTATAAACCAGAAGCATCTACTTAATCTTTGATTAATTCATAGGAAAGTCATTTATTTTTTTATGTTATGCTGAACTAACATTATGAACTCTTTAATTTTCATAAATGTTTAGTGTTTTCCTCTAAACCTTTAGACAATCACTCCATATGCATAAAAATGACAGTTTTCTTCTCCTTCCCGGTGTATTATAGCTTTTCTCTTATCTTCTTGCTATATTCTACTAATGGCAATGGGATTGTTTCATTGATTGCCTTCTTTTTTTGTCCAGAGCTCATTTTTGCCTACCTTTATCTTGTAGAAGTCTTTCAGGAAGTTTTTGTATTTCTCTTTGCTCCAAAAGAGTTTAAATTATAAAAGAAAATAATGGTGAGTTCCCTGTGAGCATGACACATTGTCTGATGTTTTAGCGTCTTGCAGAGTGTGCGCAGAGCATTTCATTTTCTCCTTGTTACAATGGGCTTGCTCATATGTTCCCTCTCTTTCCAAATAAATAAAGGCTGGAAAACTGCATTTTCCTATTACCTCTATTTTTTCAGCATGATAGGTATAAAGTTATAAATTCCACCTTAAAATTCCCATACCACCTTAAAATTCCCTTCTTATTTGTTAATTTCATTACTCGTTTGCTTTCGTGTCTTATTTTTTTCACATAATATTGAGGATATTGTTTTCAGATCTTAAAAAGACTAAACCATATTCAATTTAATTAAACTGCTATTTAAAAAATTCACAGCTAATAAATGGATTAGTTTGTAATTTTGACCATACCAATTAGATCTTTGATAAACAATGTTTTTTTTTTTTTTTTAAAGAGCAAGAGTTTTTATTGTTGTTGTTTTCTTTCTTTTTTTTTTTTTTTAACTTTTAAGTTCAGGGTACATGCATGGGTTTGTTATATAGGTGAACTTGTGTCATGGGGGTTTGTTGTACAGATTATTTTATCACCCAGGTGTTAAGCCTAGTACTCATTTGTTATTTCTCCTGATATTCTCCCTCCTCCCACCCTCCACCCTCCGATAGGCCCCAGTGTGTGTTGCTCTCCTCTATGTGTCCATGCGTTCTCATCATTTAGCTCTCACTTATACTTGAGAACATGTGGTATTTGCTGGTGAGGTTATAGAGAAAAAAAATGCTTATACACTGTTGGTGGGAGTGTAAATTAGTTAAACCATTGTGGAAGACCATGTGGCAATTCCTCAAAGACCTAAAGAGAGAAATACTGTTCAACCCAGCAATCTCATTATTGGGTATATACCCAGAGGAGTATAAATTGTTCCATTACAAAGACACATGTATGCGTATGTTCATTGCAGCACTATTCACAATAGCAAAGACATAGAATGAACCCAAATGCCCATCAATGATAGACTGGATAAAGAAAATGTGGTACATATACACCATGAAATACTATGCAGCCATTAAAAGAACAAGATCATGTCCTTTGCAGGGACATTGATGGAGCTGGAAGCCATTATCCTTAGCAAACTGAGGCAGGAACAGATAAACATGCTTAATAATAAATCTTTGTGTGTATCATTGACTTTTATACTTAGAATTAATTGCTGTAATTGTAATTGCTGTGCCAAAAAGAAGTAATCCTATGACTTTTGGTATATTTTGGCAATTTAACTTCCAGAACATTTGCTTCATTTTGCTCTCCTAGCAAGTTAAGAGCTCCTATTTATCTATATTATTGACAAACTTGGTTTTGTTCTTTCCTGGTGCATTTGATGGTGAAAATTTGTGTTATGTTATTATTTTTCTGTGTAATAACACACAAAATAATGTTTGGTAATAATGCTTGTGGTACATTTCTGATTTCAGTGAGAATATCTTGCGTTTGGCCATGTAGTATAATGTCTCTTGGTCTAACATATGTTCTTTATCATGTTAAGGAATGTTATTAGGTCTTTTAAAATAAGAAACGGAGATTTATTTTTCCTACAACCTTTAAAAAATCTTAGTCATTATATTATTTTTATTGATGTAATGAATTAAACTGTTTCTAGTTATTAAACAAACCATTCTTGGATTACAGTAATAAGCCTAACTTACTGTGGTTGATCAATAAGCATTTGTTTGACAAACATTTTTGAATGAATCATTTTTTGCTATAACACAGGATTGCATTTGCTTCTAAGTTACTAAGGTTTGCTAATACTCCCTACATAACATTAATACAATGTTAATAAAAGCATGGAACCTGGACTCTGGCCATTTAGATTCCACCCCAGCTCTGCCCTTTACATCTGAGAGACCTTGAGGAAGTCATATAAACCCCATTTTCATCAGTTTCTTCGTTGGCAAAATGGGGATGAAAATAACAGTATCTAAGTCATGGTGTTGCTCCACCACCAAAAGGTACAAAGACAACATCAAAACGTTCACTCGGCCTCCCTACATAACATTGTATTAATGAAGACTGGCAAGTCAAATTAATTAATTAATTAATTAATTAATTAAAGTGGTTTTTACCACTTTAAAAAAAACCACCCATATTATTATTGGTCAAATTTAATAGCAACAATGTTAGATTAGTCACTACTATTGTTATTGTCATTTAAAAATTGCTTTGGATTATACAGCTTATGTATGATTTAGATCGTATCTTCACAGTCATAAACAATGTCCATTCCACATCAACATTATTAAGGTGGGACTGTTACCTTCATCTTAGCCTCATTATTGTTTAAAAATTTCCACAAATGTCCCTTGGAAATATCTGTCATTTGTCCCATATCGTATGGACATACGGACAAACAATTGAACTAAATATCCAGGACACTAGAGTAGATTAGTTAAATAAATTATAATAATTCATATAATGAACAGTTATACAGATGATAAAAATAATAAGGTATGGCTCCATTTGTTGTTGGTCAAGAAATATTACTAAGGGAAAAAGAGGCAAAATCCACATATTTGTATAAGCTATCATCCAATTCATGCAAATAAAAAATATATATGCTACATATTTATGTATAAGGGACTATATGAATGTAATTTTTTCTCAAAGGATACTTGTCAAACAATTTTAGTGATTGTTTTTTGGGGAAATTTCTGAGATTAATTGGACTTGCCAGTCTTCATTAATACAATGTTATGTAGGGAGGCCGAGTGAACGTTTTGATGTTGTCTTTGTACGTTTTGGTGGTGGAGCAACACCATGACTTAGATACTGCTATTTTCATCTCCATTTTGCCAATGAAGAAACTGATGGAAATGGGGTTTAAATGACTTCCTCAAGGTCTCTCAGATGTAAAGGGCAGAGCTGGGGTGGAATCTAAATGGCCAGAGTCCAGGTTCCATGCTTTTATCCTCCGCATTATAAGAGCAGTGACAAATGGTCTGTAGGCAAGCTGCGTTACTAAAAAGACAATGCTCCAAGAATTCACCACGCAAATTCTTTCCCTTAAACATATTTTCCATCAATTGTTTGAAGTTATGCCATGGTAGAGTTTTAATTTTCTCCTGTAAATTTCTGGTTGTGTTTTCTCTCTTCTATTGACAAGAAAAAATATATATCTCACACATCCTCAAATGTGTCCAGAATCGAACTTACAGTAGCTTGGCACTGTATCCATGTTTCACTGTAGCCCTTTATAACATCCTCAGTTTTACAAGAAAGTGTGCAGTTTCTGCATTATTCCGTAGTTGAAAGTGTCTTTATTTAAGCCTCACCTGTGATTGATAGCTGGTTTGAGCGTAGAGTAGGTTCAGATCAGTCCCGTGTGTTGCTGGAACCGCGGTCAAGGCGGGTCGTTTTCTTGGTCACACACCGAAGGCGTCGTCTTCTCCCCGGAAGCCGCCATTTTCTCTTGCTGGTCTCAAATTGCTTCAGAATGTTTCTGGACGTGAATCTTTTAAAATTCATGTTGTCTCGGAGTGAATGTTTTCAATCTGAAAACTTCGGTTCATCTTTAGATCTGTGGAGGAAGTCTCTTCTATTATTATTGTTTTGAGACAAGGTCTCGCTCCATCGCCCCGGCTGGAGTGCAGTGTCGCCATCTCTGCTCACGGCAGCCTCAGCCTCCCAGGCTCAAGGGATTCTCCTCCTTCTATTATGTTTTTGGCAATTTCTTCATCTCTTTGTTTCTCTTCCGAGGTCTGCTGTTAGTCAGTTGGGGGATGACACAGATGGTGCCTTCATGCTATGTCTCCTGTCTTTCTTATTCTTCCCTTTTTTTTTCTTTTCCATTCTGGGATTCCTCCCTCACTCTAGTTTTTTTTTTTTTTTTAAAGTTTTAAGCACATTTTAGACTCCAAGACCCTTTTTGTTCTCTGATTATTCCATTTTAGAGCATATTGATTTTATTTTGTGAAAGTAATATCTTCCTGAATATCTTAGCATGTTAACTAAAATTATTTTCTTTCTGTTCCCTGAGTTATCTCTGTTTTTTTTTTTTTCTGTCAGTTTTTGTTCATCTTTCTCCTCCATATTACCCCCTTGTCTTTACATAGCTGATGATCTCTGATGACCCATTTACACTGGATTGCTTCTTCGAGACTGTTTGATGATGTATAGGGAGTGCCAATTTCTCAATCTCATTATACTTGTTTTTTCTTTACTCAAACTCAGGTTGAGACGAGCTTGGCCAGTGCAAGTGAGGCTCTAGGCCCCTTATCTCCATCCCCGTTGTGATAATATGTTTTTTTCTGGCATATCCACGTAGTTCCTCAGAGCTTTTAATCTGCTTCTGAATGTATCTTAAGTTGTCCCCATGGGATTTATTGAGATGCATCATATTCTAACCATAATTTATGTTTCTTTCATACTTTTGAGTTTATGAAGATTTTGACAATTAAAAATCCCAGCTTGCTTTTCTATCAAGTTATTTCAAACATTTTCACCAACCCACGAGCTTTACCTGTGGAGGCTACGCCGTGCACGTTCAGGGTACTACGTCCTTCTCTTTCTGCCTCAATCTGCTCCTATTCATTTTCTAGATTTGGAAAGTCTGGAATCTGCTGTGAGTGAATAAGAAAGATGGTGTTTAATGGCTAGAAGTAGTGAGAAGAGGGAGTACTTTTTTAAAGTACTGTGGGGAATATCTGTCCATGTTTCTAGTTTGATTTACCTTTGTTTCTTTACATGAGGAGGGGCTGGGATTTATGCAGGCTCTGCCAACTGCACTTCCTTTTTAAGGTAGTTTCTGTTTTTTGAGGCCGTTTCATAAAATCTTTAGGTTTATCTGCTTATTTTTATTTCCTTCAAATTTCTGAGATTAATTTGACTTGCCAGTCTTCATATCCAGTGCTGCTAAAAGTCATATTTTATCGCAATTTGGGAGAGACTTATTAGAGGTTGCAAATGAGATGCATATTCTTTAATAGTTTTAAAAAAATTAGCTATTTGCTAGAAACACACAATCTTGAATGTCAAAATTAACCATGCTGTTTATTCATCTAAGTTATTACACTGGAATTTGTTCTGAAATAGAAATGCTCCTGTTGCGTCTGTAACTGTGGCTTGTAAAACCCGTGAAGAAGAAGTGAAGGGCGAAGATTTAGAGAGCAGATTCTGATAAACTGAGCAGAAAGAAACGAAAAGAATATAGTAATTATCTTCAGGGCTGAAATCCCTTATAATTATTGGGATTTGGCTGTGACTGTATAATTTAGTTTGGGAATTATTAATAAATCATTTCTGTTCAACTTGAAAGAGTTTAACTTTTTAATAATGGTAGAAGAGGCAATATTGACATAAATATTTAAAATTGATTGAAAACTATTTTTCCTAGTGACATATTATCTTTTACCTAGTGGACTAAAACTAGCATCACAGAATGAAAACTGAGAACTTTGAATAATATTAACATTTTTGAGCTATTTCTCAATCAAGTATTTGGAAAAGTAGAGTTTGTCATAGGGTGCAGCTAGTAAAACCACGGGTGATGTATATGAAGCCTTCGAAACACATCTTATCCCCATATTCTGGTTCTGTTCCTTTCACTAAGGTCTAGAGTATCATGGGAGGAATGAATTGCTTCCAGTGACTTTACCACTTTAAAAATAACCACCCATATTTTTATTAGCCAAATTTAATACTGACTTAATGTTAGATTAGTCACTACTATTGTTATTGTCATTTAAAAATTGCTTTGGATTATACAGCTTATGTATGATTTAGATCGTATCTTCACAGTCATAAACAATGTCAATTCCACATCAACATTATTAAGGTGGGACTATTATCTTCATCTTAGCCTCATTATTGTTTAAAATTTTCCACAAATGCTCCTTGGAAGTATCTATCATTTGTCCTATATCATATGGAGACTAGAATAGATTAGTTAAATAAATTATAATCATATAATGAACAGTTATTCAGATGGTAAAAATAATAAGGTATGGCTCCATTTGTTGGTGGTCAAGAAATATTACTAAGGGAAAAAGAGGCAAAATCCACATCTTTGTATAAGCTATCATCCGATTCATGCAAACAAAAAATATATATGCTACATATTTTTGTATAAGGGACTATATGAATGTAATTTTTTCTCAAAGGACACTTGTCAAACAATTTTAGTGATTGTTTTTTGGGGAAAGGTAAAGACTAGAGGAGGGAAACTTTTATCCCCAATTTTAAAATATAAGTTGCCTTTTTTTGAACAGTTCTACACTCCTGGTGGGAATGTAAACCAGTATAATCACTGTGGAAAATGGTGTGGAGATTCCTTAGGGAACTAAAAGGAGAACTGCCATTTGATCCACCAATTTCACTACTGGGTATCTGCCCAGAGGAAAAGAAGTCATTATATGAAAATGATACTTGCACAGGCATGTTTATAGCAGCAAAATTGACAATTGCAAAAATATGGAACCAGCCCAAATGCCTATCAATCAATGAGTGGATGAAGAAATTGTGATGTGCATATATATATAAAATACATATATAGAACAATATATATACACACAATAGAACTAGAGACTATTATTCTAAGTGGGGAAACTCAGGGATGGAAAGTCAAACATCACATGTTCTCACTCATAAGTGGGAGCTAAGCTATGAAGATGCAAAAGCATTAGAATGATACAGTGAACTTTAGGGACTTGGGGGAAAGGGTAGGTGGGGTGAGGGATAAGAGACTACACATTGGGTTCAGTGTATATTGCTCGGATGATGGGTGCACCAAATTCTCATGAATCACCACTAAAGAACTTACTCATGTAACCAAATACCACCTGCTCCCCAAAAACCTGTGGAAATAAAAAAAATTTTTAAAAGTGAAAAAATGTTGCCTTTTTCTTTAGTGATGTAATGTACATTCATCATGTTGTGTAATCTTCCCACTAGCTATCTCTGGAACTTTTTCATCGTCTTAGATTGAACCTCTCTATCCCTTAACCAATGACTCTTCACTCCTGTCTCTCCGCAGACCCTGGTAACCTATGTTCTGCTTTCTGTCCCTATGAATTTGCCTATTCTAGACACATTCAGTTTTATACCTTCCATTATTATCTGATTTTTCTAATCATGTGCATGTATTACTTTCATTTGTTACAAAATGTCAACATGGGTTATCAGGTAAAAGGATTATGGGCCGTTTTTATTTCCCACTTAGAGTTTTCTGTTTTAAAATAACCCTAATAAATGTTCCTGTATATGATCTCATGGAGGAAAAGGTAACTGAATATGCCTGGGGGAGAAAGAGCTGAGGTACCATTTCTTTTAAGATACAGGAAACCTTCATTTGTGTATAATTCCCAATGATACTCTGTTGCCCTATTAAACAGTTACTGACAACAGCATGAAGAAAGGTTATTATTACATTAATATGCATGAATTAATTAAGTTGAGCTTTACTGTAACAAGCTGGTTAGAACGTTAGGTCATGATACATTTATTTAATAGCTTTTGATAAGATTGTTACACTATTGTAATAAATGAAAAGATTCGATATATTAAATTAGCAGAAAATAATATAAATTGTTTAATTTTTGATAGCATAATTGCCACTGGCTATAAAAATCATTTATAAAATTATTATACTTCTAAAGAGATTTATCCTAAGGAGATAAACTATCACAAGAAAAAATTTCCATAAGCACAAATATTCATTGTGACGTTGCTTCCAATATGTTATGATTGTAAGTGATCTAAATATTTAACAATAGGAAAATGACTAAATAAATTAACAGATATCACTCAATAGATTAAACATGAGAGCTAACAAGAATATGTAGTGATACCAGAAATTCTTCTAGGATTAAGCAAACAAAAGTAGGACAGTAATTTTATGGGTACTATGTAATTATTCAAAAAACCCACTAAAGTTGACATTTATTTAATCAACAATTACTTAATTGCCTGCTGCAGTAGTGTAATTTCATTTTCATCCTTCCCTGCCTGTTGGGAGCACTCAAGGTCATTGCCAACTGCCCGAGTGTGGAAGTTCTCTCCTCTGTCCCTGTCCACTGTTTCTCTTCCTTGCTATCTTCCTGTGGGTGTGACTGTCCCTTCTCAAGTCACTAGTTTGGTTTCCCACGCTCTTGTGCCTGAAATCTTTCCTCCTCAATGTTTTGCCATGAATCCTCATTCTTGTCGCTCTACACAATGGGTGATCTTCTCCTCTCCCAAGAGGTATTATAAAAACTGGGATATGCTTGCCTGCGGTAACAAATAGACCCAGTATTTCCATGGCTCATTCTGGGAGAAATTTATTTATTGCTCATAGAGTAATCTGAGTCTTTGCTCCAGGCTATGGGGATGGCCCTTCTCTTTGGGGTCATCAGGGACCCAGGCAGCCGTTTTAGGGGAGAGATGGGACAAGATTCCATGGGTAAAGGTTGACTAAAACCGAGGCTCTGAAGCTCACATTACCCTCTGAGAGGGACGGTGCCGGCTGGTGTCTTTCACAGGAGACACAGGGGCACTTGAAAGTGGAAAGGAGGGGAGAGGATGGAATACTTGGTCCCAAGCTGGGGTTAGGTGTGGGCCCTGTTTCTGTTTCATGTTCCCCAAGCTGAGGCCATGGAGGGCTGTGCAGGTGAGGGAGCACAGTGGCTGACAGCAACTCCCAGCACACATTGCTGGGCAGCAGAGTACCACTGTTTACCGCTGGACCTAAAGTCTTGGTGTGATAAATTTTAAATGGCTTTTTGTGTGAATGATTTTGACTTATCTTCTATCAAAGGGGAATTTCTACCTGTGTTTTCACTTTATGAGTTCTATAACATGCAACAAGAACAATTTTCTGAAAGAGACTTGAAAGATTTCCTTCATTCTTTTGGAATAGAGAGTATACATGTGCAGTTCCCTCCTGAATATTTGAGAATCTGGGTTTGAAATGATGACTATAGGAAAAATAGAACAACCCAGGGCCCAAATGCACAAACCTCTTTTTTGAGTGAATTCCTCTGGGATATATCTATATTCCCATATTAGGTTTGTTATACTGTAAACAGTGACTTTTAGGTTCAATTTTTTTTATGGGACTGTTTGTTTCTTAACGCCGTGCATCATTCATCATGTGTCTGCTGCACATTCGACTCAGGATGGGGTGCCTGCTAGCTTGCACACTGAGGAGAAGTAGGCCACGTTTGTCTCCTGTGCCATACTTCTTCCCCACATTTAGAAAATAAGCATTTTATTTCAGAACAGTTTTTGGTTTGCAGGAAGTTGTGCAGATGCAACAGAGTCCCAGGATCCCTGCACTGTCTTCCCTGTTACCATCTTACGTTATCATGGTACGTTTAGCATAGCTAATGAACCCATATTGATAGGTTACTATTGACTATAAACTAAACTCCACTATTAATTTGGGCTTCACTAGATTTTCCCTAATGTCTCACTTTTGTTCCAGGATGTCATCCAAGACACCACCTTACATCTAATTGTCATATGTCTTTAGGCTTCTCTGGGCATTGACAGCTTCTCAGACTATCCTGGTTTTGATAAACTTGAGAATTCTGAGCAGCATGGATCAGGTATACTGGAGGATGGCTCTCAACCCGATTTTTTCTGATATTTCTCCCATGCTTATGCTGGGGTTATGGGTTTTTGTGAGGAAGACCACAGAGATGAAGTGCCATTTTCATCATAATTCAATAAATAATTCATAAATGAATGTACACATTGCTATGGATGTTGACCTTGATCACCCAGCTGGGGTAGTGTCTATCAGGTTTCCTCTCTGTACAATTACTCTCTCTCCCCCTTTCCATATTGTAGTTAATGTTTACTGTCAATAAAGCATCTTCTCCCCTCCTCCTCCTCCTCCTCCTCCTCTTTTTTCTTCTTTTTCATTACCTCTCTCTCTTTCTCCATTTCCCCTTCCTGTTCTACCAAAAAGCTGTGTTTTAAAATGAATCAAGACCTCAAAGCCAATAGTGTGAAGTTAATGGTTAAAATTTCTTCAACATTGAATAAAGGGTATGTTTTAGGGGCAAAAAGGCTGTCAGGTTCCACAGAAATTTTATACCACCTTAGCAGTTACTCTTAATTCATGCATAAGTTTTGCTTTGGTGGGCTGAAGTTGAGTTTTCAACAGGTTTATTGCTGAGAGTTTTAGTAATAGTAAACAGACTCACTTTCTGGCTAATGCTTTATTTGATTGAACAGCTCTGGGGAAAGTAAAACAGGAAACATCTGATGCAGTTGTTCTGAAGGGTCACCTTGGTGAAGCTCAATTTCTGCAGATCCTGTCTACAAAAGTCAAGAAACGTGCCCAGATCTCTGTATATACTTATTTTCTGGATAATTAATTTCACCAAGTGACATCTGGCAGGTAGACCAGGTCTGTCTGCTCTTAATAAGTGGAATATGTCTATTAATTTTGCTATTCCAGACTCCTATATCAAATTATATTTTAATTTACATACAAATTCTAGTTTTTAGTCCTCTTAGGAAACCATGGTCTTCTATTTACAGGTTATGAAATTGAAATTTAGGTTTCCATATGCATTTCTTCTACTAGGAAACGGGTGTGAGTTGAGTTCTGTGTCTCAGCCACTCTTCCAGCCAACGTGTTTCTCATGATGCCCCCACAAAGGACACGCCCCCTGACCTGCGGGCACTGCTGCAGCTGCCCTCACACTCTTGCAGGCATTGCCCCTGCTGCTCCCCTGTGCTAAATGCTGCTGCAAATCCGCTCTGTGCATGACACGTGCCATGCCCAGCACGTTTCCTAGGTGCTATCTCTCATAATAAATAAAGCAAACCTATTCTACAGATGAATTAAGTGAGGCCTAGAAACACTGAGGAGGTTGCCCTAGGCCACACAGTAGAAGCTGGGGCATGAGTCCAGGTGTGCCTGATACAAATCCATGCTCTTTATTACTGCATGGCTTTAGCACCTTCAGTTTGCAATTAGCATCTGCACAGCTGCTTTTGTAAGTTGTCATCAGCAGTCATGCTCACAGGTGCACTGTTTACACACGATGACTGCAGTCACCGTTCTGCAGAAGCACACAGTGGCTGCAGGCCCGTGACCAGACGCCACCAGTGGTGCTCCATGTGGGCGGCATGCCTGTGGCCTCAGTCTTTTCATTCCTCCTCTCCCGCTCCTAAATGCCTAATAGGAAGCCGTGCACACCATGGTAACTCGATACCCTAAAACAGAAGAGAATGAATCAATGCTTAGGTGATGAGTTATGATGTCAAGTAACAGATTTAGAGTTCTGCCTTGTGGGGCTTGTCATATTCATTGACAATACCTTCAAGAAAACAATCATTCTCATCCAGCTGCCTTTATTTTGCCATCTGTTATTTCAAGTCTCCATTGCTTTATAGAAGGCAACGATTTCACAGCTAGAGAGGCCTGCAGTGGATTTTATCAGCCAGCAGATATTTGCTCTTGGCTTCCCACACACACGGAAGGAGCAGCCCTCCTCAAAGAGTTTCCTGAGGCTTGTTGGTGTGACTTGCTTTGGCCAATGCTGTGTGAGCAGAATGGACACACACTGCATCCAAACAAATTAAATGTGCTTTCGGGCTCAGCCTCTTCTCCTCCTCCCCACCCATCTGACTGTGTTCTCAACTGGACTCTGGAATGCGGATGTGGAACCGACTTGCAGCCAAGCCCACGTGGCAAGCAGATGTGGAAGACAGAAGTGTGTGCTTCTTGCTGACGGCCTCTGAGTCTCAATGTTTTGTCATCTCTAGTATTGCTGCGGCAAAAAGCGGCCTGGGGACAATGTCCAGAGTGCTGAAAAATGCCACACACAAAGAAATTGGCTTTACACCTTAGTGCTGCCTGATCGATTGTGACCGGGGAGTTGCTGGGCCACTGACCTACACCATCGTGATTAAAGCGGGCTGGGCAACAGATGCAGTAAATTAGGGAGCTTGGCGCCCACCTTCTGCTCTTTCTGCACCTGGCTGCTCTTCCTTCCTGGCAATCAGTGGCTGGGAGGAGAAACAATGGCTGGTAATAAGTGGGGTGGGCTTCCATGACAACCAAACAACTGTAGGGTTGGGTTAAGCAGCTTTTGGTGGAGGGCTAGGGAAGGAACTTCTTAATGATTGATTGTTGGCAGCCTTGAACTGGCAGACAGGTCTGACAGCAGGAAGTGCTAAAGGTCCGCATCTCGACCATTCCACAGAAGAGGTGGTGGTGCTGATAGTTCCGGGCATTACAGAACAGGTGTGGTTCTTTCAAAGACAGATGGGTGCCAGAGACCTTGGTGCTTTAACCTCCTTCAGTGGAAATGCCTAAGGAATGATGGATCACCTATTTAAGACAAGTATCCTTTGAAATGAAATGAGACAACTTGGTGGACCCTTTGTCACCGTCACTTCCCAATTGTTATCACCTGCCCCAGTGTTTCTTCTTTGCTAGATATTGTACCTAAATCCTTCCACTTAGAGATACATATACAATTAGTACTTTCTCAAGATGAACAAAGACCATCATAAGAGGCTGCAGTTCCAACTTAGCACACCAGCCAATAATATCGACCCAGAATCCCTGCTGGCTCTTGCGTAGTTTTTGTTTTAGCAGTCGTTAGCATAAGTGTCCATTGTTCAGTAAGCTTTGACCATTTTGGGTCTGAATTATGTTGCCCTCCTCGAATATACCATTCTAACCTGGATGATTGACTAGGTGAGGATATATAAAAGGATGAAGTTTTGGAAAAATTATCAACAAAGTTAAAGACTATAGGTGTAAAGTTGCCTTCCTCAGCATTTGTTGATAATGAATCAGTAACCATTGCTAAGTTTTGGGTTTTAACTGTCTGTAAAGTACACATTGACACTATTTTGCATGCAGTGTCATTGTATTCGTACGTTGACCACACCACAGCCTTCACTTTTGATCTGTCCATACAATATGGTCTGGCTGCATCCCTACCCAAAATCTCATCTTGAATTGTAATAATCCCCACATGTCAAGGGCGGGACCAGGTGGAGATAATTGAACCATGGGGGTGGTTTCCCCTGTACTGGTCTCATGATAATGAGTTCTCACGAGATCTAATGGTTTTATAAGAGGCTTCCTCCCTTCACTTTGTCTCTCAGTCTCTCTCCTGCCACCATATGAAGACAGAGGTATTTGCTTTCCCTTCCACCGTGATTGTAAGTTTCCTGAGGCCTCCTCAGCCATGCTGAACTGTGAGTCAATTAAACCTCTTTTCATTACAAATTACCCAGTCTCAGGTATGCCTTTATTAGCAGCCTGAGAATGGACTAATACATCATATTTCAGCAGAAACATTAACATTTACTAAATATATCTAGCATTTAACAAATAATATTATAACCAGCTCTATGGTAAGCCTCGTAGTTGCAACTTTGTAGCTTCTAGGGTTAATGATCTTCATTTTGCATTTGGGGAAATAAGGTTCAGGGCAATTTCCACTATCTAAAGTAGAGATTAAAATGACCTCATAAAATTCTTTTGAAGATTAAGAGAATACTAGATACACTATCTACGTTAGTCTATCATTTATTTGAACTCTCAATATTTCTGTAAATAAACTTGTCTAAAGTTATAGAGTTACAGTGTGAACAAATACATTCTAAACCAGACTTTTCTGATTCCATAATTCATCATCTTTTTACTAAGCTACAGTGTTTTATAAATTCTCTTAAATATATAACTTGGAATTTTCATGCATTCTTAAGTATGTTTTAATTGGGCCCTAGGAAGTATGTTCTAGTGAAATACATATCCAACATTGTAATAGGTTCAAAGCACATATATTTCACCCAACAGAATATTATTCAACAAATACAGTGTGGTGGCATGAGCCACCACACCCATCCTAAAGTAAAATCTTAATGTGTCTGTTTTTTTGTTTTTGTTTTTTTTGAGACGGACTCTCGCTCTGTCGCCCAGGCTGGAGTGCAGTGGCGCAACCTCGGCTCACTGCAAGCTCTGCCTGCTGGGTTCACGCCATTCTCCTGCCTCAGCCTCCTGAGTAGCTGGGACTACAGGAGCCTGCCACTGTGCTCGGCTAAATTTTTTTTTGTATTTTTAGTAGAGACGGGGTTTCACCGTGTTAGCCAGGATGGTCTCGATCTCCTGACCTCACGATCCACCCGCCTCGGCCTCCAAAAGTGCTGGGATTACAGGCGTGAGCCACCGCGCTTAGCCATGTGTCAGTGTTTTTGAATGATCAGCAATTGGTGGTGTTTTTACTATTGGTCCATTACATTAACAGAGCTGATTACATCATAAATATGGAGAGATGTGATAAAATTCTGTCACAAGGAGTGCAAGTATCTTAAAATAATCAGCTGAACTACAGAGAGAAGGAATAAAATACTGTAACAGTAGAATGTTAGAAGCAAGTGTCTTAAAATGCAAACATTCACAAGCTGAATGGATGGATAACTTCAAAGCAGCATTTTTTCATGCTTGTTTTATGCTCCCACTGTTCTTGGAACTTTCCATCTATTAGTTCATTTAATTTTCAGAACAACTCCATAGGGGAGGTGCTATTATTTCTGTTTCACCAAGAAAACATCTGAGGCAAAAGAAAGGAGGAAACTAGTGTAAGTGCCCCAAATTGGAACAGTAGCTCCGTTGGGGTTACCCTGGGTTAGAGGACAGAAGAAGAAACTGGTTGTTTACCCCAGCTCCATTAATCTATGATGTCTAAAAAATTTAAAAATCATTTTGCTATTTTAGCATCCTATTACACATTACTTCCTATAAATAACATATGTGTTTCTCCTTATGAAAAACAAATGTGATCATATGGAATGTGGAACAGTGTTTATCCTCAGCCCCTCCCCACTGTCAGGGCCTTGGGGCAAGGAAGCTGAGGGCTCAGGAGCCTTGGCAAGGGCAAGAATGCGGGAAGGAAGAGGGGAAGCTCCTGTGGCAGATGTGTGTTTCTGCAGGGGTTGGAATGCTGTTGGGAGAAGCTGAGGCAGGGCTTGCATGTCTGACATAATGTAAAAGCGTCTTGGAACATGTCCAGGGTCTAAAACCCCTCGTGACCTTTGGAACACCAAGCTCTGCTAAAGGGTGGAAGGCTACTCTCACATACCATAATCTAAGCCCAGGGCATAAAATCCCCTCGTGGCTTGGATAGAATCCAGGGCTCGTGGCTCTGGAATGTGTATAGACTTGCTGGCTCCTTGCTCTCCCAGAATCTATTGTATCTTGAGTTAAAAGAACCTGCTCCCTGTTATCTCAAGTAGCAGAGCGTATGCTAAACTGTCACAGCTGTAAATCATGTGCTTACTGCGACGCTCCTTTCAACCCCGCATTCTCACCACCTGTTTCTTTGATCACCAGTAAATAGTCTGGGCTTCCAGAGCTCGGGGCCTTTGGAGCCTCCACACTCTCGATGGTCCCTGGTCCCACTTTCTCTCTCAAACTGTCTTTCTCATTCTTTTGACTCTGCTGGACTTTATCACCCCCACGGCCTGATGTTGGATCTGATCACCCCAGGAGACGCAAGGGGAACCTGTACACCCATAGCCTGGGCCCCTCCCCCAGGGGCTGCTGCCGTGGCCTCCCTGACTCTGTGGGCTGGCCATTCCTTCCTTGCTCTGCTCCTCGTTTCCCTTAACTTCTGAAGGGCCCGAGTCCCAAGGACTGCATATCACCTTTTTGTGAGGCCAAAGTTGGATGTATTAGTCATCTGAAACTGCTGGGAGTAAAATTTATACAGCAAAACAATAGATGGGAACTATATTTTAAAACTCAACAGATGACTGGCCATGAGGTTCTCACCTTAACGTGTCAGAAAACCATCTCACCGTAGTCTTTGTAACTCATTATTCTGTTTTATTGAGATGAGTTCTTCTCTATTGCTCAGGCTGGAGTATACTGACATGATCATAGCTCATTGCAGCCTCCAACTCCTGGGGCTAAATGATCCTCCCACCTCAACCTCCCAGGTGTCTGGGGCCACAGGCATGTACCACCATCCTTGGCTAATTTTTGCATTTTTTGTAGAGATAGGGGTCTCACAATGTTGCCTAGGCTAACTCATTCTTTACATCTATTCTGCAGTTTAAGAAAATAAAACCTGGAGTGCAGTGATGTGATCTTGGCTCACTACAACCTCTGCCTCTTGGGTTCAAGCGATTTTCCCGCCTCAGCTTCCTGAGTAGCTGGGATTACAGGCGCCTGCCATCATGCCTGGCTAACATTTTGTATTTTTAGTAGAGATGGGGTTTTGCCATGTTTGCCACGCTGGTCTCGAACTCCTGACCTCAGGTGATCTCACCTTAGCCTCCCAAAGTGCTGGAAACAGGCATGAGCCACCATGCCCAGCCCTCTCCTAATTATTTTAATGCAAAACTTAGAAATGGAATGGAGGGATAGGTAGGAAGTAAACTAATAAATAGACTTGGATAGATGAAATCGATAACTCCTTTAAATATTGGAATCCAAATGGACTTTAAAGAAGGGAAATAAAGAAGTCAAATGTGTTGTTCAGAATGGACAAGTTCCAATATTATATTGAAAGATAGAACATCAGCTATGTAAGTGGAAGACAGGCCATTTCTTCAGCTTCGTTAGCCAGAAAACATTTACAAGCTACAGTAGGTGACAGGCCACTGGGCTTATCCATAATGTGCTGAACAATGTAAGCTAGACCCCCACCTCTGGGATTTATTAGCAGTCAGAAGTTAGAAACCAGTTCATGAAAGACACAGCTGTTCCAGTTCTTACTTTACTGGGTTTTGAGATTAATGAGGAGCTTCGGGAGGGCAGCCCTTGTTATTCAGAGATGCCCCGTTTCTGTTTCATACAGCTTTTGTGTTAGGGGACACAGTCCCTTTCTGGAAATGCAGAGGACTGTAATCGTAAGGCCCCTGCTTTCTGCATCTTCGATTTTCTTGCAGCACCACCATCCCCAAACACTGCATTTTATAGAAGGTGTGTGAATGCAGCTTTCTTGAAGCACTGAAGAACTTGTGAAGATCTGCCACTCTGTAGACTTCTGATTCATGCCCCTTTTTGTGCATTTATCACGCATGTCAGTAAGATATGCTTGTTTAGGAAAAGCTGCACAGGATAATCCTTTCTTGGTGTAAATTTCCTATATTTCATGCCTAGAGGAAGGAATTGTGTTATGATTTAAATTTAAGTGTATTCCTTTGAATGAATGAATGAATGAATACAGAAAAAATCTTAAAAGCAATGATCTTTCAAATGTGTGACCCCTTACTATTCTTTAAACTTTATTTTCTTAGTGAAGTTAAGGGAAACAGTGATTACCTTAAATCTAAATAAGAAACTGGGTATGGTATCTCATACCTGTAATCCCAGCACTTTGGGAGGCCCAGGGAGGTGAATTGCTTAAACCCAAGAATTTGAGACCAGCCCGGGCAACATGGTGAAACCCGTCTCTACAAAAAGTACACAAATTAGCCTGGCATTGTGGTGAGCACCTGTGGTCCCAGCTCCATGGGAGGCTGAAGTGGGAGGATGGTTGAGCCTAGGAGGTAGAGGTTGGAGGTTGCAGTGAGCGGAGATTGAACCACTCCAGCCTGGATGACAGAGAAAGACTCTGTCTCAAAAATAAATAAGCAAAGAGATAAATTAAAATATTTAAAGTATTAAATCTAGAAAATAGACCAGAAGTATCTGGTTTCAAGTACCTATTTAATTTTTATCATTTTTGCATTTTTTTCTTTCCTATATATTTTATTTCTCAAATGGAGCATAAACGAATAGCTAAGATGCATTATGTATATTTCTCATGAAGCAGTGCTACATCAGGCCTTTTGTTGGTTGCAGAAACTTAACTAAAATTCACTTGTGAAGAGCAGGAGCTTATCTCATGAGACTGGCAAGTCTAGGCGGGGGACTGTCTTCAGGCACAGCTGGATCCAGCAGCTATAGTGATGTCCTCTGAGCTTCTTGATCTCCATTTTTCATTTGGCTTCCCTCCACATGAGTGGTGGCCTCAAGGGGCCTACTTCACATGGTGACAAAAGCAGCCGCCAACAGTTCAAACTTTTTGTAGATGTGGCAGTTTGGAATGTCAGGGGAAGATTAACCTGTGGAGTGTTTGGATTGGCTAGGCCTGGGTAGATGCTGATTTCTAAAGCTGAGATGCGTTATGTATATACAATATGTATATACTGTATATGATGAAGCAGTGCTACATCCCAGGAGTTGGGGGACATCTGAGGATGAATCTGCTTTACCACAGAATGGTGAAACAATGTTTCTCAAAGGTGGGGATGCTGGGCGGATAAATATGTACTTGCTTCAGGTATTTTCTATACAGGGAATGAATCTCCATGAATGTGTTTCAGAGGATACCATCTCCCACTGTACTTTGACATAGGTATATACTAAATATTCTACAACAGTATAAAGATTAAGAATATCATATGTGGACTGAAATTGATCCAGCTTAAATCTCACCACCACAAACAAAAATGTGCATGAGTCCTAAGGTTGGTTTAACTTTTCCAAGACTTAGCTGTTTGCTTGTAAAATGGTGAAAATAACGCCAACTTTACAGAGTTGTTATAAGAATTCGATGAGATAGTGAACATATTTCCTACAGTATAGCACATAAGACACTTTCAAAATTATTGCTAATTATTAATGACTTGGTTGATGCCGGTTTATTACTATTCATTCATTAGCATGTTCACATGCTAGTTTGGGAGGCAAAGATGAAGCATGTGTCTGCTGTGTTTCAGAGTGTGGAGATGGTTAAATGAATGTGGCCAGATAATACTTGAAATGCTTCCTTTTCCATTTTTTCAAGATATTTTACTTTTGTTTTACACCCTGTATATCACTAAAACTTAGCTACTAGACAGGATTATGTCCCTCGGGGAAAACTACAACAGGCCCCAGTGCCAGCGGTGGGGGGTAAGGGAGTGGAGTCCAAGTTTTGCTGTGAGTTCCAAAACCTGCTGTTTAAAACCACAGAGAGTGACCTTGCTGGAACAGTGGTCCCTGTGTGGAGCCTGGAACATCCTAGAGACCGGGGCGCGGGGTGGGAGAGGGGTGCAGTGGACACCCAAGGCTGGTGCTTGTGCCACACCCTTGGGGCTGAATGCGAGGGCAGGAGGGCCCGGCAGGGACTGGCTGGGAAGCCAGGGGGCTGGGTCAGTGGCAGAGGGGATGATGATGCCCCCCCCAAGTCCCCAGGAGTTTGTGACTCCAGCAGTGCTTGTGCAGCTGCCCTCAGACCCCAGGAGTGTGCTTCATCCACCCAGTGGGCTGCCTGCGTCTCTAAGGTGACCGGAGCAGCTGGGTCCCCAGGCTGGCCCTGCACTTGTCCTCACAGACACACGGGGCCCATGCGCAAGCAGGGAGGATGCCGACGGCATCCACTCCCCCAAACCCTTCCCTAGCCGGTGCCTGGGTGTGTGGCAGACCTCCAGAGACCCAGAGCAGCTGCCTGGAGCCGACCCCAATGTGCCCCGGAGAGACTCCTGGGTTGTGGGACTGCAAGATGCTTGTCCTGTGACATGCGAAGTTACAAAGCATTGTAAGGGTGCTTTGGGAAGCCAGGACGAGTTTTCTGTGAATATAGAGGGAGAAGTGACGTGCCCTAACAGGGATAGCCAAGAGGACTCTGGAAATGAAGTAACATTGCAGCTGGGACTTGAACGATGAGTGAAAACATGTTAGGTGTAATAAAATGAAAACTGACATTCACATAGGTAGTCTGTCATGTAGGAAGGCAAAAAAACTAAGAGCAGGGTATGTTAGGACGCTTAGTAAGAGTCCATTTGACTGGAACGGCTCCTGGGAACACAGGGAGTGGGGAGCCAGGAGTTCCAGGGACATTGCACAGTATCCAGAAGGAAGGGCCCTGGTGCAAGCTACAAGGCTGCTCAGGGAGTCACGGGGTCAGCACACAGGCACTCGGGCCAGAGCTCTGTCAGATGGTGACATCCTGTGGGATGGAGAAACTGCAGCCCATCTTCACATTTGCTGTAAGATCCAGGTGATCGTTCTGCCAGTTGCTCATCGGTCCAAGTCCCCTTTGTTTTTCCCGTGGCGCCTGATCGCACAGAACAAACGTAATGGAACCCATGGAAAGAAACTCCAGGCCAGGCGCGTGGGTCGCGCCTGTAATCCCAGCACTTTGGGAGGCCGAAGTGAGCAGATCACTTGAGGTCAGGAGTTTGAAATCGGCCAGGCCAACATGGTGAAACCTAATCTCTCCTAGAAATACAAAAAAATTAGCCGGGCATGGTGGCGGGCACCTGTCATCCCAGCTACTTGGCAGACTGAGGCAGGAGAATTGCTTGAAACCAGGAAGTGGAGGTTGCAGTGAGCTGAAATCTCACCACTGCACTCCAGCCTGGGTGACAGAGCAAGACTTTGTCCTAAAAAAAAAAAAAAACACACACAAAAACTCCAGATTCTAGGATGCTCCACAATAAGGGGATATAGCAATCCTGAGGACCTGGACATGAGGCCTGGATGTTTTTTATTGGTTTTTGAGATTTGTTTCTTCATGTTCTCATGAAATTTTTCCATTTTCCTCTTGGAGATATTTTTCTGACTCAATCCCAATATATTTGCTATAAAGCATTAAATTCTTTGAGAACAGAAAAACACTTTCCAGACATCATTTTCTCTCAATATTACATACTCTATACTGAAAAGCCTTACTCGGCTTTGTAAGACAGCATCTTGAGTCCATAAACAAGCTTTTGATGAACTGGGGACATTTTTGGATTCCAAAAATGAAGAAGCAGAAAATTACAGTGCTAAACAGATATGAAAGCCACTGTAGCCAGCAGGACTTTTGACAAATTTATTAGCCAAAATTTTGGAGCATTGCTGAGGATAGGCTGTGTTTTGCTGCAATTAAAAAAAAAAAAAAAAAAGTTTCAAAAAATTCAGGGCTTAACACATGAAAGGTAAATGTTCATTTACATAAAGGGTGCTGCTGCTCTGAGAGACTCTCCTCCATCTTGTGACTCAGTGTTCATGCCCTCTTCCATCTCACGGCTGGACATCATGGCCTTCTCCAGGGTCACCCAGGTCGATGAAGAGAAACTGGATGCTTGTGTGGGTTCTTCCTTGTGGCTTGGAAGTTTCTCTTTCTTTCCTGTTTGGACCTAACTAATCCTGCAGACCTGCAGAACATCAATGGGACTGCAGTATTCCAGGAGCCTGGAAGGGGAGAACTGAAAATTTGGTAAACACTCATATCTGTCACAGATTTTTTTAGAGATTGAGGTCTTACTCTCTCACCCAGGCTGGAATACAGTGGTGTTATCATAGCTTACTGCAGCCTCCAACTCCTGGGCTCAAGCAATCCTTCTGCCTCAGCCTCTCAGGTAGCTGGACTATAGCACATGCCAGCATGACCAGCTAATGTTATTTTTATTTTTATTGTAGAAATGGGATTTTGCGTTGTTGCCCAGGCTGGTCTCAAACTCCTAGCTTCAAGCAGCCCTCCCTCTTTAGCCTCCCAAAGTGCTAAGATTATAGACATGAGCCACTGTGTCTTGCTGAGTTTTAAAATTTCCATTAGAGACTAGGTCATCTTGGATTCGACTCTAAGAGAATTGGAATAAGACAGAATAAGACAGATAATTGAGACCCTTGTAAAAATGCAGGATCCTTGAAAGGCTACACTATTGGTGAAGGATTCACCTATAAAAAGCTTCCTGGCGAAGAAATGCTGTAGTCAGCTTTTGCTGCATTAAGCTGCAGTAACAGGTAGCTCACAGCCACAAAGGCTAATTTCTTGCTAAGGGGACATTTTAACTGGGGTCAACTGAAATCCTGTGCCATGTATTCATGGAGAACACAGCCCAAAGTGGCAGCCTGCATTGGGACGCAGAGTCTTTGTGCCCAAGGAATGAATCCCATGGTATCCCTTAGACCTTGAGCTCAGGATGACCTCACAGCTGTTGCACTCACATTTTCTCAGCCAAAGCCTGAAGGAAAGAGTAAGACTCATTTCTGCCCTGAGAGGAGCACAAAGTCACCCAGGAGAGGCAGGATTACAGAATTTTCCAATAGGGAGTGCGGTAAATGAGTGGGAGCAATAAAGCAATCCGCCCACAGACACTTCTAGAAAACTCTGTGGCAGCCTTAGGGCCAGGTGGGAGGGAAAGGCCTGAGAATTCACTCCCCATTCCCTCTCTTATGTAGGTTTTGGGGTTTGAATTTACCCTTGCGTGTCCTGAGGCATATCATGCTGAGAAATTAACTTAAAAATGTCCTGAGTTGATAGTACCATTGGGCCAATGGCAGAGCAAATAAAAACACTTTCATGGGAGTATGCACTTAACTTAGACCTATAGAATCATCACAGATATGCTTTGGCCCAACGGAAATCTAAAGGACAAAAACAAAACAAAATTGGAAACAAGTTATGAGAATAGGAACGTGGTAGAAATAATAAAAGCACAATTAGACTCCAAGGACTTCAGATATTAGAATTTTCAGAATGTAAAATCAGCATATCTAAAATATTCAAATAAATAGGAGAGGTAATTAGAAACATCAGAAATGAGGAAGAAAATATTAAAAAATAGGCCTGGCACATTTGAAAAAAATTCTGTGAGAACTTAAGGAGAACAGTTAAATCAAGGGTGTATAGCTGAAGAAATACGAATAAATAGGCACAGATGAAGAGAAAAAAAGTATGAAAAAGTGAGTGATAGGAAAGAGATAGTGGAAAGGTCTAAGCTATGTCTCGCAGAACTCTAGGAGGAGAGAGTGCCAAGAATGGGAAAAGTAAATGAGATAATGGCTGAAAGTTTTTCCAGAACTGATGAAAAATATATTAATCTTTAGCTTCAGAAGCTCAACAAGAAGGGCTAGAAAATGAAAATCATCACAAACATATCAAAGTGAAATTATAAAACAGCAACGATAAAGAGAAGATGTTAGAAATAGAGAAAAAAGTCAAATTGTCTCTAAAGGAGTGACAGAAAGACGTCAGCTGATTTCTCAAGAGCCACAGCAAAATCCAGAAGGTGGAACAAGATCTTCAATGTACTGGAAGAAAAGAAATGTCTATCTGGCCAACTCCAATAATAAGAGTAGCAATGAGCAATTTGTATCACTGACTATCACTAAAGGAAAACTTGAAATATATTCTCTAACAACAAGGAAAAGGCTTAAGATGAATAGAAGAAGGTGAAGAAAGTCATGGGTAAGAATGTGGGTAACCAAACTGGATAGTGCCTGCATCACACAACAACAAATATGCCTAATTGGGGGGAAATTAAAAACTAAACTGGGCAACAAAACCAGCTAGAATGAGAAAAAGTGACTGGAGTTAGAAGGCTTCCTGAAACTTGTATGGCTTGGGAGGAGGGGAGTGATAACAATTAATTTTAAATTCTATTTAATATTAATAGAATTTTAGTAAGTTCTGAATCCATGACTCCAGCTCTGGTCTCTCATTAACTCAAGACTAAATCCACCCAACTGCCATCTTGTCAGTCCCATGTGTAGCAAACACCTAAAATTTAACTTGATGCTCCCCACCTCCAAACCCGTTCCTTCCACTCTGTGTCAACTCAGTAAATGGTGATTTCCCATCCAGGCTGTCAGACTAAAACTGTGGTAGTCAACCTCACTCGCCCTTTCCTCTCCCCTTAAATCCATCCACCAACAAATCTCATTTGCTCCAACATTGAGATATCCAGAATCCAAGCCCTTCCCACCACACCTAGAACAATCTGTTGTCTGGGTCCTGCAAGCTTCCTGCCAAGTCTTCTGTTCTTTCCTTTGCTCTTCTAACCTGTACACCAGAATCATCGTTCGGAATCGCAGGTCAGAGCATAACATCTCTCTGCTCGAAACTCCCTGCAAGACTTCCTCAAGTCCAGAATGAAGTCCCAGGCCCCTTCCTTGCTCTCCAAGGTCCGAGGTCATCCATCCCCATTTTCCTCAACCAATGTTTTCTGGCCTCATGGCTGACAAATCTTCCCAGCTGTTTCCATGACAGCAAAACTGTCGTCCTCGTTCGTTACACAGCTTCCTCTGCTGCACCGTTTCCCAGGAATGTGTCATACTACCTGTTTAAAAGGCTTCCTGCTATACTTCCTTCAGGTTCCTGCTCAAATGTCAGTTTTTCAGATGTTTCTCCCAATTGCCCTGTATATAGTTACACTCTTTAACTGCTCTCTATCCCTTATCCTGCATTCTTCTCTTTTAGGGTTGTATTAGGCCATTCCTGCATTGCTATAAAGAAATACCTGAGGCTGGGTAATTTATAAAGAAGAGAGGTTTCATTGGCTCACAGTTCTGTGGGCTGTACAGGAAGCATGGTGCTGGCATCTGCTCAGCTTCTGGGGAGGTCTCGGGAAGCTTCCAATCATGGCAGAAGGTGAAGGGGGAGCAGATACATCTTACATGGCAGGAGCAAGAGAGAGAAGGGAGGAGGTGCCACATATTTTCAAATAACCAGATCTTGAGACTCACTGTCCTGAGGACAGCACCAAGCCATGAGCTATCCACCCCATTGACCCAAACCCTCCCACTGGGCTCCACCTCCAATATTAGGGATTATAATTCAATATGAGATTTGGCGAGGACAGGTGTCTAAACTATATCAGTGTTTACCACATGTGACATTATCATTTTATTTTTAAATGTCGTGTCCGTAATGAAATGTAAAATCCATACAAGAAAGAACTTTGTTGTGTTGCTCTATCTTCAGAACCTACAATAGTTCCTGGCACATAGTAGGCACTCAAGGGTAACCAGTAAAATAATAAAAGTAGGTCATATCTTCCTTTTCCAAGAATGTGGAGGGAGGGAGAAAACACTTTAAAATGCAATTCAAAAGATGTCATGCAAAAAAAGAAAAAATAAAAGCACAGAAATAGAAAACAAAAAGTACAAAATAAAATGTTAAAAATCCATATAGATTAGTAATAATAAAAATGACCTAAACTTGCCAGTTAAAAACTAGAGATTTTAAAATTATGTTTTAAAATAATTCAGTTATGTGCTATATTAAAGCAATACCTTTAAATTGCAGGACATAACAGGAAGGCTGCAAAAGATGTAACAGGCAAATACAAAGCAAAGAATGTTGGTGTACTTATAGCAATAACAAATTATACTTTAAGGCAAAAACAAACAAAACATGTACCGTAATACCAACTACGTAATGTTAAAGCAAACAAAAAGTCACTACAATATATTATTTAAGATCATATGCATATGCCAAAAATGTATAAAGAAATGACTAACAGACAACAAATTTAGGTTACTTGGAGATAGTAGGAGAGGTGGAGGTTGTGATTGGAAAGTACACAAAAGTGACTTCAACTCCACTGATAATATTTAAAAATTATTCTAAGCTGGATGGTGGGTACATTGGTATGCAATGTTATTTTATCATATCTGTTTCATGTCAAAATAGTTCATAATTTAAAAACTCTTCCAAATCATATTACTACTAACAGAGGTGTCCAATATAACATGATACCTTGAAAGCCTGGGTCGGAGAGCATCTCAGGAGAAAAAGCAATACGGATTGGCAAGATCACCTAAGGAAATTTCAAGGCATTCTCTCAGGTCAGGGCAGGTAAGCGCATTCTTGGCAGGTTGCTTACACTCAATTTGGTCTTCCAGAAAATGTGTGTGAATAGAACAATTCCCTTGCAAGGAACTCCCTAGCAATGAATGCAGATAAAATACATAGATGTTCATAAAATACACAGATGTTCAATGAACTTGCATCAAGATTTATCTGGAAATGAGGCAGAACAGAGCTAACAAGATAGAAAAACAAGATCCTACAACTCCCTAAGGTGAAGAGCCCCTGCCCTCTTTGGTCGTTGGATTACCCATGCTCTCAGGCACTGCGTCCGCGCGTAATGGACAACCACCAGATGGAGAATGCTGGAAACGCATCGGTGTTTTTGAAAGTGAAACAGACAAATCACCCCAAATAAAGGAATCAGTGTCGGCTCTCTAGCTGGGAACCACCCAGGTTACAAAGATAACGTGACTGGCCCTGCTGTACCGAAACGGCTTAATTTCTTTCTGGCAAATCTACATTTATCGCAGTAAGATACTAAGCACGTTCTTTCACTTTAAAAATATTTTGTCATCGCTGCAGTTTATGGCCCTCAGATGAGTAATGCAAGGCAAAAATGATGTGAGGTTGAGTGGTGTGAACAGCCTTCCCCTTCAATGTCATCCACATCTATAGAGAAGCCCACACAGCCCTTTCCCTTCGCACTTCTCTCCTCTCTAGCAGGCCGCGGATAAGGGTGGGATTAGGCGGCCAATTTTACAAAACTCCAGGGAGCGGCGCCAGCCTCGATTTCCTGGGGTTATTCCAGGGACAGAGGCTTTCTCACGGACAGCCACCCTGGGGAGGAGGAGGAGGAGGACAGACACTGATGGGTGAGGGGGCCCGCGAACCCCTCCGCCTCCCCCACGGCGCGCTCTGGAGCGCCCTGGAGAGCGCCCGGCTTCCCTCGCCCGCCCGGCCCGCAGCAGCTGGCAGCCCCGCCTTCAGCCAGCCGTGCAGGTCCGCACCCCGCGGAGGCGAGCGCGCGCGGGTTCCTGCCGGGAGGTGGGCGGCGACCCATCCCGCGAGAGTCCGTCCAGTCTCTGCTCGCGCACCGTGACTTCTAGGGGGCGCGGATTACAGCCAGGCGGTCTACGTCTCTCAGTTGAAGCCGAGAGGCCCCTGGTACCCGACTCTTTCCACCACCAGGAAGTCCCCCAAAAGAGCTTTCGCCCTGTGGACACCTCGGAATCCCTGGAAAAGCCGGGAGGGAGTCGCAGGCGCCAGCCCACTGGGGAGGTGGCGCGGGAGGCGCGGGGAGCCCTGTCTGCAGGAGCCTCACGGTGCGCTGCTGCGCGCTCGGCAGTCCGGGGAAGCGCCGCGGGAAGGAGCGGCTCTGAGCAACAGGTGCAGCCCGCAGCCGCTCCGGGAGCGAGAGAAAACGGCCGGCGAAGATCTGGAGCTGTAAGGCGGAGAGAAGGGTCTTTCCACCTGCGCGGCTGCAGCCGGCGGATCCTTCTTCCCAGGCTCCGTGGTCGCGCAGCGGGCGGAGGCGCCCGGGTAGGGGACCTAGAGCTCTCAAGACCACCGTCCCTTCCCGAGAAGGTCCAGCTCCGGGCTCCCGTCCCCGCCCTCTCAGAAGGTCGCGGCGCAAAGACGGTGCCTTCAGGCACGGCCACCGGATCCCCGCGCCCGCTGGCGCGCGCCTCAGGGGAAGCTCAGACTCCTAAACTCGCGCTCTCCGTGCTCTGCGCCGGGACTACCGACCACCCCCGGCGCCTACTTTCCTGCCAGGCACCCGCCCTCCCCGCGCGCCCCGCCGCTCGCCCGGGCAGCCCCGCGGGCCATGGAGCTGGCGGTCGGGAACCTCAGCGAGGGCAACGCTAGCTGGCCGGAGCCCCCAGCCCCGGAGCCCGGGCCGCTGTTCGGCATCGGCGTGGAGAACTTCGTCACGCTGGTGGTGTTCGGCCTGATCTTCGCGCTGGGCGTGCTGGGCAACAGCCTAGTGATCACTGTGCTGGCGCGCAGCAAGCCGGGCAAGCCGCGGAGCACCACCAACCTGTTCATCCTCAACCTGAGCATCGCCGACCTGGCCTACCTGCTCTTCTGCATCCCCTTCCAGGCCACGGTGTACGCGCTGCCCACCTGGGTGCTGGGCGCCTTCATCTGCAAGTTCATACACTACTTCTTCACCGTGTCCATGCTGGTCAGCATCTTCACCCTGGCTGCGATGTCAGTGGACCGCTATGTGGCCATCGTGCACTCGCGGCGCTCCTCCTCCCTCAGGGTGTCCCGCAACGCGCTGCTGGGCGTAAGCTGCATCTGGGCGCTGTCCATCGCCATGGCCTCGCCCGTGGCCTACCACCAGGGCCTCTTCCAGCCGCGCGCCAGCAACCAGACTTTCTGCTGGGAGCAGTGGCCTGACCCTCGCCACAAGAAGGCCTATGTGGTGTGCACCTTCGTCTTCGGCTACCTGCTGCCGCTCCTGCTCATCTGCTTCTGCTATGCAAAGGTGCGCGGCGGGCACCGGGCCGAGACGCGCGAGGGAGGGTGGGGGGCCCGGGGGTCCCAGTGTTCCGCGGCCCTGCCGGAGCCTTGGCGGCAGCCCGGCCCCAGTTGCCTCCACCCCGCCGGTGCTGGGGCGGATCTGTGCGGGGAGGCTCCCTGGCCGCTGCTGGAGCTTGCCATTGGCTCGCGCAAGAAAGTTACTTGGAGTCTGAGAGATGCTGGGGAAAGTTTGCAGTTCACTTCGCTTGGTCTGGTAGAACAAGTTTCTCCTCCCCTCCCCTTCCTCGCCCCTGCGGCGCTTCAGAGCCCCCAGGTTGCCTGGGCGGTAGGCGGGCGCTGCCGCCTCCTTCCCGGTACCGCAAACCCCGCTCGGTTCCAGCAACTCTTCAACCAGATCAGCTGCGCGGGGAGGTTACCGCCTCGGCGCTGTGGGACCCGAGGGGAGCGCGTGGTCACCAGAGCGCGAACCTTTTGCGAGGGTGACGGGTCCCCACCGCCCCCTCCCGGGCTCTCAGCTGGCCGTCGGGGGGCTCGCGGGGCGGCCCCTCTCCCCCGGGGTGCGCAGTTTGCCCTCGCTCCGAAGGCTTTGCGCACACCGGGCTCTGTGAAGCCACTGCTCCCGGGGACAGAGCTTTGAATTTTATTCTGAAGCTTAGCTTTATAAAACGGTGTTTCTTTACAGAGTCCTGACCGCAGGCTCCAGGAACTTGGAATGGAATGGACTCGAGCTTTCGGCTTCCCCATTTCAATCCTTTTTAGAAAGGTCTCCAGAACAGGGTGAAGTGGTTGAGGCGGCGGATCTTCACCCTAACTCTAGCAGAGGCACCGTCCACGCGTGTGGGAGATCGTTTTTCCCTTTTGTACGGCCGGGCAGAGCTCAGAACTCACGTTCTTTTTCATTACGTCCACAAGTGTTTGAAGACTTTATACTGATCAAAACGTCTTCAGCCTTTGACACACGTGTTTCTATTTGCGTAAACAAGAGCTTATTTTAATAATCAGGTGATAGCGATTCACGGGGTAAACCCCAGTGTGCGCAGCCTCCTGGCTCCAGAGCGTGGCCATTTGAAATACAGCTCTGTTACCAGGTTCCCCTGACTGCACCTCGGTCTCTCATTCTGTTTCAATAAGGCTGTGACTATATGACCACAAATAACCTCACTAGGTAGAACAGCTATCACTTTTAATACTCAATTCACAAGGTATTTTTATCAACAGAAGTGTTTGCTATAAGCCACCTGTTTCCCCCCACCTGTTTCATCTATGTAGATCGTGTCGATTTTGAATAATAGTATTGCTGGATATTATCTGAACGGCTTGCACCAAAAGGTTAAATATAAAGAAATATAGTAGCACTTTGGGAGGCCGAGGTAAGTGGATCACCTGAGGTCAGGAATTTGAGACCAGCCTGATCAACAAGGTAAAACCCCGTCTCTACTAAAAATATAAAAATTAGCCGGATGTGGTGGTGGGCCCCTGTAGTCCCAGCTACTCCGGAGGCTGAGACTGGAGAATTGTTTGAACCCAGGTGACAGAGGGTGCAGTGAGCTGAAATCGTGCCACTGAACTCCAGTCTGGGTGACGATGGAGCGAGACTCCATCTCAAAACAACGACACCACCACCACCACCACCAATATAGTAGCAGTAAGGGAATTTGGAAAAGAACTCTAGCTTAGCTATTTGGAAAACGGCTGGTTTATTAATGTGGTCTTCTGCAAATGCTAAACAAAGGCCGTCTTACATAGCACAATTATCTGATATGTGCACCATCTCATTTAATTTGCACAACTCTGGCTTGGAGCTATTTTATTATTTACCCGTATTTTATTACTTAAGGAAAAAGAGCTTTGGAAAGGAACACCTGACCCAAATTATGAAGCTGGTGAATGATTCAGGAAGGAAGGAAGGATTTTAACACAGGGATTCCCAGTCTCCGGAAGACAGGACAGTTGGTGAGGCCTTGAGGACACTGAAGTCTGAGATTGGGAATCTTACAATATATGGCTGTTAAGTTCCTAATTATTGCAGTAGAACTGAAGCACACGCTTCCTTATTTCCCCAAAGCCTTTAGGGAGAAGAACTAAAATCTTACTGGAAATGAAAAAGTAAGCTTTTAGGAACAAATTAGGCTACATTTCTGTCATTTGCGAGTCTATAGAAGTCCCACAGAAAGGCAATGTTTAAAAAATAGTTTTTTAAAAAAATTTTAATGAATACAGGATCATTTGGATTTTTTATATGGAAATAGTTTGCTTCTAAGCATAACTGGAAAAATATTTTGAATTCAGCATAATATTTACAAGTTAATTTCAGGGCTGTCATGGATAGGTGGAGATTTATTTCAAGTTGCTTTTCTTTGGCTCAGGCATTAGCTGTGCACCATCCAGTTAAGGATTTTGCTCCTTGAGTATTGGTTTCAGGATTCGCTATTCCTCAGGTCTGTTAGATAGCCTAAAAAAAAAAAAAAAAAAAAAAAAGCACAGATGGCTAAAAGGGAACCTGAGGTTATGATGCTTTAAATAAACAAAGAAACTTAAGACAATTGCATTCCAGAGTTGCCTTTTGCCTCCAAATTCTTACAGGTTTGTAAGGGAACAGTCTTTTGCACCAGACAGTTTCTGGGAAACCCATCGAATACATGGCGGGAGGATGAGTCGAAGTTGTCCGCCCAGTGCCCCCGGAAGAGCCCTCGCCTCTGCTGCTGTGGAGCTGTTCTTCACCAGGGCTGTGCCCCTCGCTCACTTTCCTTAGAGTGAATTACTGTCCAGAACCTCCTTGGTCTACCACGAGGATAAACTCAATGGGCTCACCCAACTAAGTTACTCTGAATCTCCAGGATGTGCCCAGCAGGACCTGGGTTTGGTTTGAGCTAGCACCTTCCTGTGCACACTCAGAAATTTACAGACTCACCAAGAGACCCCAGTATGTTATTATCACTCTCTTCTTAAACCTCGTCATACCCTATCATGATATCTACATTCTTCCTCCTTTGCTGACAAGACCTTCAATGGTGTATCATGATACATCATTCTGTGCTCATACTATGGGCTATTGAAGAGAAACAGAGCTGATTAAAATATACTTGAGTATTTTCTCCATTGACCATTCAACAGCATTCAACATTTTTAGGTGTTTTGAAGTGGCTGAGCTGTGATCCAAATTTCTTTTTGGAAGGAACGCATGGAGCTCGGCAGCGTTATGAAGCTGGTCACATTTGGACGTTTTGTTGTGATTTGTCCAGGTGTCCCTCTCTGATTTTGCTTGTGCGGCCTGTCCTCTGGTCTCTCCTGTGTCCTCAGTGACCAGTGTTTTCCTGCGGTTTCCCGTTGGGAAGGCTGCCATTGAGCCATCTAGGCGGTCCTGTCCTCTTGGGCAGGGTCCTGCCTCCTCCAGCCCTTTCCTTCCTCTTTGAAACGCTCTCATTTGCTCCTGCAAGAAAGCCCCTGTTCTGTCGATACCTTGCATTCAGGTTTTGATACTCTCATTTCTGCTGGTAGAACAGTAAACTAACACCTTGTCAATGTATTGAGTGTTTTCCCAAATGCTCCTGCGGCAAGTAAACACTTGTTTTGTTGCGGATGTTGCTGAGTCATTTCAGGAATTGGGAAGCATTTCAGTAGGGGAGAGAATTCATACCCCTGTGATGGCTGCTGCTTCACCTGCATAAGACTTGGGCAGCTGGTAAATAGATCCTGTGGCTTCCAAGTAAGGTGCGACTAATTGCTCTGAAAGTGCCTCCTCTGGCTGAATGGAGCAGGCTTTTGCAATAAGTTCAATTTGATTAAATTATTTCCATGCTACAGGGAACAAAGAACTGGTTGGAACATGGCTTCTGGTTCCTTGTAGATTGATTCTCAGCAATCTACAGACGATCTAAAGCACTTAGTCACCCTGGGGCTCGATTTTCTCTAGATTTTCCCTCACATGGGATATAGCAATGAACTTAAGTGACAGTTCTGCAGGCTTAACAATGTCGTCTAAGACCAAATATATGTTGGAAATTCCTATATCTAAAACCTCACATTTTCATATCATTTCTCCTGAGTATTACACTGGCAAGAAAAGACAAAAATAGCTTCTTTAATTAAGGGAGCCAGTGTGTCTCAAGGAGATTCCCTGACAGGGACATTAATTGTAAAACCTTTGCAAAAATGTTCTGTAAATCATCGGTGATGCCGAATCCCCAATAAGTTGTCTAAAAGCACAGCACCGTGGGTAGGATTGGAATAAAGAGTGAAGGGAAGCCTGATGGGTGGTGATTTGCTGTAAGGACAATTGCAGTGGAGGCAGCCCATAAGAGGAAGAAGAAAGAATATTTTGGCACAAACGCTGGCGATATTTGGGTGGGCTGCGCTGAAGAAATGTCTGATGATGTTATCTTCATTTGTTTACTTGCCTCCTTTCCCCATCAGACAGTGAATTTCGGAAGGGCAAATCTCTAGTTTTTTGATGCATCCAGGATCTAACATTGTGCCTGACATGTAGTAGGGACCTGGTGTTTGTTAATATATGGGGTCCTGGAAGAAACCAAGGCAGATAATAGACTAATAAGCTTGCATGAGTGGGTCATGGCATGGCTGTTTCTGGGCAAAACCCCAGAGCTCCATGTGCTGGGCATTCTCTGCAAACAGGTGCTATGGCTGTGAACTTGTCTGGCTGTGCATCAGCCTTCCTGGCATGCTCGTAAATGTTAGAAAAGAATGTATTTGGCAACTCACATTCATTGTTACTTAATCACCTAATTTGAGTTTTTATTTTAATGATCTTATAAATAGTGATGCTACCATTTCAGCATGTCAATAATTGTTAATGCAACATACGCAGTGGGTTGTGAGAGGTGAGGCGAACTGATTTCATTAGTCTGTGTCTTTCAGGTTCTTAATCATTTGCATAAAAAGTTGAAGAACATGTCAAAGAAGTCTGAAGCATCCAAGAAAAAGGTAATGATCACAAATATATATATATATATGTGTTACTTTTCAGAGCTTGCTTTATCATTATTTGTACTTGCCCTCATGTCTACCTAAAGCCTGTAACATTTAGGACCGTTGGTGTGGCTATGGAGGTTTGAGATGAGCCTCCCACTGTTAGGATGGGAATGGAGGGTCAGCCTTGGCAAGGGCATCGCGGGTCCCTCTGCTGCATTCAAACTTAGCTGAAGATCTGGGGAGACGAGGAAATGCGGATTCTGCTGATCCTGCGCCTCACTGGGAGGTGTGCTTGGGCTGACTGAGACAGAGTGCAGAGTGCAGAGTCGCCGACATGCACACTTAGAGGGAAAGTATAGCCATTTTGTTGTATGTTTACAGCCTCTGATGTGATTCCAAAAAGCCCAGGTTTGGTTCTCGTTTAAGACAACGTCGTTATAATCCCTCCCTAAAGCCGCCAGGGCACTGGGTCGTCCTTGCCTCTTTCACCCACATGTGCTGACTCTGACCCCGCGGGTAAAGACTGAAGAGTGGACAAGGCTGAAAGCTGATTCCTCCCGTGGCTAACTGACTCTCATCCCCCAGCCCTGATTTAAACAAGCTTCTCCTGAGCAGTATTACAGCGCCTAACTTACTGATGGTCTTGACATTCTACATTTTGAGGAAAAACTATTTCACAGATCAAGATTAAATTAACTTTTACTCAGAAAACATCTATATAACTTCTAATTTTAGGAAGTAGAATGAGATTATTAGGCAATATGATTAAGGAGTAGGAGGTTATAACCAGACATTTTAACCCAAAAGTGTAGTAATAGCATCTTAAAATACCTTGTTTTTTCCTTATAAGTATTTATGATCAATGACATATATAACTTATAGAAATTATAGTTTAGATCATATTTAATCATGTTTACTTAAAAATTCTACTTAAATAAAGGACAGCTTTTCCTGACTTTCCTTGTTGATCAACAGTAATGTGGCTAAAAGGCCATCTGACAGTCCAGAGTCGAAACTAGTGGTAGAGAATTGGTTATAGAGTACAAACATTAAGACCTTTTTTTTTTTCTGGCAGCAAAAAATTAGCTTATATTAGAAATGCAATCATACAGTTTTTAGGATAACCACCTAAGAATACAAGGTGCAATATAAGTAACAAGACCATGTTATGGCTTTATACCACTGATCCTTTCTTACATCTGAACAACTATGATGAATATTTCATTTTAGGCATCTAGGCCCCTCATTAGAGCAGCTGACCAAGTGCTAAGTTATATGAATGGAATAAACCCTGAACGTTGGTGCCTTCCTCCTTTGTTTTTAGTGATGTGCTGTTATGGTAGGGATTTTCCATTTTTCTGGTATATCTATTTATTCTTCCTCTGAGTCACACTTCTTATTTCTAAGAAAATGGTTCTTTAAAGACAATTAAGGATCGTTTCTGACTTCTCCTTGGACAGTTATTTTTGGAGCCCCTGCTCTGTGTAGGACCAAGCTGACCCAGGGGATTCTAAGAGGAACTGGCTCCACCTGGAAGCCAACGTTGTAATGGAAGAGATAAATGTGTAAGTCCCAAAGGCCTGTTCAAGGGAGCAGTGTTTGGAGCATCAGGGAAGGAAGAGCTTAATTTCCCTTGGGAGAGATTGGGTTCACCAAACTTTAACCAAGAAGACATCATTGATCTGTGATAAATGTTTGTTAATGATTCAAAAGATTTTATGCTTACCAACAGAAATAAAACAAAACATTTCTTTAATATTTGCTGAATCTTACTTGTGTCGATGGTAGTTTTGGTCTCTATATTTGAAAAAGTATTAGAAATTGTGAAGGTCTCAGTGAAGAATAAAATACTTAAAAAATAGGTCTTATAAAAATGATTAGAAAAGCTGTTTTATTTTACAGTAAAAAACCTAAAGATCAGTGATTAGTTCAGTAATTACTTTAGTTGTATACACATACACACACATATATACACAAATATTTAGATTTATGTGAGTATATGCATGTATAAGACATATGTGCTTACATATATACATACACTAAATATATCTATATAAAATTGTCTTTTGTTTATTCTTACCATGAGGAGGTTCTAGCATTTGAAAAAGGGATGAAGATTTTCTTTTTCATTTTCACAGTCTCTGACCCTTAACAGCCACTGAACAGATGTCAGATCTTTTTGATGTATTTAATTGCCTCCTTGTTTGCATAGGACAAATAAATGTGGTGGTGGTGGTGATGGTGGTGGGTGGTAGTGGTGGTGATGATGGTGATCATTGTGGTGATGGTGGCGATTGTGGTGGTGATGGTGATGGTGGTGATGATGGCGATTGTGATGGTGGTGGTGGTGGTCATAGTGGTGGTGGTGGTCATGGTGGTGATTGTGGTGATGGTGGTGGTCATAGTGGTGGTGATGGTGGTGTTGGTGGTGGTGATGGTGGTGATCATGGTGATGATGATGGTGGTGGTGGTGGTGGCGGCGGCGATTGTGATGGTGGTGGTGGTCATGGTGGTGATGGTGATGGTGGTGGTGGCAATGGTGCCAGTGGTGGTGGTGGTGGTGGTGACAGTGGTGGTGGTGGTAATAGTGATGATGGTGGCGATTGTGGTGGTGATGGTGGTGATGGTAATGGTGGTGGTGGTGTGTGTGTATCTAGGAAAGAGATGAGAGAGAGGAGCAGAGGAAGGGTAAGAAGAGGGAGTGGAAGCAGAAGAGTGAAGAGAAGGGAGGTGGCGGAGAGAGGGGGACAGAGGCAGGAGAGGCGAGAAAGGGGAAATGCGGGAGGGAAAGAAAGAATACATGGCAACTTCCCTGAAGACAAAGACAGGAACTGGATTGGTCCATTGTGGGTATTTCCCCAGGTCTCGGCACAGAAAATTGCCACTGGTGCACACGTGTTCATTTGATTAGTAATGGAAGATGTGACAGGGATTTGGATAGTTTGCTCATTTCAGCTCCACTTGTTTCCAGCCCTTTCTCTCAGTGGCTAAGTAAAGTTCCCTTTGTCTGCCCTGTATCCACTTGTCTTAGTACGTTCAGGCTGCTTTAAGAAAATACCATAGCCTGGGTGGCTCATAAACAATAGAAGTTTATTTCTTGCAGTCCTGGAGTTTGGAAGTCTGAAATCAAGCTCCTGCAGATTAAGTGTTTGGTGAGGGCTGTTTTCTGGTTCATAGATGGCCCCTTCTCTCTGTGTCCTCACAGAGTGGAAGGCGTGAGGCAGCTCTCTGTGCCCTCTTTCATAAGGGGACTGGTCCCATTATTCATAGGGTGGGAGGCATAAGGCAGCTCTCTAGGCCTCTTTCATAAGGGCGCTAGTCTCTGTGTCCTCATAGGGTGTGAGGCGTGAGGCAGCTCTCTGGGCCCTTATTCATAAGGGCACTGGTCCCATTGTGACTGCTCCCCCCACATCATGACCTAATTACCACCCAAAAGCCCCACCTGTTAATACCATCACCTTGGTGATTAGGTTCCAATATATGAATTTTTTGGAGGGGGTGGGGACATAAACTTTGAGACAGTGCGGCCGTCCATACAGGGCTTTCCTGTGAAGAGTTACAACTATTATGGGGTGGGTAGATTGGCCTTTCATGATAAACATGCTAACAGTTATTCTCCATGTTTGGAGAAAGTGCAAAAGAAGAATAGGATTTCTACTGCAGAAATAAAGCGCTGAGATTGATCACATGCTTTGCTTAAACTCTGCTTTGAGTTTCTGGCTCAAAGCTGATTGGTAAAACCTTGGAAGACCTCAAAATGGGATAGACAGCCTACTGGATGGTTGCTTCTTGGAGAAAATTGGATTAAAGGACCTCTTGATGTCCTATCCAGCCACTGGCTTCTTTTAATGTTTGCTTTTTGTTGTTGTTGTTTCTTTGGCTTTAAGTAACTCAGTAAGCTTTTTGGCTGTCATTTATACATTTGTGAAGCTTTTTTTTTTTTTAAATCATTTTCATCTTTTAGTCACTTCTTTTCTCCCCAGCCAAATTCCATTAGACATATTGTGAGTAAAATTCTTTGAAGAAAGAACAGACACCTCAGATGATTTGAAAAACAGCATCTCACAATAAGAAGAGCGACTAATATTTTTTCAGATACTTTCAGCAGAAGGAGCACAGAGAAACCAGGCTATTAAAAGACCTAAACTCAAGGGTAAGAAGAATTTGTAGAGAGATTTAGCATATAATTTTAAACGATGAATTTTTCTCCATCAGAAGATCATGTTGGGATTCTATACGCTAAATAGACAAAGGAGGGAAGCACAGGGGACATGTCCGTCTGACGGAGACGGAGGACCCTGTAAGAGAGTAGAAAGAATCACGTCATAAATAAATTTTAAAAATCAGCCTCGTCCTCCAGGGAGGGGAGTTCTCTCTGTGACTTTCTCTGCTCTGTATCCACTGGTCTTAGTCTGTTCAGGCTGCTATGAGAAAATACAACAGCCTGGGTGGTCCGTAAACAATAGAAATGTATTCCTTGCAGTCCTGGAGGTTGGAAGTCTAAAATCAAGCTCCTGCAGATTCAGTGTTTGGTTACTTTCTGATGTTACTTTCTGATGTTTCCATGGGAAAGACAGGAAGCGGCTTTTCCAGCTCTTTCTAGGAAAGGAGATGCTTCAGCCTTAGGGGTTGATACTAAGCATTTTTTATTGCCTTTAAATTGAGGTGGGTAAGACAACTTTCTTTTTGTTGTGACTTTTATGTAATTCATCAGTGGTTCTCCAAACACCTTCTTGAGCTCTTTTTAAATTTATTTTTAGAGATGGAGTCTTGCTTTGTTGCCCAGGCTTAGGTACAGTGGTGTGATTATAGCTCACTGCAGCCTCAACCTCATGGGCTCAAGAGATCGTCCCACCTCAGCCTCCTGCATAGCTGGGACTACAGGTGCACACTGCTGCATCTGGCTAAGTTATTTGAAAACATTTTTTACAGGTGGGGACTCAGGATGTTGCCCAAGCTGGCCTAGAACGCCTGGCCTCAAGCGATCCTCCTGCCTCAGCCTCCCAAAGTGGTGGGGTTACAGGCATGAGCCACTGTACCTGGCTGAGCTTTTTAAAAAGGCAGATTCCTGGGTAACTAATAACCTCTACCAATTGCTTTAAAGCTATAAGAGATGAGGTATAGCTATCTGAATTAAAAAAAAAAAAAAAAAAGGCTTTGCACTGGGTAAGGATAGGCATACTAACCTACTTAAATCCCAGGGTTGAAATTAGTACACATGCATTATTTTGTCAGATCTTTAACTTTGAGCTAGTCTATGCTAGGCATATATTGTTTCCTGAGTTTGACAGTTTGGAGCAGTAGTAAATGAATAAAGATGGTTTTCCACCGGCATGGAACTTCTTGCCCCATGTCCCATCTTCTACCAGCATCTGTTGCAAGGGAAGAATGACGACAAAAATCATCTACTGTTTTCAGCCATGCACATGGGTGTATTTGCCATATTGATGTTGCTACAACTGAATTGGACTCAGTTTGAAGACAGCAGGTCCAGGTGCCCAGGGCCTGTTTGCAGAGAGCTGGCTTTTAACAACCCTGAGGCCTTCCACTTCAATGGCCTGAGATGCTTGATAAACATGAAGAAAATAGGAAACCCCTGGAGATACTTATCTGGGAGGATAGTCAGTGTTGATAGGCTTTCCATTAAACTCTTTTGGGAACAATCTGAGACAAATGATGTAGTTTATGCAATACCCATTAAGCCTTCTTTCCTGATATTTATGTTGCAAACTGTAATCCCATCTCATTTCAAAGCTGCTGGTAAACCAAGAAAAAGAACCTGATTCTTATCCATGGCTCTAAGACTAATGGGACTAGTAAAAATTAAAAGGTAAACTTGGAATGAGTCACGGACACACAAAGTTAACAAACACTGCCAGAGAAAACCCTGCCCTCCGGCCTCAGGGCACACTACCATTTGCCCTGTGGATGTTGATAAGGCATGGATCTTATCAGTAAGCTGCTGGGATCGATTTCTGCCCTGCACTTAGTAAAAATGTCTAAAAGAATCATTTTGTGAGATGGAGAGATGGTCTGATTGTCTTAGAAAGAAATGATGATGTTTTATATTCTATCTGTAGGTATAATTATATCTAGATTGTTTTGACTAAATCATCTGAGAATGGCATTTCTCATCCACTAATGGATAAATGGATTGATAGCAGGCACTCCCTTAATATATGTGAGCACATTATCTGTTTGCTTTGTGTGTCATGCAGTAAGTGGTTTTAATATGTAAGCTTGTACCCTATAAAACCCATACTCAGATTTTTATACCTGAGTTGTTTGTCGTGTTTAAATAGATGAGGCATAGTCTAGGAATCATTTCATTGGTTCATCCTATTGTCAGATGAGGAAGTTGAGGCTCAGGGAGTTTATGACATTTTACAAAGGTCATACAACCAGCTTATAGCATGACCAGGTGGGAACACAGACCTGCTGTCAGTCCTGGGATCTTGTGCATTCCCTGGTGCCTCTGGATAGGGAGCTTAACTCTCATCTCCTGTCCACCTTGCTGGTAGAATTTGTCCTGGTCTTGATCTGAGATCTAGCCCTCCCTCTACTGTCTCTGCCTGGATCCTGGGCACAGCTTCCTGGCTTCCAGTCCCCCTCTTTGATAAACTTCATCTCCCGTCTTACTTTGCTACCTCATGTCAATCCTTGAAGAGCTGGCATCTCATGCATTATCGTCTGGTTGTCATTTCTATTGCAGTGGGACTCTAGTTCATGGGAAGTGACAAGAAGAGTCTTTTTGGCCGGGCATGGTGGCTCACGCCTGTAATCCCAGCACTTTGGGAGGCCGAGGCAGATGGATCATGAGGTCAGGAGTTTGAGACTAGCCTGACCAATATGGTGAAAACCCGTCTCTACTAAAAATACAAAAATTAGCCAGCATGGTGGCGCATACCTGTAATCCCAGCAACTCAGGTGGCTGAGGCAGAAGAATTGCTTGAACCTGGGAGGTGGAGGTTGCAGTGAGCTGAGATTGTGCCACTGCATTCCAGCCTGGGTGACCGAGTGAGACTCCATCTCAAAAAAAAAAAAAAAAAAAGAGTCCTTTTGCCACGTAGGATTTCCCCTCCTAGCAGTGTGGAGCTGTGGTTCCCACTGCCCTGTGATAGTCCTGCAGGGTGTGAGGTCCATGCAGGACCATAATAAGAAGGCCTGTGTCCCAAGGGAAAATCTGTGGTGGGACAATGCTGTCTCAGTCATGGAGTCAGTTTCCCATGTCTTAGTCTTCTCTCCATGTGAAGTTATAAGAAAAACAAGGCTCTATTTTCATTCTTTTTCTCTTGCTTTCTCTTCTTTTACCCCAACTTTTCTTCTCCCACTCATCCATTTTAGAGTATTTCTGTTTAGAAAACAGACTGGTGGCCCCAGGTGAACCCTTCACCACATCCGTATGCTGTGATGGGAAGGCCAGGGGAGGGGGTCTGCTTTCCTGCTCCGTGAAACCCAGTGAGGCCTGGGAGAAGAGTGGGTCTATTAGTCTGTTCTTCCACTGCTAATAAAGACATACCCAAGACTGGGTAATTTATAAAGAATAGATGTTTAATTGATTCACAGTTCCACAGGGCTGGGGAGGCCTCAGGAAACTTACAATTATGGTGGAAGAGGAAGCAAATGTGGCGGCAGGAAGGAGAAGAATGAGAGTAAAGGGGGCAAAAAGCCCCTATAACACCATCAGATCTCATGAGAACTCATTCGCTATCATGAGAATAGCATGAAGGTAACTGCCCTCCTGATTCAGTTATCTCGTTTTAGGTTCCTGCCACCACACATGGGGATTATAGCAACTACAATTCAAGATGAGATTTGGGTGGGAACACACAGCCAAACCATGTCTTGCTGTTCCTGGCCCCTCCCAAATCTTATGTCCTCACATTTCAAAACACAATCATGCCCTTCCAGCATTCCCCCAAAATCTTAACTCATTTCAGAATTAACTCAACAGTCCAAGTTCAAAGTCTCATCTGAGGCAAGGCAAATCCCTTTTGCCTATGAGCCTTTACAATCAAAAGCAAGTACCTATTATACTTCCTAGATACAATGGGGGTACAGGCATTGGGGAAATACACCCATTCCAAATAGGAGAAATTGGCAAAACAAAGGGGCTACAGGCCCCATGCAAGTCTGAAATCCAGTGGAGCAGCCAAATCTTAAAACTCCAAAGTGATCTCCTTTGACTCCATGTTTCACATCCAGGTCACACTGATACAAGAGGTGGGCTCCCATGGCTGTGGGCAGCTCCTCCCCTGTGGCTTTGCAGGGTATAGCCCCCTTCCAGGCTGCCTTCATGGCTGATGTTGAGTGTCTATGGCTTTTCCAGGTGCAGGGTGCAAGCTTTTGATGGATCTACCATTCCGGGGTCTGGAGGATGGTGGCCCTCTTCTCACAGATCCACTAGGTAATGACTCAGTGGGGAGTCTGTGTGGGGGCTCTGACCCCGTATTTCCATTCTGCATTGCCCTACCAGAGGTTATCCCTAAGGACTTTGCCCCTGCAGCAGACTTGTACCCGGGCATCCAAGCATTTCCATACATCCTCTGAAATCTAGACGGAAGTTCCCCAACCTCAATTCTTGACTTCTGTGCACCTGCAGGCCCAGCCTCATGGGTAAGCTGCCAAGGCTTGGGGCTTACACCTGCTGAAGCAATGGCCTGAGCTATATGTTGACCCTTTTAGCCAAAGCTGGGACACAGGACACCAAGCCCCAAGACTGCACAAAGCAGCAAGGCCCTGGGCTTGGACATGAAACCCTTTTTCCTCGTAGGCCTCTGGGTGTGTGATGGGAAAGGCTGCCATGAAGACCTCTGATGTGCCCTGGAAACATTTTCCCCATTGTCTTGGTGATTAACATTTGGCTTTTCATTACTTATGCAAATTTCTGCAGCCTGCTTGAATTTCTCCTCCAAAAATGGGTTTTTCTTTTCTATTGCATGATCAGGCTGCAAATTTTCCAAACTTTTATGCTTTGCTTCCCTTGTAAACATAAATTCCAATTCCAAACCATCTCTCTCAAGTGCAAAGTTCCACAGATCTCTAGGGCAAGGGCAAAATGCCACCAGTCTCTTTGCTAAAGCATAGCAAGAGTGACCTTTACTCCAGTTCCCAAGAAGTTTCTGGTCTCCATCTGAGACTACCTCAGCCTGGACTTCATTGTCCATGTCACTATCACCATTTTAGTCAAAGCCATTCAACAGTTTCTAGGAAGTTCCAAACTTTCCCACATCTTCCTGTCTTCTCAGCACCCCAAGGCTCTAGGGAGTTTCAAACTTTCCAACATTTTCCTGTCTTCTTCTGAGCCATCCAAACTGTTCCAACCTCTGCCTATTACCCAGTTCCAAAGTCGCTTCCACATTTTGGGGTATCTTTACAGCAGTGCCCCAGTCTCTGCAGTACCAATGTACTGTATTAGTTCATTCTCATACCACTAATAGAGATATACTCAAGACTGGGTAATTTATAAAGGAAAGAAGTTTAATTGACTCACAGTTACACAGGGATGGGGAGGCCTCCTTACAGTCATAGCAGAAAGGGAAGCAAACACGTCCGTCTTCACATGACAGCAGGAAGGAGAAGAATGAGAGCGAAGGGTCGGGGGAAACCCCTTATAAAACCAGATCTCACGAGAACTCACTATCACGAAAACAGCATGAGGATCACTGCCCCCATGATTCAATTACCTCTCCAGGTCCCTCCCATGACATGCGGAGATTATGGGAATGACAATTCAAGGTGAGATCTGGGTGGGGTCACAGCCAAACCATATCAATGGGATTGCTGCCAGCTCACACTCTGATGCTTCCCCTCCCCATGTCCGAGCATGCTCTAAAATACTACAGCCTGGACTGTGTCTGAGAGAAGGAGGTTCCTTGAGTCCACACCTTTGGAAAAGAGGCTGAAAGGCGCACCTCTTACGCACTTAATGTTCCTTTTTTCCTACGAGAAGTAAACTTGCTGATAAAGTGAACAGAGAGCTGAAGTCGCCGAACAGAGGAGGCTGGGGAAGCGCTCCGTGCCTTCACGCCGGGGAACTGAGATGGAGGTTGTCTCATGGGGGCCTTTATTGCCCACCCAGCTAGCACGATGCTTTTTGAGAAGCAGCCCTGTTGTGAGCAGAGAGGGAAATGTGGCTTGTGATGACCGGAGTTTTCCCTGCACCCCAGCTGCAGAGCGCATGGGCTGGGGAGCATGTCCGCCTGGCTGCCAGCCCCAGCTTTGCATTCAGCTGTGAGACACTGGACGTTTGCTTTTCCCCTCCTGAGTCTCAGTTTCCTTATCTACAATCTGTGGGCCATGAGAGCGTCTGCTTCATAGAGCTGTAAAGGGGATTCGGTGAAATAATGCTTGTGGTCCCGTCATTGGTCCACTAGTTTCGACGGCTCTGTTGTGACCATCGAGACACTAGAGGTTGTGTGTGGGTTTTCAGCTGCACTTGTTAAAGAACAATCTGTTTGAGAGGGAACCAACTGATTGCTTTTTATTTTATAGTTTAAAAAATATTAAGACACCTTGTAATGAAAGCATTTTAATAAAATAGATCATTGTCGTTTCTTTGAATCCAGAGACATAGAGTTTTCAATTAATCACAGACTAAGCCACCTAGCTCTTGTCTTTCAACATGTGTGGAACAGGCGAGGTTGCCCTAAGGCTTAATTCCAGTCCCATAGGTTTGTGGCCAGTCGAGGAGGCCGTGGCCATGCATACAGGCATATGCTTGTAGAGCATAGGAGGTTGATGTCCTCTCCTGTTGAGGTCCCTAATAGGGATGACTTCCTCCTACCATTTGCTCAGTAGAAATCACGAAAGAAACACAAAGACCCTACCTCTGATTTCTAAGTATTTCTGATTTAGGAGCAGCAAAGAAAGAGTTAAAATGAAAGAAAGCAAAAGGGACTAATTTGGTCCATACACTGAAACTGAAATGAAACACATCGGTGCATCAATTAATTTGGCCTTGAATTTGCCAAAGTTTAATGAGGAGAAATAAACACCTATACTCTTGCTCATAGAGGTGACTACTTGGAGCAAAGTCCAGCACTCCTCTGCAATGCATTGCTGGTGATACAGCTGCGTGAGTAGCATGCTTGAACAGTTTTGCTGGTTTAAAAGTTACAGTCTCTAATCTTTGTACTTTTCTAGTTCCATGACTCGAAGCATTCTTCCTATAATGCATTTCACACATATCACAAAATTATTACTATGGAAGGTAATGACAGGTCTTGGAGAAGTTATGAACAAAAGTATTATGGGGAGTGAGGGTTAACACTTAAAACAGATGTAGTATCCATTTTTGATCTCATGAAAATATACATAAAATTAGCTTAGGATGTATTTTAAAATGCTGGATTCTTTTTCTGTTGTAATCAATGAATTTCCCTCCTTCTTCTCCCTTGCCACCGTGGCCGCCTCCTCTTCCTTCTCCTCATCCCCCCTCCTCCTCCTCCTCCCCCCTCCTCCTCCTTCTCTTCCGCCTCCTCCTTCCCCCTCCTCGTCCTCCCCCTCCTTCCCCTCCTTCTCTTCCTCCTCCTCCTTTCCCCTCCTCCTCCTCCTCCCCCTCCTTCCCCCCTCCTTCCCCTCTCCTCCTCCCCCTCCTTCTCCCTCCTCCTCCACCGCCTCCGCCTCCTCCTCCTTTCCAGACTGCGCAGACCGTTCTGGTGGTGGTCGTGGTGTTTGGAATCTCCTGGCTGCCGCACCACATCATCCATCTCTGGGCTGAGTTTGGAGTTTTCCCGCTGACCCCGGCTTCCTTCCTCTTCAGAATCACCGCCCACTGCCTGGCGTACAGCAATTCCTCCGTGAATCCTATCATATACGCCTTTCTCTCTGAAAATTTCAGGAAGGCCTATAAGCAAGTGTTCAAGTGTCGCATTCGCAAAGATTCACATCTGAGTGATAATAAAGAAAATAAAAGTCGAATAGACACCCCACCATCAACCAATTGTACTCATGTGTGATAAAAGATGTATGAGAGTATCCTTATGGTTGAGTTTCCATATAAGTGGACCAGGCACAGAAACAGAGTGAGCTGGTGAGCAATGCTGCTCCTTGTTATCTTAACAACAGTTCAAGTCATTTTAATTAAATCCCACCTGTGTTAAAAAGTACTTTGATCCATTTAGGAAATTCCTAGGTCTAGTGAGAATTATTTTTCAATTTTATTTTAGTTCTAAATGACGTTTCAGAAACAAAAGACAATGCTGCATAGTTTTGTTCCTCTTCAGAAATGGAAGCTGAGTAGAATTCCATAGATATGTTCAACTCTTCATAGATTGAGAACTGGCCCGTCAATATGGTCAGGAATATTTGCAGTCTCCATTTTAAACCAAATTTATTTAGAAAAAAATTTAAGCTTTAAGTCTTTAAGAGAAGTAATATTGTGAACTATGTGTTTTAAAATATGATCATGGACACACAGTGATGAATTTTTGGCCATTTGCATAGACACATCTATGAAGTGGAAAGAAGGCTTTCTGAAGTCTGTTTGCACAGATGGCGTTTGCTTCCAATTGTAGCTAGTGTACAGAGCTTTGGAAGCCTGTCGTCATGAGATACAGTCGGTTTATCTCAGGAGTCAATTCAGGGTTGTGGTGATGACCTGGGGTGCAGTAGTAGGCACTGTTGATTCAAATTTATCCTGTGAAATTAGGCTTTATAGAGTTAACAAAACAGAAATTTTTTGGGTTTTGAAATTTTGTGTAAGTACTTGACAAAAGTTTTCATTTTGCCTTGAATGGAACCTACTAAAAAGAGAGATTAAAAAAAAAAAAAAAAAAAAAAAAACAGTGAGGCTGCTGTAGATAATAATTTCTATGGGACCAAAGACTAGACAGAATTCGGTAAGTCACATGAAGTAATGGTCATGCCTATCGATAAAGCATATTTCATGTTTGATTTAGATGACATTCAAAAAAACCATGGGACTGAATATACCTGGGGTGTCCTATCTTGTACAAATGCATGTGTTTTCATCACATTTGTAATAATGTTTAATGCACATTTCCACCAAATACTATTTCCTCTAAAAATGTTAACTTGGGGTTAAAACTATCACCACTTGAATTTCAAATGTAGTTTTCATAACAATTTTATATTGATGTGTGTTTACAATGAGAAAATGGCATGAAAATATTAAATTATCTTGTATCGGAAAAGTACTTTTCAGACTGTAAGACTTTGATATGTTTTAGGAGGAAGCAAAAGCAAGAATTTTTGTTTGTTTGTTTGCTAAAAAGGATTTGGCTAGGCACAGTGGCTCATGCCTGCAGTTCCAGCACTTTGGGAGGTCCAGCTGGGTGGAGTGCTTGAGCTCAGGAGTTTGAGACCAGCGTGGGCAACATGGCAAAACTCGGTCTCAACTAAAAATATAAAAATTAGCTGGGTGTGGTGGCGCATGCCTGTAGTTTCAGCTACTCTAGAGGCTGATGTGGGGGATCACCTGAGCCCAGGGGGTCCAGGATGCAGTCAGCTAAGACTGCACCACTGCACTCGAGCCTGGACGACACAGCAAGACTCTGTCTAAAAAAAAAAAAAAAAAAAAAAGTGTAGTGTACATCTGTGCCAAATCAGCATGCCACATGAAACATCAAATTAAAAATACAAACTTCACATAAGCCTTTGGCATGCTAACTTTTTAACTTTTTTAGCTGGTTCACTTACTTTCACTAATCATATTTCAGTGACCAGTGTTTATATTTGCGACGTTATTAATAACTCTCTGGATAAAAGGAAAGAAAAATGTTAGAAAGATTTCGAAGTGATATATTTTTATGTTTATTGACCAGAGAAAGAAATTGTGTTTATGTGTAAGTGAGAGTCTTAAAGAATAAGTCCTTTGCATCGAATGTTTTTGCACTTTATTCAAATATATAGGAGCAGAAAAATTTTATCCTGACAATGATACCTCATGTGATTTGTGGAACTTGAAGCTGTTGTTGCAAACTCCAGAACAACTTCTTTGGGTGTGAATTCACAAAATTGTGCAAAGAAGTGCGCTCTGGTTGCATTTGAATTTGCATGAATGGAAATGATTTCTTGCACCATGGCTATTTCTTTGTTTTCTCCTTCTGATCTGTAAGCACATAAATGGAAGTGTTTTTTAAAATGCTGTAGCCATTGTTGCTATTTTCTAGAGGTATGCTGAAAACGTGCTGTGCCTTTTGTCCTTCCCAGATGCTGCTGGCGTGAGGGAAGCTTGAGGCACCCCCTGCTTTGCTAAATGTAAATGCTCATTGTTGCATTTTACAGTTAGATAGGCTAAACTTCCTGCATCTTGTCATTCTAATCAATTCCTCTTACTCAGAGTCTCAGCTGGGTCTACTTCTAAAACAAATTTTGATAGGGACAATGACATCTTCTGCAAAGATCTAAACCTGTACAAAGTTTTCTGAATAAAGAGTTCCAGAAGAACTCGTAAACAGTGTGAAATTATCCAGAGAAGTACAGGAGTGTATTGCATTTGCCAAGCATCTGCTTCCTAGCTAGACTTTTCCCTCACATATAATGACCAATTCTGAAGCACCTTCTTTTCCATCGCTAAATAAAGACAGCTTCCCAAGGACACACTTTTTCTCCCAGCATCAGATTGAGGGAGAAATATTGCGTGTGCCTTTGAAGTCAGGCTGCTTGAAACCCACATTTTCAGTTTACTTCAAAGAAAATCGATGCTTTCTACACAGATTTGGTTGTCTCAGTGCCCCAAGGCAGCTGTTATTTCCCTAGGCTTTTTGCTTTCACGTAAGGAGACAGGCTCTGGGATATTTCGTGGCTGAAATGCTTGCTGTTTCACACGCATAAGCAACAATTTCAGTGTCCTGCTGATGAATACAGTGATGTGGATGGAAACACTTTCTTGTCCTATATCCTGGAGACAGGACACAGATTCTCTGTGTTGTGTGCTCTTCCGACCAGGTATGTGCTCATATGGGGGACTGAGACCATTTTCTGAATACTTTAGGTAAATTAGTTTTGCTTTTAACTAAATTGTTTTATTTTACACATTGGGAGTAAAACCATTTCTGAATACTTTAGGTAAATTACTTTTGCTTTTAACTAAATTGTTTTATTTTACACATTGGGAGTAAAACCATTTCCTGCACCATCCCAATCTCCTGTGCTTTTATCTTTTTTATCCTAACTGTCTTCTATCCAGATTTCCTCTCGATAATATTTACCACAGAAAAATTCCTCCTTTGGCCCAGATAAAACAAATCAGAGTGGGGAGGAGAGATGCTTGAGGAAGTGCATGAGTCATGCAAGGCTCAGAACTTCTTGTGGCTCAACTCAAAATCATACTGCATTTCTGCATTCTCACAGATTGAGGCAGTGCAGCGATCATTCTCATATGTTAACTGAGACCCAAGATCTCAGCAGGAGAGGACAGCTTACCTGAGCACCCCTTTCCTTTGCAATCATGGCCATGGATATCTGTAAACACTAAACTGCTCATGCTAAAGCAGCATTACATTGAGGAAAATAACCTATTGTGCAGCTTCTTCATGTTCTTGCTTTCAATGATTTATCAAATACATGTATGTAAACTACATAGATACTAATTGGGGAAATGCATCAAATGTGGCTACGTCCTCTGGAAAGTTACTGTCTATAATTTGTAAATTTAATCTATACTGTTGCACATATTTTCCATGTCTTAAATTTGTAAGTGGGTTTCTATTAAAGGTAATCATGTTCTTCTTGGCCATTAAAGATGTTGCATGTAAGGCTATTTCTCAAGTAGATGTTAATGACTTGTTTAATTATTGACTTATTTTAACAGCTATATGTAGTAAGAACAAGTAGGTGGTTTAAAATTCAGATAGTTACATGTTGACCTGGAAAGAAAAACATTATGAAATGGTAATTATATGTGATTTTATTTAACCATATTTTAATATGTTCTCTTTTAAAAGTGGAAAAGTTGAGCCTGAGGAAGAATTTCAAATGCTTAAGACATCTTTAATGGGGGCTGTATCTGCATAAGGCAGAGGTGTCTAAGGAGAGTGTATCGTGTATTGTAATGCATTAGCAGGATGTTTTGTTCATCAGCTTGTGAAAGTGCTGTGGATAATAGATGGTGGTTTCTTTTCCTCGTGTAGCAGGTTCCCTCACATTCACGTGTTTTACTTTAGCTGCCATCCCGGGGTTCTGAGGGCAGCATGTCTGTTTGACCCTCACACGACTTGGCAGGTCCTGGCTTTTGCTTCTCTGTGGTGCCTGGTGCTACTCACAGTGCTGACTCACTGGCAGATGCTCCCCATCCCTCCCCATAGGCCCTGTTCCCGCATTGGATGATGCTTGTATTTTGTTCTAGGTGCAGAAATAGTGGGAGAGGCCATCATCGTGAATGATGAATAAGAGGGGAAGGTGGGGCTGGATGTGTGGCTTACGCCTGTAATCCCAGCACTTTGGGAGGCCCAGGCGGGTGGATCACCTGAGGTCGGGAGTTCAAGACCAGCCTGACCAACACGGAGAAATCCCGTCTCTACTAAAAATGCAAAAATTAGCCAGTGTGGTGGCAGGCACCTGTGATCCCAGCTACTCAGGAGGCTGAGGCAGGAGAATTGCTTGAACCTGGGAGGCGGAGGTTGTGATGAGCCTACATTGCGCCATTGCACTCCAGCCTGGGCAACAAGAGTGAAACTCTGTCTCGAAAAAATAAAAATTAAAAAAAAAAAAAGGAAAAAAGAAGGGAAGGCGGCCAGTGAGGGTCTTATCTTTGTATTCATTGGAAATAACCTCCGCTGAATTTTCTCTTGCATCTTTTCAATATTGGCTTCATTTGCCATATTCAGGCAATTGCTTGAAGAGCTGAACTGTTAGCTCAAGATTTTGTTGGCACTGTTGGATAGAAAGCCTCTCCCTTTCTGCCGGAGACCAGATTTCTCAGGCCACGTTGTGTAGCTCCGAATTCTCTGCAATTAGGGAAGGCACAGTGAAGAAAAGATCCCTTGCTGGTGGAATAGACTGGAACTGAGCTCCACTGTTTAAATTCTTGACTCTCAGGTAGTGGAGATCAGTATGGTAACCCATGAACTGGGATGAATTTTGGGGCCTGCTGTGGGTTTCCTCTGGGACACCATATACCACAGTACTGTATTCCAAAATATTGGATATTGATTATGAACACTGGAACTATTTATGTGTCATTATTCTAGAGAGCATTGTGATCTATGAAGCTCTTCTTTTTGCTGGCTAATTGAGCTTGTTTTTGGGCAATCTAGCTAACATGTCACATCATGGGGAAAATGCAGATGGTGCTGTGGCTGGTGCTAATGAAGAATGACCTGGGCCCAACGTAGAACTTTTCCAGTATGGGGAGCACCAAAGCAGGCAGACGTCCAAAAGCTGAGTGAAGGGCAGATCACCGGGCGCCACCCAGGCCCTGCAGGCAAAGCTCTCAGGGCCCCATTTATGTTTGTGTGGCCTGCACTGTGTGAGTGGCGTTCCCCTAGGACTGCTGCAATGGGGTACGTGTAAGGCCTTCACTATATAATGGACTTGTGTCAGGTATCTAAGGGTTCACTGTCTTGTTGGAGGAATCACAGAGCATCATTTCTGATTGGTTCTTAGAGCCTGCATCTTGTAGCGCTGGGGCTTCTGGAGACGTCTGGGGACTGTTGATTATGGCGGGAGGGTGGAGAAATGAAGCTGATGGCAGAAGCAGGCTCCCAGCTCCTCCTCTCCTTCTCAGCCAGGTGATTCTTACCTCCATTGGCCTTTGGATGTCTGTGTAATAATTTGTTGAGAATCATTAGAGAACAACTAATCCAAAAAATCTATCATCCTTTATTTGTGTTGGCTTTCTGATTACGCCTTCATTCAGTCTTTTTATTACTCATACACATCTGTTTTTATTCTTCCCTAGTCTTTTCTTAAAGTTGGTCATATTTCTACACTTGGGATCTTCCAATTTCTGTGAATGTTGAGGGGTTCACAAAGTGGCTTGGCCCAAGACTTCTATATCCTCATTATTTTGTTTCGACTTAGGACTTTTTTTCCTGGCTATCCTGTCAATACTTTTCTGTCTAACAGAAACTCAAGCTTCGTGAGCAAGTAACTTTTGTAACAGATCATGTGAGCAGTTCCTCCATAACATTGGTTGTAGCACAGGTCAGTTGGCTTGTGGCCTCCTGAGGGCCTTGCGTGGGGTTCTGGATCCAGCGGGGGCTGCGTCTCTGAGAACTCATTCCCTGTGGGTGTCTGGGGTGCAGTTACTTCTGAGATGCTATGACTCAGCAGATGAGACTTGTCCGTCCGCTCAGTGAGAGGATTTCCGAAGCTGGGACTTGACTCCTGCTGCAGGAAGCTCTCTGGGCCTGGGCATGCTGGGTGGAGTTGTGACGGGTGTGCCTCCCTCGGACTTACTCTGGCCGGGAACTGCATCTGCTCCTGTAAGGAGATTTGCGCAGGTGAACGGAGTTTCCGTCATTCCTGGTCTAGAGTTCATGTGTGAAGGTCAAATATAGGTGGGGACTTGGCAGCACACAGCTCTGAGTGAAAGACATGACCAGCATGATAGACAGGTGTCTTGCTATGTGACTTGCCATTGTGGTCACTGGTTATACAAAGTCTCCATTGAGAAAGAGCAAAGATCCAAGAAAACAGAAGAGTGGGGGTGGAAGTGAGACTACGTGTGCTGTTTGTTCTTCAGTGGAAATCTGCCCATTTTGTTGGAAAGAAAGGAAACAGGGTGCACAAATGCTGTTTGGGAACATTGTGTCAGGGTCACCTAGCTTTGACGATGAGAGTGTTTTTTAAAAACGGAAAGCATATCATTTTCCTTCTGGAGAGAATTTGCTGGTATGTCAGTGTAGCTTCAGAACTAGGTCTCAGTGTTCTGGCTCAGGGCGAGGTTACAGAAGAGGCTTCGGTAGTGTCCTCAGGCGCGCGTGCCCTGTGTTCTTCACAGCCTCATGGGCCCCAGAGGAACTTTTACATGGTAGACACTGAGTGAATACACAGATTCCTAGATTTGAGATATTTTCAAAATAGGGCTAGCATGTATAAAAAATCAAACTTGGCCGGGCGCGGTGGCTCAAGCCTGTAATCCCAGCACTTTGGGAGGCCGAGACGGGCGGATCACGAGGTCAGGAGATCGAGACCATCCTGGCTAACACGGTGAAACCCCGTCTCTACTAAAAAATACAAAAAACTAGCCGGGCGAGGTGGCGGGCGCCTGTAGTCCCAGCTACTCCGGAGGCTGAGGCAGGAGAATGGCGTAAACCCGGGAGGCGGAGCTTGCAGTGAGCTGAGATCTGGCCACTGCACTCCAGCCCGGGCTACAGAGCAAGACTCTGTCTCAAAAATAAATAAATAAATAAATAAAAATAAAAATAAAAAATAAAAAATCAAACTTAATCATTCCATTGAAATAAAATTGGATTATAATTTAGAAATATTTACAAGCCAGAAATGGATGTGTAAATGTTAGTTTTCATATTTTGGTTTTCTAAGAGTCACATTTTATTGCCATATAGCACATAGAGGCTCAAAATTTGGCAAAGAGGTATAGAAATCCAAAGTTTTGTTGGGTACGATCGAACAAATCTTTTACTCTCTTCAGTTCTATCTGCCTAAGTGAGGAGAGTAGTTGTGGATCATTCTAGAAAGGATAAAATGAACATTAGGATACTGAGGGTTTGGTCTGAATTCTGTTTTTTCATTGCTACTGGAAGTTCTGTCTTTGGTATCCTCATGCATACGAGAAGGATTTGGAAAAGGTCAGTGAGTTGGGAACTGGCTGCACATTTGAATGAGCTGGGCAGTTGAAAGTACCTGTGATGCTTTGGCCTTACCTTAGATCAGAGAGTCTCATATTTTATCAGGCATCAGAATCACCTGCAGAGCTTGTTGAATACAGATTGTTGGCCACATCTCCAGAATTTCTCATTCAGTAGATTTGGGATGGGGCCCAAGGATTTGCAGCTGGTCCAGAGACCACCTTGTGAGATCTACTACCTGATTTAATTGGTTTAAAGGTGAAGGTGGAGTCCAGGCTTTTTAAAATAAATAGCATCTGCATTTTCAGAGCAGATAACCAATCAAATTGAGCAGATGGTCTTTTAAAGTCTAAGCTTCTATGGTTCTGTGAAAAAAATTATGTACATGGAATTTAAATCATTCAGAATTTGTATTGCTTACATTGATCAGATCAATAAAATATCTGTTTAACTATTACATTACCCTAGCTACAGAAATTCATAAGTTTTCAAAAGCATGAAGGAGTTTGATAACTTGAAAGACTTTCAGAGATTGTTATAACTTTCCCCTCAAAAGAATAAAATAAAATAGCTTGGTGGAAAAGGGCACCTATGCATTCAGTTTGTTTCTCTCAAACATTAAGGGTTAAAATAGGATTCAAAATTGTTAGATGTGAAGTTTTGAACCCAGTGTTTTAACTCAGTGTTTAAATATTTGCATGTCTTTCTATGTGACTGCTAATTTTTAACTACATCATTATCTCTAAGAGATAAATAAACTTTCCCTGTACTTAAAGGTTTTAAATTATCTCCTGATAACATAAGTAGTATGAGTAAGGAAAAAAATCTATGTGTACTGTATTTTAAAATTTTAATAATGTGTGATATGGTTTGGCTCTGTGTCCCCACCTAAATCTTACCTTGAATTATAATAATCCTCACGTGTTAAGGACTGGCAGGTGGAGATAATTGAATTATGGAGACGGTTTCTCCCATCCGTTCTTATGATAGTGAGTTCTCACGAGATCTGATGGTTTTATAAGCATCTAGCATTTCCCCTACTGGTACATTCTCTCTTTACCTGCTGCCATCCATGTAAGATGTGACTTGCTCCTCCTTACTCTCTGCTGTGATTGTGAGGCTTCCCCCACCACGTGGAACCGTAAGTCAATTAAACCACTTTCTTTACTAAATTGCCCAGTCTCGGGTATGTCTTTATCAGCAATGTGAAAACGGACTAATACAATGTGATTGTTTAAATGCTGATATGAAAGCAGTACTGAACGTGGATCTTCTTTTACCAGATGCTGTTATAATTATTCTCTAGAGAGCTGGCCATACAATTTATCTCATTATTTATAGATCTAGCATGAATGCCAGCAAGCTGACAAAGCCAAAAGCCAAAAACTAAGAGTTTGTATTAATTCAGTTAATGCCAAATCTAGTCATCCTCCATCATTCTACCTCTGTGTTCTGCATGAAATATAATTGGCCTTTGTAACTGGAACCAGTTTTCTTCAATTGAAAATAAAATTTGTTCCTTAAAATGCTCTAGTTTAAAAGTGTGCTTTTTTCCCCAAACAAAATGGAAATAATTTTGTTTCCATAAAGTTCTTGAAGACACTGTATTCTTTAGTTGCTGCATACTTGAGAATATTAATTTGTTGCTTTTATACCTGAAAAACAATGTCAGATGAAACTATTTTATTGCAGTTTATTTTTATTAAGATATCTCTAGACCCAACTCGGAATTTTGAATGTTACTAGAAAAAAGTCAGAAGGCAAATTGATGCCCCCATTTTAGGTAACTAGCTTTTTTTCCGCTTGGATGAGCACTTGCTTTTTAAAATTACTGATGCCTGATACCTTCACCAGAATGTCTTTTCATCACTCTCTAATACCTGAATATTCTTCATAAATTGAATTATAGTTTCATAAATTGAATTATAGTTCCATAAACGTGAAAGGGACATTCAGCCTGGTAAAGTGACCATTTAGCCTGGCAATTCCCAATCTTTTTTCATGTAAGGATTCTTTTGTAAATATGAAATTGTTCCCAGACTTTCATATGACAATAATGTACTTTTAATATATGTCAATAGAGAAAATACAAAATGATGGAAAACTACAGACCTCTATCTCATGAATATAAACACAAAATCTTCAACAAAATGTTGATACATCATATCCAGAAAGGTTTAAAGGGAACTATATACCATGACCAAGAGGGGTTTATTCCAGGAATGCAAAGCTGGATCAACAGTGTAAAATCAATCTGTTATTTGCCGTATTAGCAGGCTACTAAAGGAAAATTGGACTATCATGATTGACACAGAAGAAGCATTTGACAAAATCCAGCACCCATTCATGATTAAAAACATTCTCAGTAACCTAGGAGTAGAGGAAAATGTCCTCAATTTAATAAATAGCATCTACAATAAAACTCTAGAGCTAACATCATGTTTTAATAGTGAAAGACGGAATGCTTTTCCCTTAGATAAGGAAAAAGGCAAGGACACCTGTTCTTATTTAACAAGGTATGGAAGTTATAGTCACTGCAATAAGGCAAGAAAAAAAAGGAAAAGGCATATAGAGCAGAAAAGAGGGATTAAATTGTCTTTATTTACAGCTGACATGATTATCTATATAGAAAATCCCCCCAGCTGGGCGGGATGGCTCATGCCTGTAATGTCAGCACTTTGGGAGGCTGAGGCCGGCAGATCATGAGGTCAGGAGTTCGAGACCAGCCTGAGCAACATGGTGAAACCCTGTCTCTACTAAAAATAGAAAAATTAGATGAGTGTGGTGATGGGCGTCTGTAATCCCAGTTACTCGGGAGGCTGAGGCAGGAGAATCACTTGAACCCAGGAGACGGAGGTGGCAGTGAGCCTAAAATAAAGGACTTGGCCACGGAATATTACATCTGGGTCCTGAGATTGTCCCAGTCTAATCTCTCTGTAGTGATTAAAATTTTGAAAGACACTGAGATAAAATCAATAGATTTCAAGTGTAATGCCTTTTAATATTGTCTGCTTTCTAGTGAGTTCCTCTGGCCACATCTTTAATGCTGCAGAGAGTTGCCTGATTTTTTATTCCACTTTGGCTTGTTGATTAGTAAGAAGCAGCTTCATATCTTCCTTTTGCACACTTACACACATTTGATATGGTTTTCTGTTTTTTTTATTTTGAGACTGAGTCTTGTTCTGTTGCAAGGCTGGAGTGCAGTGGCGCGATCTCAGCTCACTGCAACCTCTGCCTCTCAGGTTCAAGGGATTCCCCTGCCTCAGCCTCCCAAGTAGCTGGGATCACAGGTACGCACCACCATGCCTGGCTGATTTTTTTGTAGTTTAGTAGAGACAGGGTTTCACCATGTTGGCCAAGATGATCTCAATCTCCTGACCTTGTGATCTGCCCGCCTTGGCCTCCTAAAGTGCTGGGATTACAAGTGTGAGCCACCGCGCCCGGCCTTGATATGATTTTCTCTACATGCAAGAGAAGAGATTCTGGTTCATTGGTGTTGTCATCTCTGGTTAAGATCATTTTAAAAACAAATACAAAAATGACCGCAATTATGGTGTAAATAAGATCAGTGGGTCATTTACGTTTTTTTTAAGTGAAAAATATTTAAAGAATTCATAGACTCAGCAGTTAAGAGAATATTATGTCTTCAGTTGAAGCCGTTTTAAAAATGCATATTCCAGTATCATCATCTCAAGGTGTAGGTACTATTTAATGATAGAATAAAATATTACTTAATATTGCAGGAAAAAATCCAGGGTTGATGGTTTTCTTGTGAATGCATAAACACGGGCATATATGATGGGTTAGGTAGTTGCTGAGGCATCCATCCATGAGGGTGTGTTGTAGTTCGAGGTGTCTTCCTTCTTCCCTTTCTGTAGCATCGCACTTTTTACCTCACTGGCCTCTCACCAGACGGGTTTCTCTTGACCTTGCACAAAGTTTCTCTACTGTCTGTGTCTTTGAGGACTTCCCTGGCTCTTCTAATCCATTGCCCTCCTTCATAATCGGGGCCTGACTCCCATGGCTTTGCCCCCAACCCCTGGCAACTCACCTGCTCATCGGTCTTGTGTTTAGGTGAACTCAGAACTTTCACTATGCTCATCCAAGAAGCCCATCCACATGTTCATGGGATGTAGAGAAGGAATTCTCTGCCTCTGTCTCCTCCCCCTTGACACCTGCAATCTCTTTTTAGATAATTGGTAGATATTGGTGGGTGCAGGCAGTAATGTTCCTTTCTTAGTTCTTAAACCATTCATAACTATAACAATAGGAATTTTAGAGTCTGCGAAGGGATACAGGCTGTTTCTGAAGGCGGTGAGTCCTGTGCTCTGGGAGCCCCCTTTAGGCCCTTGCACCCTTCCTTGGCTGGGATGTTGTAGCACGTGTCCATTAAGATATCTTCTAAGATTCTAGGATTCTACAGCTTGGGGGGCCAGGCCTGAGAAGTGGTGTTCCGGAAATAATTTTGTGCAGGTGTTATCATTTTTTTGTACATAGCGTTCTCCTGAGGAGTATATTATTAAGTTTTAAAGCTGTCATTTAAAAACTTAAATTGGTACACTGAAAGCTGCTAATTGCCTTTTACTCTATTTTGTAAAATGGGATTAAACACATTTGACATTTTGAGAATAACTGTGAGAGAAGAAAATGCTTGCAGAGACTTCAGATAAGGGTATTAATATATATAAACGGCATTCTATTCTCTGAAGTCTAAATTAAGTGTATGATGAATGTCTGTTAAGAAATAATAGATGGGGAAGGAATAAATGAAATTTCAGAAATTTGTTTCTACCTAGGGTGATTACACTGTAGTTACAGAATACTGGTAAAGTAAATATCCATAAATCTTAAATGTATTATCTGAACAATTGAAAAAATAAAGAATATGCTGATAGGGTTCATGTTGAATGTATAAGTTACTATAAATTTTCTTTTACAAGAAAACATTTCATAAATGTGATTTCAGGAAGATTACGTTACTTTAATGAATAATAGTTGTGGTCCCAAAATAAAAGTTTCTTTAAGTTGAAACATTTTTTTTCATTTTGCCAATCAATAAACTTTTTTTGAACGTCTGTATGCAATTCACGATGTTAGGCATTGTCAGGAATAAAAATGAATATAATATATATTTCTTGTCACCCAAGGAATGTAACTATATAATTTTAAGAAAGAAGGTAGGCCGGGTGTGGTGGCTCATGCCTGTAATCCCAGCACTTTGGAAGGCTGAGGCAGGCAGATCACCTGAGGTCGGGAGTTCGAGACCAACCTGGCCACATGGCAAAACCCTGTCTCTACTAAAACAAAAATTAGCTGGGCGTGGTGGCACCTACCTGTAATCCCAGCTACTTGGAAGGCTGAAGCAGGTGAATCCCTTGAACCCAGGAGGCAGAAGTTTCAGTGAGCTGAGATAATGCCATTGCACTCCAGCCTGGGCAACAAGAGTGAAACTCTGTTTCAGGGAAAAAAAAAAAAAAAAAAAAAAAAAAAAAAAAAAAAAAAGAAGAAGATAGATTGTTAAGACAAATTGACAGAAATATCAAGTGGCAAATGAGTGATCAGGCAGAAGCCTTATTAAGAGGAAACCCCCCAGAGTACAAAGTTACCTGAAAGACTCTCTATGGTAGTTTTTGTTTTAATAGACTCAGTTTTAAGACTGAATTGTTACATGTTTTATGCCCTTGGTCATTGAAACTCTATAAATTTGATAAAAGACATGTATCTAACATCCAAGAAGTTCAACAAACTCCGGATAGGAGAATTTCAAAGAGATGCATGCCTAGACACATCGTAATTGATATAGTTTGGATATTTGTCCCCACCCGAATCTCATGTTCAATTGTAATCCCCACTGCTGGAGGTAGGGCCTGGTGGGAGTGTCTACATCATGGGGATAGGAGTGTTTAGATGATGGGGGACGGCTCCCTCATGGCTTGGTGCTGTCTTCATGACAGTGAGTTCTTGTGAGATATGGTCATTTGAACCTATGTGGCACTTTCACCCTGCCCCACTCATTCTTGCTTGCTCCTGCTTTTGCCAGGTGATGTATCTACTCCCCCTTCACCCTCCACCATAATTGAAAGCTTCCTGAGGCTTCACTAGAAGACAGGCGGAGGCCGGCACCATACTTCCTGTAAAGCCTGCAGAACCATGAGCCAACTAAACCTCTTTTCTTTATAAATTACCCAGTCTTGGGTTTATCTTTTTAGTAATGCAAGAACAGCCTAATATGACAATTAAACTGTTGAAAGACAAAGAGAAAACTATTGAAAGCATCAAGAGAGAAGTGAATTATTACGCCAAAATTGTGTGATTAATAGTTAACGTCTCATCAAAACAATGATAGAAGACAGTGGGATGACATATTCAAAGCGAAGGGAAGGGGAGGGGAGGGGAGGGGATGGGAGGGAAGGATTCTTAACCAAGAATTCTTTTGTGTTTTTTTTTTTTTTGAGATGGAGTCTCACTCTGTCACCAGGCTGGAGTGCAGTGGCACGATCTCGGCTCACTGCAAAGTCCTTCTCCTGGGTTCAAGTGAGCCTCCTGCCTCAGCCTCCTGATTAGCTGGGACTACAGGTACCCGCCACCACGCCCAGCTAATTTTTGTATTTTTAGTAGAAACGGGGTTTCACTGTGTTGGCCAGGATGGTCTCGATCTCTTGACCTTGTGATCCGCTCGCCTCGGCCTCCCAAAGTGTTGGGATTACAGGCTTGAGCCACTGTACCCAGCCTTAACCAAGAATACTATATCCTACAAAACTAGCCTTTAAATATAAAGAAAAAAATTAACACATTTCCAGATAAATGAAAGCTGAGATAGTTTGCTGCTGATAGACCTAACCCACAAGAAATACTAAAAGGAGTCCTTCAGGCTGAAATGAAAGGAAATTAAACAGCAACTCAATTCTAAATGAAGAAATAAAGAGCACCAGGAAAGGTAACTACATAAGTATACAGGAAAGAGTGTATGTTTGCACGTTTGCTTGTAATTACACCTTTTATTTCCTCTATAATTAAAAAGACAACTGAATAATATAATTTAAATGTATGTTGATTGGCACATTATTTATAGATATGTAATATGTGAAAATAACACCATATGGGGGAGAAGAATGAAGCTATATAGGAACAAAGTTTTTGTATACTATTAAAATTAAGTTGGCATTAACTTGGAAGGGACTTGTGTCATTTGAGATGGTAATTGTGATTGTGAGAGTAACCACTAGGGAAATGACTATACATAGTAAATGAAATGACAAGAAGCTTGAAATGGTACAGTAGGAAATAACTATTCAACACAAAGGAAGGTAGTGATGAAGGAACTGGAAAAAAAGACGTAGGACATAGAGAAAATGGCATGTATAAATCTCGCTTTACTAGTAGTTACATTAAATGAATGAAACGCTTCAACTAAAAGGCAGAGACTGGCAGAATGCATTAAAAAATGCTCCAACTATGTGCTGTCTGCAACAGAATCACAGTAGAATAAAAGACACAAATTGACTGAGAGTAAAAGGATGGAACAGGATATGCCATGCAAACATATTTGCAACCAAACAGAGCTGGATTGGCCATGCTAATATCAGATACAATAGGCTTTAATACAAAATTTGTTAATAGAGACAAATAATACTTTTATAATAATAAAAATGTCAACCCATCAAGAAGATAAGACAATTATAAGGTTGGGTGTGGTGGCTCATGCCTGTAATGGTAGCACGTTTGGAGGCCAAGGTGGTGGATTGCTTGAGCTCAGAAGTTTGAGACCAGCCTGGGCAACATGGTGAAACCCCGTTTGTACTAAAAATACAAAAAATTATTCGGATGTGGTGGTGCATGCCTGTAATCCAAGCTACGAGGGAAGCTGAAGTGGGAGCTTCCCTCATGCTTGAGCCTGGGAGGCAGAGGTTGCAGTGAGCTGAGATTGTACCACTGTACTCCAGCCTGGGTGACAAGAGTGAGGCCCTGTCTCAGAAAAGAAAACAAACATGTCTGCATTTGACAAAAAAGTCCCAAAATGTATGGACAGAATCAAAGGCAGAAATAGAGCAAAAATGGACAAATATAGAGCAAAATAGAGCAAAAATAGAAGCAAAAATAGAGGAAAAATAGAAGCAAAAATGGACAGAATCAAAGGCAGAAATAGAGACTTCAATGGTAGTAGACCTGAAGACCTCATTTTCAATAATGAATAGAAGACATAGAAGATTAGCAAGCCGAAGAAAACTTGACGATGGTGTACATCATCCACGCCTAATAGGTATCTATAGAGCTCTCTACCCAGCAACAACTTTCAAGTGTACATGAAGCATTCTCTAAGTACACTCTACATTACACCATCAAGCATATTCAATTTGATTTCAAAGGACTGATGATATACAAAATATATTACCTGACAACAGTGGAAGGGAATGAGAACTCAATAACAGAAGGGAACTTGGGAAATTCACAAATATGTTGAAATTGAACACTTGCTCCTAAATAATGAATAGATCCAAAAAGATATCAAAAGGTAAATAGGAAACCATGGTGGTGAGTTAAAAAGACACCAAAAATCATGAGAAGTAACAAAAGCAGGTCTCAGAGGGAAGGTTATAGTTGTAAACACCTATGTTAAAAAAGAAGAAATACCTCAAATCAATAATATAACCTTCAACCTTAAGACACTAGAAAAAAAAGAGCAAACTAAATCCAAAGCTAGCAGAAAGAAGGAAGCAGTATAGATTAAAGTGGAAACAGATGAACTAGAGAATAGAAACAGAATAGCAAAAAAATCAATGAAACCAAAAGTCAGTCTTTGAAAACATTTGAAAGGTTGAAAAAGCCTTAACAAGACTGACAAAGAAAAACAGAGAAAAGAATTAAATGACTAAAATCAAGATGAAAGGAAGAACAATATTATTGACCTTATAGGGAAAAAGGACTATAAAATAACACACAGTAAAGTGATTGGGTTAGTAATAATAAAAAAATCTTCCCACAAGGAGAAATCTAGGAGCAGTGGCTTCACTTGAGAATTTTATTATTATTATTATACTTTAAGTTTTAGGGTACATGTGCATAGCATGCAGGTTTGTTACATAGGTATACATGTGCCATGTTGGTTTGCTGCACCCATTATCTCGTCATTTACATCAGGTATTTATCCTAATGTTATCCCTCCCTTTACCCCCCACCCCACAACAGGCCCTGGTGTGTGATGTTCCCTGCCCTGTGTTCAAGTGTTCTCATTGTTCAGTTCCCACCTATGAGTGAGAACATCTGGTGTTTGGTTTTCTGTCCTTGTGATAGTTTGCTCAGAATCATGGTTCCCAGCTGCATCCATGTCCCTTCAAAGGACATGAACTCACCCTTTTTTATGGCTGCATAGTATTCCACAGTGTATATGTGCCACATTTTCTTAATCCAGTCTATCATTGATGGACATTTGGGTGATTCGAAGTCTTTGCTATTGTGAATAGTGCCACAATAAACATATGTGTGCATGTGCCTTTATAGTAGCATGATTTATAATCCTTTGGGTAAACACCCAGTAATGGGATTGCTGGGTCAATTGGTATTTCTAATTCTAGATCCCTGAGGAATCGCCACACTGTTTTCCACAATGGTTGGACTAGTTTACACTTCCACCAACTGTATAAAGTGTTCCTGTTTCTCCACATCCTTTCCAGCATCTGTTGTTTCCTGACTTTTTAATGATCACCATTCTAACTGGTGTGAGATGGTGTCTTATTGTGGTTTTGATTTGCATTTCTCTGATGGCCGGTGACGATGAACATTTTTTCATGTGTCTTTTGGCTGCATAAATGTTTTCTTTTGAGAAGTGTCTGTTCATATCCTTCACCCACTTTTTGATGGGGTTGTTTGATTTTTTTTTCTTATAAATATGTTTAAGTTCTTTGTAGATTCTGGATATTAGCCCTTTGTCAGATGGGTAGATTGCAAAAATTTTCTCCCATTCTGTAGGTTGCCTGTTCACTCTGATGGTAGTTTCTTTTGCTGTGCAGAAGCTCCTTAGTTTAATTAGATTCCATTGGTCAATTTTGGCTTTCGTTGCCATTGCTTTTGGTGTTTCAGACATGAAATCCTTGCCCATGCCTATGTCCTGAATGGTATTACCTAGGTTTTCTTCTAGGGTTTTTATGCTTTTAGGTCTAACATTTAAGTCTTTAATTCATCTTGAATTAATTTTTGTATAAGATGTAAGGAAGGGATCCAGTTTCAGCTTTCTACATATGGCTAGTCAGTTTTCCCAGCACCATTTATTAAATAGGGAATCTTTTCCCCATTTCTTGTTTTTGTCGGGTTTGTCAAAGATCAGATGGTTGTATATGTGTGGTATTATTTCTGAGGCCTCTGTTCTGTTCCATTGGTCTATATCTCTGTTTTGGTACCAGTACCATGCTGTTTTTGTTACTGTAGCCTTGTAGTATAGTTTGAAGTCAGGTAGTGTGGTGCCTCCAGCTTTGTTCTTTTGGTTTAGGATTGTCTTGGCAATGAGGGCTCTTCTTTGGTTCCATATGAATTTTAAAGTAGTTTTTTCCAGTTCTGTGAAGAAAGTCATTGGTAGCTTGATGGGGATGGCATTGAATCAATAAATTAACTTGGGCAGTACGGCCATTTTCATGATGTTGATTCTTCCTATCCATGAGCATGGAATGTTCTTCCATTTGTTTGTGTCTGCTTTTATTTCGTTGAGCAGTGGTTTGTAGTTCTCCCTGAAGAGGTCATTCATATCCCTTGTAAATTGGATTCCTAGGTATTTTATTCTCTTTGAAGTAATTGTGAATGGGAGTTCACTCTTGATTTGGCTCTCTGTTTGTCTGTTACTGGTGTATAGGAATGCCTGTGATTTTCGCAATTGATTTTGTATCCTGAGACTTTGCTGAAGTTGCTTATCAGGAGATTTTGGGCTGAGACGATGGGGTTTTCTAAATATATAATCATGTCATCTGCAAACAGGGACAATTTGACTTCCTCTTTTCCTAATTGAATACCCTTTATTTCTTTCTCCTGCCTGATTGCCCTGGCCAGAACTTCCAACACTATGTTGAATAGGAGTGGTAAGAGAGGGCATCCCTGTTTTGTGCCAGTTTTCCAAGGGAATGCTTCCAGTTTTTGACCATTCAGTATGATATTGGCTGTGGGTTTGTCATAAATAACTCATCATTTTGAGATACGTCCCACCAATACCTAATTTATTGAGTTTTTAGCATGAAGGGCTGTTGAATTTTGTCAAAGGCCTTTTCTGCATCTTGAGATAATCATGTGGTTTTTGCCTTTGGTTGTGTTTATGTGATGGATTACATTTATTGATTTGCATATGTTGAACCAGCCTCACATCCCAGGGATGAAGCCAAATTGATTGTGGTGGATAAGCTTTTTGATGTGCTGCTGGATTCGGTTTGCTAGTATTTTATTGAGGATTTTCGCATCACTGTTCATCAGGGATATTGTTCTAAAATTCTCTTTTTTTGTTGTGTCTCTCCCAGGCTTTGGTATCAGGATGATGCTGGTCTTCTAAAATGAGTTAGGGAAGATTCCCTCTTTTTCTGTTGGTTGAAATAGTTTCAGAAGGAATGATACCAGCTCCTCTTTGTACCTCTAATAGAATTTGACTGTGAATCCGTCTGGTCCTGGACTTTTTTTTGGTTGATAGGATATTAATTATTGCCTCAATTTCAGAGCCTGTTACCGTTCTATTCAGAGATTCAGCTTCTTCCTGGTTTAGTCTTGGGAGGGTGTATGTGTGTAGGAATTTATCCATTTCTTCTAGAATTTCTAGTTTATTTGCATAGAGGTTTTTATAGTACTCTCTGATGGTAGTTTGTATTTCTGTGGGATCAGTGGTGATATCCCCTTTATCGTTTTTTATTGTGTCTATTTGATTCTTTTCTCTTTTCTTCTTTATTAGTCTTGCTAGTCTTGCTAGTGGTCTATCAGTTTTGTTGATCTTTTCAAAAAACCACCTCCTGGATTCATTGATTTTTTTTTTTTTTTTTTTGAAGGGTTTTTGTGTGTCTATCTCCTTCAGTTCTGCTCTGATCTTAGTTATTTCTTGCCTTCTGCTAGCTTTTGAATTTGTTTGCTCTTGCTTCTCCAGTTGTTTTAATTGTGATGTTAGGGTATTGATTTTAGAACTTTCTTGCTTTCTCTTGTGGGCATTTAGTGCTGTAAATTTCCCTCTACACACTACTTGAAATGTGTCCCATAGATTCTGGTATGTTGTGTGTTTGTTTTCATTGGTTTCAAAGAACATCTTTATTTCTGCCTTTTATTTCTTTATTTACCCAGTAGTCATTCAGGAGCAGGTTGTTCAGTTTACATGTAGTTGTGTGGTTTTGAGTGAGTTTCTTAATCCTGAGTTATAATTTGATTGCAGTGCGATCTGAGACACAGTTTGTTGTGATTTCTGTTCTTTTACATTTGCTGGGGAGTGCTTTACTTCCAACTATGTGGTCAATTTTGGAATAAGTGCAATGTGGTGCTGAGAAGAATATATATTCTGTTGATTTGGGATGGAGAGTTGTGTAGATGTCTATTAGGTCTGCTTGTTTTAGAGCTGAGTTCAAGTCCTGGATATCCTTCTTAATCTTCTGTCTCATTAATCTGTCTAATATTAACAGTGGGGTGTTAAATTCTCCCATTATTATTGTATGGGATTCTGAGTTTCTTTGTAGGTCTCTTAGGACTTGCTTTATGAATCTAGGTGCTCCTGTATTGGGTGCATATATATTTAAGATAGTTAGCTCTTCTTATTGAATCGATCCCTTTACCATTATGTAATGGCCTTCTTTGTCTCTTTTGATCTTTGTTGGTTTAAAGTCTGTTTTATCAGAGACTAGGATTGCAACCCCTTCTTTTTTTTCCTTTCCATTTGCTTGTTAGATCTTCCTCCATCCCTTTATTTTGAGCCTATATGTGTCTCTGCATGTGAGATGGGTCTCCTGAATACACTGATGGGTCTTGACTCTTTATTCAATTTGCCAGTCTGTGTCTTTTAATTGGGACATTTATCCCATTTACATTTAAGGTTAATATTGTTATGTGTGAATTTGATCCTGTCATTATGATGCTAGCTGGTTATTTTGCCCATTAGTTGATGCTGTTTCTTTCTAGTGTTGATGACCTTTACAATTTGGCATGTTTTTGCAGTGGCTGGTACCAGTTGCTTTTGCATGTTTTTGCAGTGGCTGGTACCAGTTGTTCTTTCCATGTTTAGTGCTTCCTTCTGGAGCTCTTGTAAGGCAGGCCTGGTGGTGACAAAATCTCTCAGCATTTGCTTGTCTGTAAAATATTTTATTTCTCCTTCACTTATTAAGCTTAGTTTGGCTGGATATGAAATTCTGGGTTGAAAATTATTTTCTTTAAGAATGTCGAATATTGGTCCCCACTCTCTCTGGCTTGTAGAGTTTCTGCTGAGAGATCCGCTGTTAGTCTGATGGGTTTCCCTTTGTGGGTAACCTGCTTTTCTCTCTGGCTGCCCTTAACATTTTTTCCTTCATTTCAACCTTGGCGAATCTGACAATTATGTGTCTTGGGGTTGCTCTTCTCGAGGAGTATCTTTGTGATGTTTTTTGTATTTCCTGAATTTGATTGTTGGCCTATCTTGCTAGGTTGGGGAAGTTCTCCCGGATAATATCCTGTAGAATGTTTTCCAACTTGGTTCTATTCTCCCTGTCACTTTCAGGTACACCAATCAAACGTAGATTTGGTCTTTTTATGTAGTCCCATATTTCTTGGAGGCCTTGTTTCTTTTTACTCTTTTTTTTTCTCCAAACTTCTCTTCTAACTTTATTTCATTAATTTGCTCTTCAATCACTGATACCCTTTCTTCCACTTGATCAATTGGCTATTGAAGCTTGTGCATGCGTCATGTTGTTCTCGTGCCATAGTTTCATTATAAGATTATCCATGTATAAGGCTGCAAACTCCTTCACAAATAAAAGTACACCCCATTAGTGTACAGAACAGACCCCGCTTCCACTTCTATTGTTCATAGAGACACAAGCAAGAAAAAGCGTTCAAAGATAAGAGTTTCATGATCTTGAAGTCTGAATCTGTGAACTTGCGGAAAGCTGTTCACATACATCAGAGATTGTATGATCTCTGAAGTCTCTTTTTGGTAGAAAGTTCCCTGGTTAGTTTTACCTTAAGGGTTCCAAAGCGTGTACAGTTCCAAAAGTGTGGAGGGACCCTTCTCAGTTGCAAGACCATGAACCCAAAGCCCGTGGTCCTGAAGTTTTGTTGTAATGTGGATGGCAAGGACAATCTTTCACCAATGTTCTCAGAAGATCCAAACCATGAGAAGCTTTTTTACCAGGTGAAAATACACTAGCATAATAACCTACTGTTATAACATCAGCCCTCTTGCATGGGAAGACTTTTATACAACCAGAAAACATACATTGAAAGTAGTAATTGAATGAAATTCCTTTATATAATGTTTAAATGGTTCACCACGTCAGCAAATGTACTTGAAGCTTTAATTGTTTTCCCAGGAATGTGGGATCAAGTATTGGTCATAAACTATTTTAGCAATTTGTAAGTCACCACACCAATGTATTCAATTTGGATCATTATATCTTTTCCATGATGAGTCATGGAATGCAGAACTTTTAACAACAAAAGCTTTAAGGACTCAGGAAAGACAAGGTGGCCATCCTGGTTCTCCATGAGTCCATGCTTAATTAACATTAGACTTACTTCCACTTGGACACCAGTTGTTTTTCCAAATTAAGTGCATAGCACTGACAAGAAAATTGGTTATTTTTGTGATTTGCAATAACTTAATAACCATAATTATAATTGACAGTATATGCTATTTTAGAAATCCCATACAATTTGGGAACGTATATTAGTATAATTCATAAAAATGTAGACCCTAAAGAAGACTGAATATCATTTTGGCAATCCCATGTACCTAAACATATCAAATAATCCTGTTTACCTCTTTTCTGGATGTTTTCAAGGGCCCTCTGATCCATCCAGAAAGCCAGGCATTAGGAAAGACGATTTTAAAACCGAAGTTTGATTTTGGAATTCCAGATGATCATAAACTATTTATTTTGACAAAATGATGATTCAGAAATTTTAAAGAAGCAAAAACCTTGTATAATCTTTTATTACAAAAAACACATTCTACTGTTCTTACACACCTTGCATGTAAAACTGTTTCCAATAGTCTTATTTGCATGTTATAATGGCAAATTTTAACATACAACCTGGTAAGTTATGTTCTGATAAGGTTTACTTCCAAAGACAAACATAAAATTCAGACAAAATGTACACTGACAATTCTGAAGGCATTTCTATTTTTATTCCACCAATAATTTCAAAGCTAGCTTGTCTAGTAAAGTTATACTTTAAGTCACATGAACCTGAAAATTGCTCAGACTTATTTACTTAATTTATGAGTACTCTTTTACTTACAAGCTAATTTGGTAGATGCAACAGATAACAATAAGTGTACATGTAAATAAACACCTCTAGACCTGTATACACACACACAGATAAATGAAGATCCAAGAGCTTGGGACCTTAGCCATGAGATAGGAATACAAGCTTGCTGGTTTTACTTTGCCCCAATAGATAATCCAATGAAGGCTGTGAACCAAACTTTTGGGTAAAGCAGTCTCCATGGCAGTGTGAGTTTTACAGGCCAGACCTCCCCAGACTCCAAAGAGCATGGGGGCCAAACCGTATCAAAGGAGGGCGTCACATGTTAACCAGGCCCCCTGCTTAGAACCGCAGCAGGAAAGCCTGGATACATGCAACGCTATCCCACTTTCCCATTCAACAGTAAACTCCAGATTCCAAACAGTGTTGGGCCAAACAGCATTGCACCTGCAAGAGAAAATTCTACGGTGGGTTTAACACTAGGCCTCAGAACCTCTGCCAAGAGCATCCTCTCTGGAGTGGTTGGGGTCTGCAGGACCCACGGAACGTCCTCCCGTGGGGTCCAGTCTTAGCGTTCCAGACGTCTCTGGTGACACATGCAGGTTCCCCCTCCCAGAGCATACTATGAGCTTTATAAGAACAGCCATGAGCTGTAATAAGAATTGGAGGCCGGGTGGGCCTTTCTGCTCCATAGCCAGTGAGTATGATAAGGGAAGAATGTAAGAAAAGAAGGTTTAAGTCCCCTGAAATGTGCGGGTTTGCTCCGAGCTGTGCTGCACATAGGGATCAAGGACCACACGTAGAAAAGATTTTAAAAATCCGCGCTTTGAGGCAGGGCAATTATTCCCATTCATTCCTAGGCCTTCAGGCAGCACTAGGGAGTGACCCCAGCCAATTGCCCTCAATTTCCAAGGAGCTACTAGGAAACAGCCACAGAAGGACTGAAGAAGAAAGGAAAAAAAAAACCCATGAAAAAGATCCAGGGCCCTTAAGCGAACCAGGCGGTGGCAGTCAGGCTTCTCCACATGGAAACCGCTTAGTTTCACTGGCCATGGCCAGAAACCTGCAGTTGCTTCCATGTTTAGGTACTGGCCTGGCCACCAAGGGTCTCAGGTTGGAAAGGAAAAGAGAGAGAAAGATATTCCCCTGTATGGAGCAGAAGGAAGAAAAGAGAAGAATAAATCCCAAACTTCAGGCTTACCTCTTCCTCCTGGCTGGCTCGCCAAAATATGTTAAACGTGGATGGTGTCCCAGTGCTTGGCGTCTTCAACAAAGAATTCAACAAAACACACAAACAAAGCCAGGAAGCAGTGAAGGGATTTATTGAAAATGAAAGTACACTCCACAGTGTGGGAGCGGCCGGAGCACAGGGGCTCAAAGATCCTGTCACAGAATTTTGGGGAGTTTAAATATCCTCTAGAGGATTCCATGGATGACTTTGGGTATCCCCTATGTAAATGGAGAGGAGGAAGTGAAGTTACAAAGTCTGTTACAGCATCCGCCCTATGGAGAGGACATTTCCTGGTGTAGCTGATGTGTGAATCGGCTTTAGGATGAAGTGAAGTTACAAAGTCTGTTACAGCATCCGCCCTATGGAGAGGACATTTCCTGGTGTAGCTGATGTGTGAATCGGCTTTAGGATGAAGTAAAGTTACAAAGTCTGTTACAGCATCCGCCCTATGGAGAGGACATTTCCTGGTATAGCTGATGTGTCAATCGGCCTTATGTTCCCTGGCTCCAGACCCTATTTTCCTGCCTCAAAAGTAGTTATTTCCCGTTGTTGTTGGGTGTTGAGCAGGCCCATGAAGAAGGCAGAAAAGTCATGACCCTCACGGATCTTAGCTTGCACGGCTTCTACAGACAATACGGCCCTTTACACAGAATAGCAAGTTAAAAAATGGACATCTCTTTCTGTGTGTATATGCATACACACACTTATTATAAACATATTCATTACACTTATATGTGCATATTTTTTAAACTTTTCAGTTCGGAGTACACAAGCAGGTTCATTACATAGGTAAACTCTTGTCATGGGAGTTGGTTATACAGATTATTTCATCACTTGGCTATTAAGCCTAGGAGCCATTAGTTATTTTTCCTGATCTTCTCCCTCCTCCCAGCCTGCACCCTGCAGTAGGCCCTAGTGTTTGCTGTTCCCCTCTATGTGTTTGTGTGTTCTCACCATTTAGCTCCCACTTCCATGTGAGAACATGTGGTATTTGGTTTTCTGTTCCTGCATTAGTTTGCTAAGGATAGTTGCCTCCAGCTCCACTCATGTTGCCGCAAAGGACATGATCTCATTTTTAGGTTAATGAGGTTAATAACTGCATCATATCTGTCTCTTTTTGAAAACAAAAAGCAAAATCAGAAGCATAATTTCATGTTACTGCATGATAACTTTCATGTATTTGCATATATTTTGTCTCCATCTGAAATAAACAAAAAATAACTAGAAAAAGAATATATATATATTGACATGCAATCCTGAGACTCCAAGCTTCAGCACAAGGACTTCACATTTCAGTTTAGTGTGCAAATAATAATAAATTAAGTGCCCTTCCTATTGGATCTAGGATGCCTAGTCTATCCTCTCTCCCTCTCCCTCCTTCCTTCTAACCAGATTTCCTTTGCCAAGTAGTCAAGGGAATTTTGCCAGGGTTTTCTTCATTTCTCACACTGCTCTGGTTGCACTGTGTCCTTTCAGCCAGTTGATTGGCATTGGATGCCTTCTTCTGTCTTTGACCACATCCTGTTTCCCAGGCTGGTCCCTGGGCGTCTGCTCCCCAGCCTGGGTGCTCCCAGGTGCACACACTGGCATCTGCTCAGGATGGCGGGAGCACATCCCCCAGATGGTGCCTCCTCATGGAGCTTGACTAGAGATGGGGAGTCCAGGAGACATGAGCTGCACCAGCAGAAGGGCGCGCAGACCCAGGGCATCCCCAGGATCTCTCTCCCTCACTCCTGTCTTCTGTCCTGTTGAGAAATTGTCCAACTTCTCCCAATATTTGGAATTGAGGCCTCCTTAGAGAAAACCAAGTCACATTTTCTAAAGGGAAGCTTAATCTGCAGTGATACAAATTCCCGTGCAAGAGTGGTGACCATCTACTCAATTATCTATCACAGTTTAGTACCTCACAGTTTTAATCCTTTCTGTTCCTAAATACAGCCTCTATTTCTCTTGTATGCAAAATGAACTATTAAAATATTTTACCTAAATAAAGAAGCTGTCAGTAAGAGGTTGGGTTGAGCCTCCACAACTAGAAAAAAAAAATTGCTTGGAGATTCAAATTGTTCTCTTCCAACTTTTATCCATTGGTATTTAAAAAACGATATTGTGGTTCAGCCTGGGTAGAGGACTGGACTCTTGAGCAGTGAGTGATTTGACTAGCATGAGACAGTCCTTTTGTCGTTGGTGCTGACTTCTGCCCGGGAGCAGAGGAGGAGGCGATTTGTTCAGTGTTGCTTCTCTCCAGCCATCCACTCCTTTTACCCGAGTCTTCCTGGGGCATCCTAGCTAATGTGGCCATCGTGTCTCCCGGACTCCTTTGGTCTGCGAAAGTTTCTCAGTGTTTCCTTGTGTTTTATGGTCTTGACAGTCTCCATTACCTGTGGTGGTAAGTTTTGAGGGTGTATGGCCATGCCTGCCATTTAGGGACTGTCTATGGCTGATTTCACACTGCAACAGTGGAGCTGAGTCATGCAGCAGAGTCCAAACGGTGGGCAAAGGGAAAAAAATTCACGATCTCACGCTTTGTGGAAAAAGTTTGTCCATCCTGTTCTAAATTGTTAGCCTGTCTTCCTTTAGTAGACTTCAAATTCCTTGAGCACAGGAATCTATCTTTTTATCTCAGTGCTGATTAACCTTCATAAATCTCATTATACGAGCTTAATAAATGTTGACCATTAAATGAAGAAACACTTCTAATGTGTCTAAAGATAGGAGGTTCTGATAATTGGGTAATTTTTCAGTGAGTTATTTTCTAGAGGGAATTTAATCACACGATACCTAAATCCTATATTCTCTTTTTAACTGGCTGTCTACCTTTTGTCAACTTGTCAAGGAGAGTTTCCGATTTCTATAGTGAGAACTTTTTTCTTGCAGAAGTCTTTTCTCAAACACAGATAAGATTTGCTACACCTTGAAAGGCAGTTAATTCCTTTGAAGACAGATGATTTCCTTGAACAGATTTGAATTGCAAGAAACCAAGAAGTTTGATGGGTTTGGAAAAATATAGCTAGGTTTTAAACTAGACTTGGGATATTTTCCAAGTTTTAAGAAGAATGTTTGTCTTTTCAATGTGACTGGGTACCTTGGTTTGCTTAATCACAGCTGTCATTGCCAAATAAAAGACTAAGCCAGGCCTTACCTGCTTTTGGCAGCATTTCATGATGCTTATATTTTGGGGGCTTTTCTGACTTTAATTCTTAGAATTCTCAGAGATAGAATAAAGGGTCTGTTGGGGCATGGACTTGGGTCCTGACTCAGTCTCCCAGTTCGCTTTGGGCATCAGACATGTCTAGTATCACACGGATTCCCAAATCTATCCTGCCTGGTGCAGAGGGGGAATATCCAGGTTTGAAAAGCTGTAGCATTATTTTAGAGCCATCCTTTAAAATCTAGTTTTCATTCCATTAATTTAACAGAGCAGGTTCTGTTGTAGGGTTTATTTTCTAGGTTGAGTTTAATAGGATTTTTTTTTCCTTTAGTAATTTGTGTGTGTCTGTGGTACAGATGGATAGTTCTTTAAGTGATTTCTGTGTTTGAATCCTCATCATAGACAACAGCGGTTGCCATAGGATGACCTTCCTGGGAAGATCTAGATGAGGCTGAGACCAGGGACTCTGTTCCCATCAGAGAGGATTTAGGAAAAGCACTCCCTTTTCAGGACTTTCAGTGGGTCCTTGCTGGGAACCTAGCTGAAATACTGAGAAGAATGTGGAAGGATAGCCTCTCTCAGCCCCCAGCTCACTGTGTGGAGCTTCAGTTTACTGGAAAAATACGGTTATTTCTAAGGTTCTTTCCAGCTTTAACATTGAAGGGCTTTATGGTTCATTTACTGGAATAAAACTAAAATTCTTAGAAGGAAGGTGGCCTAAATATTACTTTATTATGTTATTCATTTTTTGACAAATGAACTTTAACACTTAATTTTGCTCTAATAACATGTAATCATTATTTGATGGTCCAGAACAAAAAGAAAGGCCTGGTTCCTACCAAGGCAGTGAGCTGCAACTGGGCTGAAGCTAAATTGCCTTCCCTGTAGCACACCACATTATTAGTTTTCGTTTTTTAATTTGCCAGCAGCCTCTGCTGAGTATCTATATTTTTATTATTATACCCTCTTTCATGTAAGAACTTCTTCCTCATGCCCGTAAGGCATATACCTACATGATTACATTATGAATAAAAGCTAAATTAAAATACAAATAAACTCTGGTCAAACCCTCTTGGGTATGGTAGTTTGCATAATTTTGAAATTCTAATATATTTTACCAGTTCTTTTTGCCATTTTCAGTTTTCACAGTTGCTTTGTGTGAATACGTGGGGCACTCCTCAGAGTTATGCATGTTGTAGCATATTAGGTCTGTTTTGTGGACAATACGACAGTAACCCAGATGATACTCAGTAAAAAACCCATTTGTGAGTAAAATATCCACTTGTCCCCAGTAGATTTTTAGAGCATTTTAATTTTCTGTGTTTTTTTTTTTTTTTTTCTATTTTTGTCACAATTGAAGGTTTTTCCTCCATGGCTCAGGGTTTTTTTTTTGTGGGGTGGGGGGTTGCGGAAATGTTGGTTTCTCCTCATCTTGAGGGACCTGGCAGCCTTAGCAGTAAAGGCAAGACCACGTTTTCTATTCATGCAGTTCGTAACCCTTTAGAAAAGATAAAGAAGTAAAACAGGATTAGGATTTACATTTATTCACCTCTCCTATTTCCCGTCCTCCTCCTTCTCTTCCTCCTTCTCTGTTTCAGCAGTGACATTTTACCAAAAATGTGTTTACTTAAATGTATGTTTGTCACGTAATCACCTAAGGAATTTCATTTCTCAGTATGAGATAAAAGAGAGAAGTAGGAATATACGTGCTTGTGAATGAGATGGAGCAGGTCCTTCTTGGGGCCTGCGGGTCCCTCCGCACGTGGAAATACACGAAAATCTTGAGTTCTTTCGGGGGGAAATTCCAAGTGCTTAGCTAGCCCTGAGAAGTAAATAAGCAATGTGATAAGCAAGAAGGTAATAGTAGCTTAAAACAATTGCCAAGGAAGCTAGAGTCGTGGGAGGTTTGGTTCCCCATAGAAGCTAAAGATAACATCCTCGTACATTCCCTGAGTTGTTTTGGGGGAGCCTGGCCCCCCACCAAACAGATCTACTGGCACACAGACCTCAGATAAAGGGAAGCTGAGACTGAACTCGGACCACTGCTCGTTGTTCTAAATTTCTTCCCAAGGGGCCTAGAGGAGGTCACACCCGTAAGCCAGAGCTGAGGTTCCTTTCTGCTGACCCCAACGTTTAAACACATTTTCTCTTCTTTAACCAGTTGCAAATCAGAAAATCTTTGAATCCGTCTATGACCTGTAAGCCCCCACCTCAAGATAATTCACCCTTTTAGACCAAAACCAGTGTATAACCTTCATATTGATTTACTATTTTCCCTGTAATTTCTGTTTTTCTGAAATTTACCCCTGCCTTTAAAACCCCTTTCCTGCAAGGCATTGCACTAGCCTCATGGTCCCCCGTGCTCAGTGCCCTGCAAATAAACACCTCCCTGTCTCCACTGCAAGCCTTCGTGTGGACATCTGCTCTTACTGCATGGGAGAGCTGGCCCCAGTTCTGTTCGGTAACATGAGCAGAGTATTCAATTAAAAAAAAAAACAAAACAATTTAAATTTCCAAAGCATATCAGGATTGGGAATTTCTGGGAAAGTGGCAATATGGTATTCCTCTTACAAGACGCTTTTTTTCTGGCTGGTCCAACTCACCACCCCAAATATAGCTAATATGAAGTAAAATACTAAACTCACTTTTTGGAGCATTTGCCACCCATGCACCATGGAACACGGCTGCATGAAGAGTCTGGTCAGTATAAGATTGATATCTGTGCTGCCCTGACTTGAGACACTACAAATATTAGCAACAAACATGGACATTGGTGAATGTGTGCAGCCTGGAGGCCAGTAAGTGTGCCAGTAATTGTCCCGCGACTGTTTTGAAATCCTGATGTGGCTGAGGGCGCCTGTTCTTCCGCTGGGATCTCTGGTGCTTGTGACCCTCTGTCAGTGTGGCTGCCTAGTCTATGATTCTGCTAGAGACAACGCTTGTGTTTCCTGCTGTTATCTAAGGTCTAGGCAGTCCTTGAAGGAGCTATTAATAATCTGTGAAGAAGATTGTACTAAAGGCCACTTGTAAAGCCTGGCACGGCAGGACGCAACTTTCAGCATAAGCACCTCACACTTCTACAGACTGCTGTGAAGTCATCTCAAAGACAACCTTACTAAAATATTATTGTCAGCATTTTAGACAGTACATAGATTTATTACATTTATAAATATATTCACTATATTAAACATTTTGCATACTAAATATATTATTAAAAAATGTAGTTAATAGATTAAATATATCAATTAACCAATAATAAATATAATTATCAAATATATCAATTAACCAGTAATTAATATATTTAATATATTAATGAATGTTTAACACAATAATGTTTATCATATTAATAATTGTATACAATAATTAATGTAATACAATAAACATTATTTATTATATTAATTGTTTACTAAATTATTAATATCATAAACAATTATTTGATATTTAGCAATATTTAGTATACTAAATATATTTAATGTGTGTATACATATCTTTATATGTGTACACACACATAAGCATACATGATATATATGTGGGTATACGTATACACACAGATGCATGTGTATGGTTTATTCATACACACAGAGTTTTCTGGCTCTTGCTCTGCGTTCTGCAGCTTCCTCCTTCTGAGATATCCACCCCCTCACTTTCTGGTAGCTCTGCCAGCCTTGTGCTCCGTCCTCTGACCTCTGGAGTCTGAAAGTCAGTCGACTTCTGAGTCGCAGCTTCCCTGCACGCGCACGGGCACACGTATGCTGGGGAGGTGGAGCTCCTTTTTTCAGGGAGTGACCCAACTCCCACGTCTTCCTGCCCCTTATCTCTCTCCAATGCCTTCCATAGTTGTTTTCTGTATTTCATTCTGAGTTTATTGTTGTTACCTGCAGAAGGGTTAGTCCTGTACAAATGACACAGCCGTTATCGGCAGTGAACAGCTGTGTTTATTCCAAATAAAAGAGTGAGGAAAGACTAGAACATTTATCTGTGCAATGCAAGTCCTTTTAAATGATCAGGCCCAGAGAAGCATTAAAAGGAGATGGTAATCGCGTCCCGCTCCCCCGACTTTGGGCTGTGCGTTCCCCTGAAACTGCTTGCTGTTGCCATGAGCAGTTATAAGTCAACTGAATAACGCTGCACTGGACACTGGACACTCTAACCCCTACTCTGAAGCTTAACGGTGTCTAGCCAATGAATAGCTCATGTTATTTTAATGTAAATTCTTGGTAACCAACTCAGAAACTGCCTCTTCTTTCCCTTTAAAAGTTCACTTGTTACTGCTGCTAATGAGAATGTACATTCGGGCTCCTTAAATCTACGCTCCCAGGCTGCAGTACTAAGGTTTGGCTCAAGTCAGCTTCTCTACTTCTGCAATTTGGGCCAAGCCTTAGTACTACAACCTGGGAGTGCAGATTCAGCTTTTCCTGTTAGGTCAACAAGAGATCAAACGTTCAGAGACGTAGAGGTACACGTTTGCTGGATCAGACGGACCCGAAGCAACCATGTAGCACCTCACCCATTGCCAAGAGTGGGAGAGGCAAGGCCCACGGTCAGGCCTGGTCCTGCACCTCACCCATCGCCAAGGAATGGGAGAGGCAAGGCCCACGGTCAGGCCTGGTCCTGCACTTCACCCATCGCCAAGGAGTGGGAGAGGCAAAGCCCACGGTCAGGCCTGGTCCTGATGTGGCAGGAAGGCTGACGGGATCTGCACTCAGGGAGTCAGGGCTCACTCTGCAAGGCTGTCGCGGGGGGTCTGAATTTCACTCCGAGCGCACACTCAGGTTTGAATTTTTGAAAGACTGCTCCAGTTGCTGTGCGGAGAGTAAACCATGGAAGGGCAGAACCCTCAGGGCAGAAAACTTTTATTTTAGGTAAATGATACGTGATAGTGGCATGGATTTGGTAGTGGTGATTTGGGCAGTGAAAAGTGGCTTATTTGGGATGTAACTTGAAGTTAGAGTCAACAGGATTGGCTGGAGAAGTAGAAGTGAAAGAGAAACACAAGATAACTCTCAGTATTTTTATCTGAGCTACTGAAATGGGACTGATTTATGTAGAATGGAGGCTGGGGAATGAGGAATCAAAGCTATCTGGACATTTTAAAATTGGAAGTGCTTTTTGGACATCCGAATGGAGATTATCAAGTAGAGAGTAGAAATATGTAAACATGGAGTTTAGCAGAAAAGTTGGGACTGGAGATACAATTGTGAGTATCATCAAATCAGGAATGCATTGCATTTAGAATCATGGGTCATCCAAATTGAGTGTCGATGGATCAGAGGGATGAAGAACGAGCCCAGAGCGCTCCAGTGTTGAATGGGTTGAAAGAAGAAGAGTAAACACCTATGTTGTAGGACATACGCCAGGAGCGTGTGACATCCCATAGCCAAGTGAGGAAGGTGTTTCAGGAAGAAAGGTGCGTGCAGTGCGGAGGGGAAGACAAGGACTCAGAGCGACCATTGGCATCCCACAGGCTGTGTCAAATCTAAACTTGACTAAGTGAACATTTATGCCACAGCATTATTTGCCACAGACCCCTCTGCACTGAGGTCACTGAAAGTTTTAAATGTCTAAGTAACGTCTAAGTAAGTCCCGCGCCCAGGAACTGAAGCTTAATGAGAGCTGGAGCCACGCCTCTCTTGTTCACACTTAGAGCACCTCGCGTAGTCAGTACTCAATAAACACTTGCCAAGGGAGCACGTGCCAGGACGTCGGGGAAACACGTCATGCTGGGTGGCGATGAATGGCTTAGGAGCTGTGCGAACAGCATGGGGACAGGAAGCTGGCTTGCTGGAATGACGTCTGGTGTGTCCTTGGCAGATTGGGTGAAGGTGGGAGGAATGGGCTCTTCAAAACTAAATTCCAAATCTGGAGTTGAGATGGTCTCTGGCAGCAGAGAAGGAGCATCTCTGTTCCAAAATCCTGGGCACTGGAAATATATTTTCCCAATAAATTCTTTCAGAAGTGTTTCCATGTGTCCTCAGCAACACTGCCAACTGCCGAGAGGACTTTCACAATATCACAGACAATATAAGTGAATACAAACGGAAAATCATCAACTGAAGAGAAGTGCAGCTAAATCAGAAAATGCAGATGAAAGCCTGTTACTGTGCCACCCACGCTAACGCAGTACAAGTACATTAAAAGGACAAAAGCCAAGGTTGTGGGGATTATTTTGAAACACTTCGTATGTGGCAATATCCAATAAAAATAGCGCTGCTAGTGCTTCTCGATTTGAAATTCAACTTTGGGGGATGAATCTCAAGGAAATAACTCCCTTTGAAGTTGGACAAATATAACTTCGGTGACATTGTGTAAGAGGAAGAGCTTGGAAACCTCCCCGAAAATCCAAGCAAATGGCATGTTTCAACAACCTATGTCCTGATAATAGAGTGGACTGCCACAGCACAGTCAAACACGTGGCTGTATCCATGATTGAATGTGTGCATAGGAAGTGACAGTGAAAAGCAAAACACAGCGTGAAAGAACACATCTACGCCGAATGCATTTGGGAAGTCTTAGGTCTAGGAACGGCAGATTTTTTTTTTCAAAAATGGCTTATTTTAATAAACAAATATTACTTGTATAAAAATAAGTTGTCAGGAGAAAGTCTATGTATTTGGGATTCCATTAATAATGCAAGCAGGTAATGATCTTATGTCTCATTCAAAGTTAAGATCGATGGATGGACAACCAGTGATGATCCCGGAAAGAATTTTGCTATGACCACAGCACTTAGAAGAACTATATATTTCTTAAAGCTCCTGCTCAAAACATGTGGCCATTAAATTGAACGAAATAAAACAAAACAGCACCACAGTCAAAGCACCATGAGTTTTAAATCGGCAAGAAATGTGGAACAATTCGCATGAAAACCGTCTTGCATCGTGCAGAACTAGCAATTAAAGAAACAAAGCAGGTGCGACGAATAGTGTATTAGAAATGATGATTGCAATGTCAAGTTTTATCTTGAATAACACATACTGAATAGCAGAAAAGTTGTTATGGGAAACTGGAATGTGATAGAGAAAATGTTCCCAAGAAAGAGTAGTAGTGTCTACCAGAGGCTCACATCCTACAACAACCTGAGGGCCAGATGCCAGCTATGGGGCTAAGAATGATCTTTACATGTTCAAATTGTTGGAAAAAATTAAAAGAAGAAGATTTTGAGACACATGAGAATTACAGGAAATCCCAGTCTCAGTGTCCCTGAGTGAGATACTACTGGAACACAGCTGCTCCCCTGTGCTTTGGTGCCACAGTGGCGGGTTTGAAGAACGCTGAGGGAGACCGTGTGGCCCACAGGACCTAGAGGACTTACTGTTTGGCTCTTTACTGAAAAAGCTGGCTGCCCCCGGTGCACATCACTCTGTCGAAAACTAAGTGCCAGGTTGTGACTAAAGGAATGTCCAGCCAGGAATATGCATGAGCATTGCTGCACCTGGGTGCCCACCAGTGGTGCAGCAGTTCTGAATAAACAGGGTTGATTTGAATCAGAATAGTTTATCTCATAAAAGTGGAATCTTCATTTCCAGCCTTCTCCCAAAATCTCGGCAGGCTCTGGTCCACGAGAGGAATCTTTTCACATCTTTACTTTGCTTTGAGTGCTTTTCTTACCATACACATGTTAAGCCATTGGTGTGATAATTGTAGCCTAGGGCACATGAGCTCATAAAGCCCAGTGAGACTTTAAAAAGGTATATATATTGCTTTAATATACAGATATATCGTGAAATGATTACTATAGTCCAGAAAATTAACATCCCATCACCTTCCATAGCCATGGATATGGTAGTTTTGTGTGTGTGGTAACAGCACCAAAATCTGCTCTTAGCAATTTTTTGGTACACACTACACTATTATTAAATATAATAATTATAGTTATAATTATATTATTAATATATTATGTTATTATAACTATTATAATTGTACAATGCAATATATTAATTTTAGAATCCTGATGCTGCACATTAGATCTCTGGTCCTTTCATCCTACATAATTGTCACTTAGTACCTTCTGACCTACATGTCCTCATTTCTTCCCCTTTTCTGCCTTTGGTAAACACTGTTCTCTCTTTCTGTATATTTGACTTTTTTAAAGATTCCCTATCAAAGTGAGATCATGCATATTTTTCTGTCTGTGTCTGGCTTATTTCGCCTAGCATAATATCTTCTAGGGTTCATCCGTGTTGTCACAAATGGCAGGGTCTCTTTTTAAGGCTGAATAATATCCAAATGCATGTATATACCATCATTTCTTTATCCATTCATCTGTCCAGGGACACAAAGATTGCTTTCATATCTTGGCTATTGTGAAAACTGCTGCAATGAACATGGGGACTGGCAGCCATCTCTACGAGGTGCTGATTTCATGTCCTTTGGGAATATATCAGAAGTGGGATTGTTGGGTCATACAGTGGCTCTATCATTACTTTTCTGAGGAAGCTACATGCTGTTTTCCATAACAGCTCTACCAATTTTCATTTCCACCAACATGTACAAGAATTCCCCTTTCTCCACATCCTCACCAATATTTATTATCTCTTGTCTTTTTGGCAGTAGCTATCCTGGCAGGTGAGAGGTGCTATTTCCTTGTGCTTTTGATTTGCATTTCCCTGATGGTTAGTGATGTTGAACACCTTTTCATATTCTTGTTGACCATTATTATGTCTTGGTTGGAAGAATTAATATTGTTAAAATGCCCATGCTACCCAGTGATAGACAGAGTCAATGCAAATCCTATCAGAATTCCAACATTTCATTCCAGCATTTTTCACAGAAATAGAAAAAAATTCTAAAATTTGTATGCCACCACAAAAGACCCCAAAGATCCAAAAACTTTTTGAGAAAGACAAAGATGGTGAGACCACGCTTACTAATTTAGAATTAAGTTACAAATCTATAGTAATCAGAACAGTGTGGTACTGGCATTAAAACAGACAGATGGATAGATAGAACCAGGACAAAGAGCCCAGTAATAAACCCATATAATATATATGGTCAAGTAATTTTTGACAAGGCCACCAAGAAGACACAATGGGGAGAAGACAGTCTCTTTAATAAATGGTATTGGGAAAGCTAGATATCCACATGCGAAAGAATAAAGCTGGACCTCGTCTCACACCAGATGCAAAAGTCAACTCAAAAATGACTGAAAGACTTAAATGTAAGACCTACAACCATGAAACTTCTTAGGAGGAAACAGAAGCGGAAGTCTCCTTGCTGTTAGCATTGGCAATGATTTTTGGATATTATACCAAAAGTTAGGCAACAAAAGCAGAAATAAGCAAGTGGGACTACATCAAACAGGAAGGCATTTAACAGTTTTCAACCTGCCAAAAAATCTTTTTGCATTTTTAGAAGCCCAAATTGCTTGTTTATTGCTGAGTTTGCTGAAGCATGTTTGGCACAATACTAATGGTATTAGCAATGGTGTCAGATGCTTCATAAAAAAACAATTCTAGGATTAAAAACAAATACAAAACCAAAAATCAAGCAATATCTAAAAGCTTTGAGTATGCCTGAAACCTACAGCCTCTCTTGGAAATATAGAGGAAATATGATTAGCCTGTTAAGATTCGGAGACATACTCTAGTAAAGAGACCAGATTAATTCAGTGTCTCAGCTTTTTGACCACAGAGATCTCCCCTCCTCTGCACCACAAACAGGTGTCTACATTTGGGGAGCCGAATGTAGAGAAGACATCAGTGACTGCTGATTTGGAGTGACTGACACTTATTCCTGAGAGGAGATGATTCTTCAACATCCAAAGAAATGTGTCAAGTTTGTATTAGATGGAATATGGCTTACTTTGTTGCTGAAACATTTTTTAGCATTGACTGTACTTGCAAATGTAAGGCATAAGTACATTAACATATCATTAAATTTAAGAATAAGAAAATATGCTATTCAAATAGAATTCATTGTATTTTATGTGCTGAGAATTGTATCATATTATTATGATATTATGAATCGTATCTTTTCTCCTGTGCTCATTTTTGGAGAAGTAGGGTAAGGTTTTTTAATAAAATATATTGATGGTTTTCATGTAATTATAGAAGTAAAGCAATTGGAGATAGGGACACATCAACAGGAAGATTTAAAACTACCCAGAATCATGTTATTGTTGTTTGGGAGCCTGCTCTGGTTAATAAAAATGTTTGATCACATTCCTAAGTTGATGGATACATGATCCAGTGTTCGTTTGTATGCATTTACCATAATGAATGCATTCTATTGTTTCATATCTAGGCTTCTTATTTTTTCTTTTATAAACAAAACTACAGAGAAGTGCACTAAAACTAAGTCTTTGATCAAATTTTTACTTCTCGCCTCAGGATAAATATTGAAGTGGTGGCTCCATATATCCATATTTTAAAATCTTGACAACTTTTTTTTGTTCTCTTTATATTTACTTCTTTATGTGTTGATATTAATTATAATAATATCAAAACAGCAATGTAACTTTTTTGTGTGTTTAGAAAAGTTCTTAGAATTTCCAATTGTTGAGTATTTTTTGGTGTGTGCTTTTTGTTATAAATTTTTAGTTTTGTTGCATGTGGCTAGGAAAACTTAGCCCATACAATTTATCTTTTTGGAATTTGCTGAGATCTTCTGTGTGGACTGATAGTTGGTTTCTAGGAAGGGAGGTGAAATATTCTCCACATGTACAGAATAAATATCTATTACCATGAGCTGCATTTGGCCTGGGGGTTGTAGTTTGCTGACCCTACCCTCAATTTCTGTTTTCATCTTACCTACTTGATTGAGAGATGTGTTAAAGTCTTTTACTACTATTGGGTACATTTGTATTTTTGGTCAAAGAGAGAATGAGCCTGTGTGTGTGTGTGTGTGTGTGTGAGAGAGAGAGAGAGAGAGAGGGAGAATCATAACTCATGGTCTTAGTTACATCCTTACTTGTACATGATACGTTTTATCAGTAAAACAATGACTTTTTAATTATTGATTAAGACATTGAATCTTGAATTCTATTTTTTCCAATAGTAATATTGGAAACTTCTTTCCTATTGGTTTGCATTTGACTGTTTTAACTCGCCTGTTCTTTAAAGTTTTAATTCTCCATGTCTTGTATTTCAGCTTTGTGTTTTGTGGGCATTGGGTAGGTGGACTTGGTGGGATTTCTACACGCTTGCTTTATTTGCAGGAGTTTTTCTCAATATGAGATTTTTTGAGTTTAAAATGTAATATAACAAATCAGTATCAATTCATAATTGTTAGATCATCTTTTCTGTTTGTTTTTGCTTACGTCTTATTAACAATTTCTTTGAGTTTTTATCTTAATTTCATTTGCAATATGAATTGTGCTTTCTTTGATTATCTTTTGTCAGTAATTTCACTTATATTCTGTATGTCTCAGACAGAGTAGGGAGCTGCTGTGTGTGTATCTGGCTGACCAGTTATCCAGGGGGAGCCGGTCCTGATGGCCTTACTTGATAGGTTGGCCAAGTGAACCAGATTTTCCCTTTGACGAACTTGTATTATGAATTCTCACTAAGAAATACGGAGAACAGTTGGGAATACTAGTTGTCTTCTCCCTTGAGCCCTTGGCAACCACTGGCATAGTCTTCGTGCCTGCAATTTGCCTTTTTGAGAATGTTGTGAATGCAATCGGAGTCTGCAGACGTCGGAGGTTGGCTTCTCTGCTTAGCTAATGGATGTGAGGCCCATGCCTGTTGCTGCAGTTTATTCCTTCTTATGAGGACTGTTTCATGGCTTGGATGGTTCATATCCACATTCGTTATCTATTCCCCAGTTGAGAAACACTTGAATTCTTTCCAGTTTTTGGAAATTATGAAATTATAAATATTCATGTGTCAGCTTTTAAAATTTCACTTCGGTACATGCCTAGAAATGGGATTGCTAGGTGTCATATTAAGTGAATGTTTAGCATTTACATTTAAAGGGCCACCACTGTTTTCACAGAGGCTGTGCCATTTGCATTTTCGTCAGCAACGTTTGGCTGCTCAACGTCTACCCCAGCACTTGCTCATGTCAGGGTTTGTTTTTCATCCTAAGAGCTGTGTTGTGGTGTCTCGCAGTTTCTTTAGGATTAAAGATGTTGGCTTCTTTCCACTTTATTTTTTGGCCAGCCATATATCCTCTTTGGTGAAATGTTTGTTCAAATCTTTTGCCTATTTTTTAATGTTGGGTTATGTGTTTTCATATTGTTGACTCTGAAAGTTTTTTTATACATTCTAGAAACAAGTTTTTTTTTCAGATACTTGATTTGTAAACATTTTTCTTTCCATCTGGCTCTTATCTTTTCATTTTCCTAATTGTGTCTTTAGAAGTACAATTAGCTTTTTCATTTGAAAGTCTAATTTTTTGATCTTTCCTCTATGGATTATGCTTTTAGTATCATATTTAAGAACATTTTACATAACCCTAAAATCACAAAAAATCACAAAGATTTTTCTCCTATTTCAGCAGCCTCAGGGGAGGGGCCTGGTAGAGCACTTACTTCTACAAATCCTGCTGTTTATAAAACAATGTATAATCTTCTAAAGCACTCTCCCTCCTGCACAAGGCTGTGCTTTTGCTGAACTCCTGGCCATTAGGGGCCACACCTCCTTTTCAAAATGCATTTACTACATCCCAAATGCCTTTCTTTGCCCTTAAAATGAGACGACACTATGGGGCCCAGGGGGACTACATCACACCTCCTCCAGTTCCCCCTCCTCCGTCTCAGCCCCCAGGCCTGTCCCCACTGGGACAGCGCTGCACAGAAGGTGAACCTTGAGCTGCGACCCCTTCACTATTTATCCAGATGAGAGGTGTCTGCGTAAGCCACAAGCTTTACCAAAATTTCCAGCTGCGAAGGCGATTCCATTAGTAAGACTAAGAATGATCTGACTCAGAAAGCAGAAACCACGGTTGTGGATCCACACTCACATCAGTGCAGTGGCAGAAAGAGGCCAAGGAAAGTCAAATATGGTTTTAACCAAAAGCATCCTCCCCAAAGGAATGCAGCCGTTCCTGACCACAAAGACCCGGAATGGGAGCATCACCTGTCCACACTGTGACCACACAGGTCTGGGTCCCTAGGCCCTTGGGCTGTGGCACTCACCCTGTGCAGGTCACCACTCCCCAATGGAATGCAGCCGTTCCTGACCACAAAGACCGGAATGGGAGTGTCACCTGTCCATATTGTGACCACACAGGTCTAGGTCCCCAGGCCCCTAGGCTGTGGCACCCTTTGCAGGCCACTGCTTGGCCTTCTGGCTCTTCATAGCCTGGTTCTGTCTAGTCTGGGGAGTAGCCTGGGCCGGGACGTTGGAGTCCACTGCACAGAACCAACCTTGTAATGCAACACTCACTGGGCTATTTTTATTTTTGCCAACAGTGCTACCCACATTTACTTGTCTCTTCAGCAATTTGACCATAGTCATCCCCTCATCTCCTCTGGGGATGCCAGACCACAGCTGGCATCAGGTGGAAAACATCTTGCAATGCTTGGAGCAGCCCCTCCTGAATAGTCATTGCAAACCCACGAGGGAGTCCCACAGCCCAAGAGGCAGACCAAACACTCAGCAGAAGCCTTCCAGCGGTTGCCTCTGCTCAACACTGGCCATACCAGTACACGGTGAAAACATGTAGAGGACGCTGGGAAAAACCATCCTGGATTATCTGAGGGACCATGGTGTCCTCACAGGGGCCCTTCTAAGAGGGAGGCAGGAGGATCAAGGGCAGAGAAGGTTATGAGTGGATGTGAGCAGTGAGAGAGGATGGAAGGGGGTCGAAGATGCCACATGGCTGGCTTTGAAAACAGAAGAAGGGACCATGAACAAAAGAGCATACATGGCATCTGGAACCTGGAAAGGCCAAAGACGGATCCCACCCTGGAGCCTGCACAGGGAACCGGCAGCACAAATCCCTTGGCTGCAGCTCAGTGAAGCTCATTCTGGACTTTTGGCCTTCAGAATTGTAAGAGGAAAAAAGAAAATATGTTGTTTTAAGCCATCATGTTTAAGGTAATTTGTTTCAGCAGCCATAAGAAACTCATGCATGTTCCCTTAGGGAGCAGTTTGGGCCACTGGATTCCTAGGAGCTGAAGTGCAGTCTGTCCAAGAACTCCAGGCCACGGACACCTTTCATGGGATTGCCTCGTTGCAACGCACGTCTTCGTGAAATGTAAACAGTATCAAGACAAGATTATATCCACTAAGCAGGGAATGAACACCACGTGCCATCGTTTATTCCCAGTGCCGGGGTGTCAGTTAGCCTCCAGTGGTTTCCTTCTGAAGTTTCTTTGGAGGCTACGAAAATCAAAGTTTGGAGAAGTAAACTTGTCTGCACAATCACAGCCCTCTTGAAATTGAGAGAAAAGACGAATAGAGTTTTCTGTAAAAGAAACTGGAAAACATCAACTATCCAAGAAGACATTTCTAATCACTCTGGGCTCCAGAGACGAATCTTTCTAAGATACCAGTGCATCCTGGGAAATCCTCTTCAGTTCGAAACGTCACTACAAATAGGAAGGACAGGATCCCAACCTCCCCCCGTCCCCTCCCTTTCTCCAACGTGACAGCTCAAATGAGAAAGCGGTTGCCTCGCTGTTCCTATCGTGTGCACCTGCCTGGGTGAAGCCTTTTGAAAATGTGTCTGCCTCTTGGTTCCTACCACATGCACCTGCCTGGGTGAGGCCTTCTTTCTCCTTCTCTTCATTGGTTTGGAGGTGATTCTTCATTAAAGAACAAAGTGACCTCGTCAGTGAATTACAGGCAGACTAAATGTTCAACTTAGCAGAACGTCTGCCTTTGACTCACACTGTAATCGCCAAATGTAGAAGCCTTTTGTGTGGTCAGAAGGCTGAATGCCGCACATCAAGTCTTTCTGTCCATCAGAGATGAAGCCTTGGAGAAGCCAAGACCTTTCTTTGTGATGTGCGGCACTGGAAAGTGAGCGGGGCTATTCAGCACCAATTGGGTGCTTTAAATTTAAAAACCCTGCTTTTTTCCCCCTGTACCTGAAATCTATCAACCAGTGCCTATTAATCAAAGTCTATACACATAGTGCAATGCTAGCTGCCACACCGATTCTCTGCTTTCTCATTTCTAATGGGGAAACATCCAGGTATTCCAATGACTTTAAACAACATGCAGTCCATTTGCACAGTGTTGACACGAAGCATTCTTCATGGTGAGACATGCTGGCTTGAAGGCATAGCTCTTTATTAAGTGACAGTCTGAGGTTTGACATGAAGAGATGAAAACAATGTTAGCTACTTACTGGGATGGTCTATCCGTTGCTGACTAATGTAATTAAACAAACTAATTAGTAAACATTGTGTAACCATAGAAATGCACTGGAAAACAGGAAAATGTATCCAAATACAGAAAGCAATCTCTGGTGAAAGGCTGAGACAGGAATTTTTATTTTCACAAAAGGAGCAGGAGAGCAGGAGGAACTGATGTGTAGCACACTGTAGACAGTGTACTTAGAAAGCTACAAACAAGGTATCGTTTATTTTAAAAGCAATGCCAAGAACGTTACAAATGCTGTTGTGCCTAATGTTATTCTATGTTTTCGGTTTCCAATCTCGAGGAAAGGAAAAGATTGGCATTTTTCTTAAATAAGTAATGCATTCAATGAAGAAATTAAGCAACTCAGACACTCACGGCTTTTGCATGACAAACAAGTGTTCAGAAATGAAAACTGACAGGCAAAATGCCCTCTTTAGGAGGAATGACATGAGTCTGCATTCTTATGGGGAGGGCTGGCAAAAAGTGGGTTTTCAAGTGGAGGTGCCAAGGGTGGCAGGGCGGTGGGGCAGCCTCACGGGGGGTGAGAGGAAGGAGACACGTAGAGGGAGGCTGGATCCGGGAGTGGGTGAGAGATGATGAGGGAGGAGTGGGTGGAGGAACCACCCCGGCTGACCTCTGAGCCTGACAGTCAGCAGCACGGACGCCCGGAGGAGGCTGGGCGTTGAAGATGGCATCATCCCACAAGGGAGAGGAGAAACGTGGTCCCAGACACGCACCCATGTGCACTAATTTAATCCTCACACATCATGCTCAACGGACTAGGTGAAATTTCTATTTCTTTTCTCAATGAAACCGAGTCACAGACATCAGCCATGATGACCAAGGTGACCATGGTCAGGGCTGAGAGCTCGGCTGGAGTGTCTGATTGTGCTCTGCCCACGGGGTGTGTGGGGCCCTGGGTGGAGGGGAGGGGGATGCCCCATGGGGCACAGCTGGTATCACATGGTTTCCAGAAGCAGGTGGAGCCACATGCCACGGGCGCCTGAGACCATGGGACAGGAGACACATCAGGGGCAGTCACAGGGGATAACTGGCTCACTGTGCGTTGGGTCTTGATTGGACCTGCAGTGTGGTGTGCCCGAGTTTCTCACCCACCACTTTAGCACCACTCCACGTGCACACAACAGTTCCCTTCACAACTGCAGGGGCAACAGCCTGGAACCACGGGTTTCTGGATTGCAGCTTGAACTTAAAAAAATGCTCAGGGCAGAGCACTCCCACCTCCCACCCTCTTGCTGCTGCCCCCACGCCGGGTTGTGAAACTCCCAGGGGCCTCTCTGCCTGGAGTTGTCCCAGCTCCTTCACCAGTGGGGGCAGGGATGTGAGAGAGACTGGGCCAGGTGTCAGCCCACAGCGTGTGCAGGGCTAAGGGCGGGACCAAGGAGAGCCAGGGGCTGGAGAACTCTGCACACAGGAGTCTACCCAGGAGTGCATGGCAGGCAGCTCCCCTGCCCGGGTGTGGTGCCAGCGGTGACCTGGCTGGAATAGCCCATCACCTTGCAGCAAGAACCTGACGGCAGGTGGGCTGGGCCTGCCTGGCCATCTCATCCGGGGACATCTGTGGCCACTGGCCATGTGCCCTAGGACACCAGGGTCTCTGGGTCTCAAAAGTTCCCTATTAAACTGCCAACGGTGCTCAGTGGGCCCCCAGCTCATCGCCGAGCCCTGCAGAGGGATATGGTTCTTGAGTCTGCGTCTCTCCTGTGGGAGCCTGGATAGCAGCTCCCTGGACCCCCAGTCACCCATAGCAGCAAAAATAACAGCTTACGTCACTGACTGCCTCTCAGATACTTCATGCTGATGGGACAGAATTAATTGAATTCCAGAGCTGGAAAGGACTTAAAAAAATCACTGATTCCCAGCATCTCCTTTTGCATATTGAGAAACCAGGGATCCCCAGGGCAATGGGCTATCTGTGTGTCTCTCCCAAATCCATGCCTGGAAATCCTCCTCTCCAGCATGGGGGTGAGCAGATGGGGCTTTGGGAGGGGGTTAGCTCACCGGGACAAAGCCCTCAAAGATGAGGCGAGTGCCCTTATGAACGGGACCCCTGAGAGCTGCCTCGCCTGTCCCACCATGTGAGGGTGTGGTGAGAAGGTAGCCAGGAGCTGGGGAGTGGTTCTCACGGGACACCAAACCTGCGGGGACTTGATCTTGGACCTCCAGCCTCCTGACTCCTACAAGTGGCTTCTGCTGCCTATAAGCCACCCGGACTGTGGTATTTTGTCCTAGCGGTCCCAGCTGCCTCAGACATCCTGTGGGCTTCAGCTATTTCCAGCAGAGGCATCAAATTTGGGTCAGTGACTGTCCTAAGCAGGGCCGTGGGCAGCCACAGACCACATGGAGCCTCTCCCTTGCACCGTGCTCAGGACTCCAGGGCACTGCCATCTGCCTGCGCTACCTGTCTTGAGGGAATTTGGTTTTGCAATGCACTGTAGTGGAAGAAAGGTTGGATGCTGTATTTATCTTTTAGATTAGGAGGTGGAGACTCAGATTAAGTGACACAATCATGAAAATGCAAACAACAACAAGACATGCAGGGCACTGTTTTCTGGCTCTAGTCTGAGGCTCCTTCCATGCCAACTAACTCAGTGTCCTGGGTAAACGTCGCCCCAAGCTAGTCCCTGCGGGGCTTCAGCTCTGCGACTCCTCAGGGAATAACAAGGAGTGTGTTCTCTTGAGTCGAGATAGTTAGGGGCTTAGACAGGGCAGCTCTTCAAGCAGAAAGGCATGGAGGGCAGTGAGAAATCAGGGAGGAAGGTGACTTCCCTTCCCCATCCTGCTCTGTGTCCAGCAGGCTCCACACCTGCCCGGGTGAGGTCTTGGCAGCTCCCGGCAGGTGAGGGGCCTCCAGCCAGGGCACTTGGTCCTTCGGTCCCACGATGTCTGTAGCACTCACATCACGTGGGGCCCACGGTCACCTGCCTGGTGTGAGCAAGAGGACCACCTTCCATCAGGTGGGATCCACAGTCACCTGCCTGGTGTGAGCAAGAGGACCACCTTCTGCACTCACAGCATTTGGGGCGAGTTCTTCAAAACCACGTGGTGTGGGTGAGGAACAGGGCTTATGGGGAAAATGTAATTAGGCCATGGTTCCAGCAGAAGAAGGCTTAGCTCGCCCATCTTCCGTCTTCCTTCATGGGCACACACTGAGAGTCCGCATTCCAGGGAAGGACCAGCCCTCCGTGGGAAAGCGGTTTTGTGGGGAAATCCCCACTGCTGGTGTGGGGTGCCAGCTGCTGGCAGCTGTGTGGGAAGGTCAGGGGCTCTGTCCTTGCAGATGTCGGTCCCTCCTGTTGCGGAAGGGAGCCCCTGGTTGTGGGAATCTTGTGGGTGGGGGTGCTGGCTCCTGCAGGATGGGGAGGCCAGCCCCATCTCAGCTGTTGTGCACCAGCCAATCACCAGCGTACAGCTTCCTCTATAGTTATTTATACTAAATAACTGCACTGCAATGAGAAGTGTTTTCCAAAATGGCGATGGAAGCTTACTCTGGACGTTGAGAAGAGAAGACTCGCAATCGTGGGAGATGCCCCGGGGCCCTGGAGGAGAGCCTGGCTTACTGGTGCCATCTGACTGACTGGATTGGCCTTACCTGTCAGAAAAGAGAGGAGCTTCCCCAGAAGACACCCCTGGCAGACGGTCTCCTGGCCTCCTTTGTTAATAGCGCGGGTGCCTTGCTTTGCCGATGGCAGTGGTGGGACTGGAAGGAGATAAGGCTCCTACAATCCCACTGAGAAACGGAGTCATTTCCTAGCTCCGTTGTTCATGCTCACATTGTTAAGATCAGTAGAAATCATAAGCCAGAGATGTCTCTACTCTGAATTATCCCAAAGCCCTAAAGAGCCAAGGCTGGAGGGCTCTGGTAAGGGCCACGGCCATCTTGCTCGGGAAAGGCCGTCTGGTGAAAGCAGGGTGAGGGCACCCCCCCCTTGTGGCCTGCAGTGGAGGAGACATGCATGTATGTTGGGGAGGGGATGTTGAGGGGGTGTTGGGGAGGGGGTGTTGGGGGGTGTTGGAGGGGGTGTTGGGGGTGTTGGGGAGGGGGGTTGGGGAGGGGAGTTGGGGAGGGCTGCTGGAGGTATTGGAGGGGGTGTTGGGGAGAGGTTAGGGAGGGGTGTTGGGGAGGGGGTGTTGGGGAAGGGGTGTTGGGGAAGGGGTGTTGGTGAAGGGATGTTGGGAGGGGGTGTTGGGGAAAGGATGTTGGGAGAGGGTGTTGGGGAGGGGGTGTTGGGGAGGGGTTTTGGGAGGGGGTGTTGGGGAAAGGATGTTGGGAGAGGGTGTTGGGGAGGGGGTGTTGGGGAAGGGGTGTTGCGAGGGGGTGTTGGGGAGGAGTGTTGGGGAAGGGGTGTTGGGAGGGGGTGTTATAGAGGGGCTGTTGGGGAAAGGGTGTTGGGGAGGTGTGTTGGGCAAGGAGGTGTTGGGGGGATGTTGGGGAGAGTGTGTTGGGGGGTGTTGGGGAGAGTGTGTTGGGGGGTGTTGGGGAGAGTGTGTTGGGGGGTGTTGGGGAGAGTGTGTTGGGGGGTGTTGGGGAGAGTGTGTTGGGGGGTGTTGGGGAAGGGATGTTGGGGGGGGTGTTGGGGAAGGGGTGTTCATATTTGGCCAATAATTCAGTCATATCCAAATCTCCCCCATCCTCTCAGGAAATGTTTAAAAGGGGCAGGGTCTAGCAATGGCATTCCCCTTTTTTACCGTGATTCTGTTGATAGCACAATTCCTTCTCACCTTAGTGTGCACCTGGGTCACCTGGGATCCGGACTTGCAGACCTGTGTCTGGAAGCTGCGAGGCTGAGTCTGAGAGTGCATTTGTAATGAGATTGGGGTGATGCTGGTGGTGGTGCCACCAGGAGCAGGAACACAGGTCCTTCCTCGGTTGGTGTCGTGGCTCATGCCTGTGTGTAAGGGGTCTTCTGTGTGAGCAAGCCCCGTCGTTCCCCACCCAGTGGTTCTCACAGTGTGGTGCCTGCACCAGCCACCTCAGCTTCACCATGGAAGTTGTTAGAGATGCAAATTTCTGGGCGTTACCCTGGATCTGCTGAAGCTGAAACGTGAGGGACGGACCCGCAGACCAGGTCTAACAAGCCCTCCTGACACTCGGGCGGGTTTGAGAACCATTGTCCACCAGCGCTGGCAGCCCAAGGATGCTGCTTCTAGGCATTGTGGGGCCCACTGACCTCCTGGCCTTGGTCTCTGGAGGAGCTCTCAGCACAGCCCCCAGCTTCCTGAGGGGCACGCGGCCTGGGCCCCTAACGTGCCTTTCTTATTCCGTTTTTCTGCATCTGTGCACATTCTCCACTTCTTTCCATCCCATCTCTAGCCATCCCCGGGAGCTTTTCCTCCACTTCCTCCACTTCGGGCCCCTTGTCTGGACTGAGAATGAATAAATATCGAGGGAGTGCTGGCCTCCCGCAGAGCTACCGGCGTTAATGAAGGATGAGGCTCTGAGGAGTGATGGAAACTGGCTCCTTGCATTGGAAGACCCTGTGGGTCAGGGTCCCTCAGTGGGTGCACGGTGGCAAATCCTTGCCTCTCTCTGCCCTGAAGAGCAGGTTTGCAGGAGGAAGAAAATACTCAGTCAAGTTTCTGTGTCTGCCGCTACTCTCAGAGGATTCTGTGGGCTCCACACCCCCCTTGTCACTTTCTCTTCCTCTGACCTGGGGTCCTTGGCTGGCTGTGCTATAAACTAACTTCCTAAAGCTTAGCCCCTTGGAATGGATTCTAAGCGCATCATCTGATCATATTTATGTCTGTTTCACCCCTTGGATATTAGCTCTCATAATTTTGACTCAAGCTCTGTGAGGCCAGCCTCCCTCCTGTCACACCACCTGTCCCCCATTTGAGCTTCCCAGAGACTATCACTGGCTGATGGCCCTGGACAGTGATAAAAATCTGAATGGCTTAATGTGGTTTCAGTGGCTCCACCATAGTCTGGCTGGAGGAGTAATAAACTCTGGTCTACAAACTCCAGTTCCAAGATATGTACAATGAGACTGTTTTTTTAAGCCAGCTGAAACAATGTTGACTCCCTGTCTCCTCCCATTTCACCCTCTGGGCAGCAACAGCCACTGGGTTCACTCTCGGGGCTCCTGGGGGCAGGCCTGATGCTGTGTGTCCTGTGGTCAGTGTGTTACTGGTCATCTAATCACACTGGTACCCACCGAGGGGTGCCAGTGTCCTCAGCCCACATCATCCACGCCCTGGAGGTGTGGGCTGGTTAACTTTGGACCCGGGGAAGTAGAGCCTGGATCTGGCTTTCCTGAGATGCTGAATTTGATTCCCTTGAAGCTGTCGTAGATGTGGGACCTTCTAAGATTCTGCACTCAGTTCCCGGTGTTCATGGGACCAGCAGACTATTCACACTTCATCCAGGAAGGTTCCCTGCCAGTCCCTCTTACATTATTTCCACGTGCAGTTTTTACTTTTTTTCTGAATGTTCTAAGGTTTTAGAAAATAACCTTCCCCAGGCAAGGAAGCACAGAACGTACACATTATGTAGGTTGAGAAAGGGGTAAAAGGGGAGAAATATGGTAAATTAAGATCTCAGGAAGCTATATTCTTACCCGGCCTACGCTTACTTCTCTGGTCATTTGTGACCCTGTCTTAAAAATGATACTGCCTCCCTTCAGAAGATGTGAGGATTAACTTCACGTCAGTGTGACTGGGCTGAGGGATGTCCAGGTAGCTGCCCACACATTTCTCCTGGGCGTGTCTGTGAGGTTGTTTCTGGCGGAGATAACCAATCCCCAGTGGATGGGGAAAAAGATTGCCCTCCCCAGTGTGGGTGGGCACCATCCAGTCCGCTGAGGGCCTGAACAGAACAAAGGCAGAGGAGGGGGAATTGGCTCTCCCTGAGCTGGGACCTCCTCCTTCTCCCGCCCTTAGACATTGGTGCTTCTGGTTCTCAGACCTTTGGGTTTGGCCTGGGATCTGCACCACCAGCTTTCCTGGAACACCAGCTTGCAGATGGCACATTATATAGGCCAGGGGGAAGCATAACTTCTTTTTATTTGTTTTTTCTTGAGACAGGGTCTCGCGCTGTCACTTAGGCTAGACAGTGGTGGTGCAATCTCGGCTCACTGCTGTGTTGACCTCCAGGCCCCATCCATCCTCCCACCTCAGCTTCCCGAGTATCTGGGGTTACAGGCTCACGCCACCATGCCTGGCTAATTTTTGTATTTTTGTAGAGACAGGTTTTTCTATTTTGCCTGGGCTGGTTTTGAATTCCTGGGCTCAAGAGATCTGCCTGCCTCAGCCTCCCAAAATGCCGGGATTATAGGTGTGAGTCACTGCGTCTAGCCGATAACTTCTTGAGATTTAGTTAATCTTGTTTATCAGTGTTCATAATGGCATGAACCCATCCCTCATGATAAACCTCTTTCTGTATGTCCATATAGATCCTTCCGCTTCTCTGGAGAATCCTGATGAATACAGTAGATTATGAGCAAACTGGAACAAGGGACCACACCTAACAAATACGTGGGCATTTTCATTTGTGATATTTCCATTGCTTAGATTGCTTACTTGACAACATACAAATAAAATTTTGTAAAAAATGAAAAAAAGTTTTACAAACAAAATAAAAAATGAAAAAATAAACTAGGGAAAATTGCCAGAAATTTCACAGACATTGAGTTCATAGTCTTCAATGATCAGAGTCTACACACTTGGCAGAGAAGACTCTACATCTGTGATTCATGGGAAATGGAAATGTGTCTTAATAAGCAACAAGGTTTTATTTCAACAATTCTAAAAGAGATACTGGTCAACTATAAATCCGCAAACATGAGAAGCCCAAATCATATTCAGCGTTGATCTGGACCCAGACACAACTATTCCTCTCACCGTTAGTGGAAGAATAAATTGGTGCAACTGTTTTTAAAGCCATTTTACAATATTTGTCAAGACATACAGTTATATTTAAGATCCTTTGATTTAATAATTGTAGCTTCAAAAACACATTCGAAAGGTTAGTTCCAGCTGCAGACAGTCATGTATGCATAATGAGCGATATTAATTGGCTGGGCATGGTAGCTCACGCCTGTAATCCGAGAGTGGATCACGAGGTCAGGAGTTTGAGACCAGCGTGGTCAAGATGGTGAAACCCTGTCTCTACTAAAAATACAAAAATTAGCTGGCTGTGGTGGCGAGCACTTGTAATCCCAGCTACTTGGGGGGTTGAGGCAGGAGAATCGCTTGAACCCAGGAGGCAGAGGTTGCAGTGAGCTGAGATCATGCCACTGCACTCTAGCCTGGGCAGCAGAGGAAGACTCCATCTCAAAAAACAAACAAACAAACAACAACAAAACAAATTTACACTCCCACCAAAAAAAAAAAAAAAAAAGCGTTTCTATTTCTCCACATCTTCTTCAGCATCTGTTGTTTCCTGACTTTTTACTGGACGCCATTCTAACTGGTGTGAGATGGTATCTCGTTGTGGCTTTGATTTGCGTTTCTCTAATGACCAGTGATGATGAGCTTTTTTCATGTTTGTTGGCCACATAAATGTCTTCTTTTGAGAAGTGTCTGTTCATATCCCTCACCCACTTTTTGATAGGGTTGTTTGTTTTTTTCTTGTAAATTTGTTTAAGTTCTTTGTAGATTCTGGATATTAGCCCTTTGTCAGATGGATAGATTGCAAAAATTTTCTCTTATTCTGTAGGTTGCCTGTTCACTCTGATGATAATGACTTCTTTTCCTATGGGTAGATACCCAGGAGTGGGATTGCTGGATCAAATGGTAGTTCTACTTTTAGTTCTTTAAGGTATCTCCACACTGTTTTCCACAGTGGTTGTGCTAGTTTACATTCCCACCAGCAGTGTAGAAGTGTTCCCTGTTCACAGTATCATTGATTTTTTTGATTATGGCCGTTCTTGCAGGAGTAAGGTGGTATCACATTGTGATTTTGATTGGCATTTCCCTGATCATTAGTGATGCCGAGTATTTTTTCAAGTGTTTGTGGCCATTTGTGGATCTTCTTTTGAGAATTGTCTATTCATGTCCTTAGCCCACTTTTTGATGGGATTGTTTTCCTTGCTGATTTGTTTGAGTTCATTGTAGATTCTGGATACTACTCCTTTGTCAGATGTATAGATTGTGAAGATATTTCTCCCACTCTGTGGGTTGTCTGTATACTCTGCTGACTGTTCCCTTTGCTGTGCAAAAGCTCTTTAGTTAAATCCCAGCTATTTATCTTTGTTTTTTTTTTTTTTTTTTTTTTTTTTTTTGAGACGGAGTCTCACTCTGTCCCCCAGGCTGGAGTGCAGTGGCCAGATCTCAGCTCACTGCAAGCTCCGCCTCCCGGGTTCACGCCATTCTCCTGCCTCAGCCTCCCGAGTAGTTGGGACTACAGGCGCCCGCCACCGCGCCCGGCTAGTTTTCTGTATTTTTTAGTAGAGACGGGGTTTCACCGTGTTAGCCAGGATGGTCTCGATCTCCTGACCTCGTGATCCGCCCGTCTCGGCCTCCCAAAGTGCTGGGATTACAGGCTTGAGCCACCGCGCCCAGCCTATCTTTGTTTTTATTGCATTTGTTTTTGGGTTCTTGGTCATGAAATCTTTGCCTAGGCCAATGTCTAGAAGGACTTTTCCAATGTTATCTTCTAGAATTTTTATAGTTTCAGGTCTTAGATATAAGTTCTTAGTCCATCTTAAATTGATTTTTGTATAAGGTGAGAGATGAGGATCCAGTTTCATTCTCCTATATGTGGCTAACCAATTAACTCAGCACTATTTGTTGAAAAGGATGTCCTTTCCCCACTTTTTGTTTTTGTTTGCTTTGTTGAAGATCAGTTGGCTGTAAATATTTGGGTTTATTTCTGGGTTCTCTATTCTGTTATATTGGTCTGTGTGCCTATTGTTATACCAGTATCATGCTGTTTTCATGACTATGACCTTACAGTATGGTTTGAAATCAGGTAGTGTAATGCTTCCAGATTTGTTCTTTTTGCTTAGTCTTGCTTTGGCTATATGGGCTCTTTTTTGGTTCCATATGAATTTTAGAACTGTTTTTTGTAATTCTGTGAAGAATGATGGCGGTTTTGTGATGGCAATGGCATTGAATTTGTAGATTGCTTTTGGCATTATGATCATTTTCACAATATTGATTTTACCTATCCATGAGCATGGGATGTGTTTCTATTTGTTTGTGTCATCTATGATTTCTTTCAGCAGTGTTTTGTAGTTTTCCTTGTAGAGGTCTTTCGCCTCCTTGGTTAGGTATATTCCAAAGTATTTTAATTAATTAATTAATTTATTTATTATACTTCAAGTTGTAGGGTACATGTGTACAACGTGCAGGTTTGTTACATAGGTATACATGTGCCATGTTGGTTTGCTACACCCATCAACTTGTCATTTACGTTACATATTTCTGCTAATGCTATCTGCCCGCAAGCCCCCCACCCCCTGACCAGCCCTGGTTTGTGATATTCCTTGCCCTGTGTCCATGTGTTCTCATTGTTCAACTCCAACCTATGAGTGAGAACATGCGGTGTTTGGTTTTCTGTCCTTGTGATAGTTTGCTGAGAATGATGGTTTCCAGCTTCATCCATGTCCCTGCAAAGGACATGAACTCATCCTTTTTTCATGGCTGCATAGCATTCCATGGTGTATATGTGTCACATTTTCTTAATCCGTTTGGGTTGGTTCCAAGTCTTTGCTATTGTGAATAGTGCCGCAGTAAACCTAAGTGTGCATGTGTCTTTATCATAGAATGATTTGTAATCCTGTGGGTATATGCCCAGTAATGGGATTGCTGGATCAATGGTATTTCTAATTGTAGATCCCTGAGGAATCGCCACACTGTCTTCCACAATGGTTGAACTAATTTACACTCCCACCACCAATGTAAAAGCATTCTTATTTCTCCACCTCCTCTCCAGCATCTGTTGTTTCCTGACTTTTTAATGATCGCCATTCTAACTGGACTGAGATGGTATCTCATTGTGGTTTTGATTTGCATTTTTCTGATGACCAGTGATGATGAGCATTTTTGCATGGACAAAGATTTCATGACTAAAACACAAAAAGCAATGGCAAAAAAAGCCAAAGTAGACAAATGGGATCTAATTAAACTAAAGAGCTTCTGCAGAGCAAAAGAAACTATCATCAGAGTGAACAGGCAACCTGCAGAATGGGAGAAAATTTTTGCAATCTATCCATCTGACAAAGGGCTAATGTCCAGAATCTACAAAGAACTTAAACAAATTTACAAGAAAAACAAACAACCCCATCAAAAAGTGGGCAAAGGATATGAACAGGCACTTCTTAAAAGAAGACATTTATGTAGCCAACAGACATATTTTATTTTATTTTTATTTTTTGCAGCTGTTGTAAAAGGGGTTGAGTTCCTGACTTGATTCTCTGTTTGGTCAATGTTAGTGTATAGAAGAGCTACTAATTGTGTACATTAATCTTGTGTCCAGAAACTTTGCTGAATTCTTTTATCAGTTCTAGGAGCTTGGAGGAGTCTTTAGGGTTTTTGAGATAAATGATCATATCATCAGCAAAAAGTGACAGTTGACATCCTCTTTACCAATTTGGATGCCCTTTATTTCTTTCTCTTGTCTGATTACTCTGTCTAGGACTTCCAGTACTATGTTGAAGAGGAGTGGTGAGAGTGGGAATCCTTGTCTTGTTTCAGTTCTCAGAAGGAATGCTTTCAACTTTTCTCCATTCACTATTATATTGGCTGTGGGTTTGTCATAGATGGCTTTCATTACATTGAGGTATGTCCCTTGTATGCTGATTTTACTGAGAGTTTTAATCAAAAAGGATGCTGGATTTTGTCAAATGCTTTTTCTGCATTCGACACAGTCTGCACAATCATGTGATTTTTGTTTCTAATTATGTTTATGTGGTAAATCACATTTATTGACTTGTGCATGTTAAACTAACCCTGCATCCCTGATATGAAACCCACTTGATCATGGTGGATAATCTTTTTGATATGTTGTTGGATTCAGTTGGCTAGTATTTTGTTACGGATTTTAGTATCTATTTTCATCAGGGATATCGGTCTGTGGTTTTCTTTTTTGGTTACGTCCTTTCTTCATTTTGGTATTAGGGTGAAGCTAGCTTCATAAAATGACTTAGGGAGGGTTCCTCTTTCTTCATCTTGTGGAATTATGTCAAAGGGATTGGTACCAACTCTTCTTTGAGTGTGCATATACGTTTAGGATTGTGATATTTTCCTGCTGGACAAGGCATTTTACCATTATATAGTGTCCCTCTTTGTCTCTTTTAACTTCTGTTGCTTTAAAGTTTGTTTTGTCTGATATAAGAATAGCTACCCCTGCTCACTTTTGGTGTCCATTTGCATGAAATGCCTTTTTCCACCCCTTGACTTCAAGTTTATTTGAGTCCTTACGTGTTAGGTGAGTCTCCTGAAGGCAGCAGATAGTTGGCTAGTGACTTCTTATCTATTCTGCAGTTCTGTATCTTTTAAGTGGAACATTTAGGTCATTTACATTCAGTGTTAGTATTGAGATGTGAGGTACCATTCCATTCATCATTCTATTTGTTGCTTGTGTACCTTGTTTTTGTTGTTGTTGTTGTTGTTTTTTGCTTTTAAATTGTATTTTTGTTTTATAGGTCCTGTGAGATTTATGTTTTAAAGAGGTCCGATTTGATGTGTTTCCAGGATTTGTTTCAAGATTTAGAACTCCTTTTAGCAGTTCTTGTAGTGGTGGCTTGGTAGTGGTGAATTCTCTCAGCATTTGCTTGTCTGAAAAAAGACTGTATCTTTATATACGATGCTTTATTTAGCTGGATACAAAATTTTTGGCTGATAATTGTTTTGTTTGAGGAGGCTACAGATAGGGCCCCAAACCCTTCTAGCTTGTAGGGTTTCTGCTGAGAAATCTGTTGTTAATACGATAGGTTTTCCTTTATAAGTTACTTCGTGCTTTTCCTCACAGCTCTTAAGATTCTTTCCTTTTTCTTAACTTTAGATAACCTGGTGACAATGTGCCTAGGAAATGATCTTTTTGCGATGAATTTCCTAGGTATTGTTTGTGCCTCTTGTATTTGGATGTCTAGATCTCTAGCAAGGCTGGGGAAGTTTTCCTCCATTATTCCCCCAAATATGTTTTCCAGACTTTTAGATTTCTCTTCTTCCTCAGGAATACCGAATATTCTTAGGTTTGGTCGTTTAACATAATCCCCAGACTTCTTGGAGGCTTTGCTCATATTTTCTTCTTCGTTTTGTCTTTGTTGGATTGGGTCAATTTGAAGACCTTGTCTCGAGCTCTGAATTTGTTTCTTCTACTTGTTCAGTTACATTGCTGAGACTTTCCAGAGCATTTTGCATTTCTTTATGTGTGTCTAATGTTTCCTGAAGTTTCGGTCATTTTTTTCTTTATGCTATCTATTACCTTGAACATTTCTCCCTTCCCTCCTTGTATTTTTTTTTTATTTTTTTATTTCCTTGCATTGGGCTTTGTCTTTCTCTGGTGCCTCCCTTATTAGCCTAATAACTAACCTCCCGAATTATTTTTCAGGTAAATCAGGGATTTCTTCTTGGTTTGGATCCATTGTTGGCAAGCTACTGTGATTTTTCTGGGGTGTTGAAGAGCCTTGTTTTGTCATATTACCAGAGTTGGTTTTCTGGTTCCTTCTAGTTTGAGTAGGCTCTGTCAGAGGGAAAGGTCTAGGGCTGAAGGCTGTTGTTCAGATTCTTTTGTCCCACGGGGTGTTCCCTTGATATAGTACTGTCCACCTTTTCCTATGGATATGGCTCCCTGAGAACCAAGCTGTAGTGATTGTTATCTCTCTTCTGGGTCTAGCCACCTAGCAATTCTACCCATGTCTGGGCTGGTACTGGGGGCTGTCTGCACAGAGTCCTGTGATGTGGACCATCTGTGGGTCTCTCGACCATGGATACCAGCAGCTGTTCCAGTGGAGGTGGCACAGGGGTGAGATGGTCTCTGTGAGGGTTCTTAGCTTTGGGGGTTTAAAACACTACTTTTGTGCTGGGTGGCCTCCTGCCAAAAGCTGGCATTTCTCAGAAAGCATCAGCTGTGGGAGTACAGGGAGGATCAGGTGGTGGGTGCGGCCCTAGACCTCCCAAGTATATGCCCTTTGTCTACCAGGGTGGGTAGAGAAGGACCATCAGGTGGGGACAGGGCTATGCTTGTCTGAGCTCAGACTCTGCCTGGGCGGGTCTTGCTGCGGCTGCTGTGAGGGAGTGGAATGAGGTTCCCAGGTGAAGGGAGTTGTGTAGGAGGATTATGGCTGCCTTTGCTGAGTCAGGCAGGTTGTCAGGGAAGTGGGGGAAAGCCAGCAGCCACAGGTCTCACCCCGTTCCCGTGCAGTCTGAAGGGCCAGTCTCACTCCCACTGTGCCCCCCATAACAGCCCCAAGTCTGTTTTCAGGAGGACGGCGTGCAGGGCTGAGACCTTGCCCCAGGCTACCTGCCTGTCAGGTGAGAAAGAAAAAGGCTTAGTTCTTTCCCCGCCTATGGAGTCTGCGCGCCAGATTCGGGCCCTCCCCCCAGTTTTGGCGGGAAGCTTCTCACCTGTTTCAAATTGTTACAAAGTTCAGCTGGAGACTTCCTCCTCCCTGTTGCGCTTCCCCCGTGCCTCTGGCCGCCCTGGGTGGATCCCTGCGTTGCCAGGCAGGAATGGTCTGCGTGGGGACCCAGCCAGCTCCCAGGGCCTCTCCCGCTGCTTCCTCTACCCCGTGTTTCGCTTGGCTCTCTAAATTGACCCAGCTCCAGGTAAGGCCAGAAACTTCTGCAGACTAGACCATCCGTTTCCCCAGTGCGGGTGTGTGTTCTGGGCGGAGGAACTCTCTTTCCCACTCCCGCAGTTTGGGCATTCACAGTAGTATTGGGGGTGTCTTCGGGTCTTGCAGGTGCAATCCGCTTCCTTCAGAGGGTCTGTGGGTCCCCTCGGGTTTCCTGGTTTGTTCCTCCGGTCGTTCTGGAGCTAAGATTCACCATGCAGGCCTCTGCACACTGCTGTGTGTCCGAGTCAGAGCTGCGGCCCGGTCCTTCCTCCCCTCCGCCATGATGATCCCCACCTGCGCCAAAATAGTAACAACAGTTATCTCTAGGTTGTGAGGTTATGGGAGACTTTAATCTATTATTTATACCTATTTTCACGTTTCATCAATGAGCAGACATACGGCTTATTTTCAACAATTACATATATTCTTAAATCATGTAACCCTCATGATTTAAGGTTAATATGGTCTTCCCAGAAGTCATTGTTGCAGTTAGCTTTGTAAACTCATTCTGTTTTTTTCTATGCGATTGACATTAAAAACAATAAAGAAGCAAACACATGTAACTTTTTTTTCTTTTCTTTTTTTTTTGAGACGGAGTCTCCCTCTGTGGCCCAGGCTGGAGTGCAGTGGCCGGATCTCAGCTCACTGCAAGCTCCGCCTCCCGGGTTCCCGCCATTCTCCTGCCTCAGTCTCCCGAGTAGCTGGGACTACAGGCGCCGCCATCTCGCCTGGCTAGGTTTTTTGTTTTGTTTTGTTTTGTTTTGTATTTTTAGTAGAAACGGGGTTTCACCGTGTTAGCCAGAATGGTCTGAATCTCCTGATCTCGTGATCTGCCCGCCTCGGCCTTCCAAAGTGCTGGGATTACAGGCGTGAGCCACCGCGCCCGGCCAACTTTTGTGTGTGTGTGTGTTTTTTTTTTAATGTGACTGATGTACCATACTCACATCTTGTATTTTTTTCAACTATTTTGGAGCTATTTTCAAGTCATGACATGTTCTTCAACCTATTTTATCTTTTCTTTGTGATGTGAGAAGCTTGATCTCTGTGAACACTCTAGCCTGATTTGTTCACACAGATAATAAACACATGAGTTAAGTGTTGCTTATTTCAGAGCATTTTCGTGCATAGAATGAAGGCTATTTATTTGAAAGTCTGTTTCTACGACTGCAAAGTGTTGCTGTAGCTCCATTATAATTTACAGACCACCTAGCATGTAATGGGCTGTGTAAGACAGCTGGTGGGGTCACAGATCAGCAGACCTGGTATCAGACACACTATGGGGTTGCAGAACAGGTTCTCCCCTCCAAATCCAAATTTTATACAAAACCCAAGGTAGTGGGTGGCACAGCTTGCCACATCTTTTCTTCCTGAACGTTTCTCTTGTTTTGGCTTCCATAACATTCTCTTCTTGTGGGTTTTTGCTAATTCTCTGCCTCCTTCCATTGGCCCTTTACTAATTCTTCTTTCTTCTACACTATTTTTAAATATTGGGGCCCTTCAAATCTTGCTCACATTCTTTCTTTTTCTCTGCAGTCATTTACCTGGTGAACTCACCAATCCTATTGCTTTAAATATGAACTATATTTTTAGGGCTCCAAATTATATATTCTTAAACTTTAGACCTATATATCCAACTGCCTGTTTGTAACTGCCACATGAAAGTCTACAGAGCACCTCAAATTTAATGCTCTTTGGTTTTCCTCACTTTTGTTACTTTTTTATCAGAAAGTTTGATAGCTTCTGATAGTTAGAAGTAGATGATGGCTAACATCTTTCTTTCTACAACCTAGCTACCATGTGGCGTGTCACCAGGGAAGCAAGAATCACACTGAATTCTGTCATGTCTAGAAACACGACCAGCAGCAGGGCATAAAGGGTGATCCAGCCTGCTCTTGACGACACCCAGCCTCTCTACATTCTTTTAGGCTCTTTGATGAGGTCCTTGCATGAAAGGTTTACTTGGGAGAGAAGCAGCAGTATCAGCAGCAGGTCTTAGTGAATCTGCTTATCAGGACTATGTGTGTGAAATTTCTGAGTGGCAGACATAGGCCGGCAAGGAGCTCTAAGCCTCCTGTAGTTGTCAGGTTTTTATACCCTGTTCATGCAACAAAGGAGGGTCCATGCAGCACGTCTGTCCAGTTCATGTGTCGAACGGCTTTCATTTCACTGGTGAAAGGTGACTACTAGCATCTGTTACGTTAATACACAAACTCTGGTGCTGACCCTAAGTAAGACAAGTTAAAGAGTTTGTAGATGTTCCAGTGTGGTTTGTGAAGTGTATATTCTAGGTTGGAATCATTCAAATATTAGCCAACACCCCAAGGATACACACACAAAAACTAATCTTTCCACATGTATTGATTGTGCTGTCTCTGCTTAAGTATTTAAAAATAAATGACGGCAACACCCAAAGCCCAAACTCCTTCCTGTCCCATGATCTGCTTCTCAGTAAAGGCTGCCTTTATCTTCCCCAGAGCTGAACTGGGCATTGTCCTTGATGACGCCTTCTTTTACTTCCACCCTCAAATCCCTGTCCCATCCTGTTGGTTATCCTCTAAGACATTCCTGCAATGTGTCCACATGACTTTACCTTTCCTTTTGCCAAGCCATCTTGCCCAGACCACAGCAGAGGCTGGTTTGCCCTCCCAAATCCTCTCTTCCCTGCACCATTTTCCTTGCGCATCCTACCCCCTCATCCGTAAAGTCACCGAGACTCACTCTTACAGGAACGATTATAATCCATGCTCTGAAAATGGTCAATGCATTCCCTTTGACTATTTCCAGTGTGTACATGATTGTGGGTTTGAGGCTATTGTATGATTGTGTATTGATCTTTATCAGATATGTGTAGAGTGACGCTTCCCATCCATTCTGTCACTCACACTGTAATGTGTTAGGACTATCTTTTGTAGCACAGAAGTTTTACATTTTTTAAAGTTGAGTTTGTTAGGGTTTTTTGTTTTTCTCCCCAGTGCTTTTGTAGTTTGTTTTACTTCCTTTACATTGAATGTTTTAATCCATCTGTAGTTGATTTTGGGGTGTGATAAGAGAGGCGATTTTATCTCTTTCCTCCCTGGATAGTTAATTGTCTCACAGCATGGAATGTCTCGGGCAAGGGAACTGAAGGGCTATTGCCTCTTGCATGCTGCCGTTAAATGAATTTCATCCCCAGTGTTCTCAGTCTCTGGGTCTTCTTATTCCACATTTTAAATTACTGGGAGAGAAACCCTGATCAAATCTATTTTGATTATGCAACTGTCTTTGGATCAATCATGAGAGCTGGAGTGGCTGGTTAGGGCCCACTCTGCATCTCAGCTGCTCTTGCCGAGGGAAACAGTGGTCCAGGAAGCCACAATTCTTACTATTGGCTACAAGAGTGAACCAAATTTAAATTTATGACCACAGTTCCAATGCATTAGGCATCACCTCAGGCTGGCCTTTAAGAAAGTGAGGAAATGCTAACCTTAGACATACCCTGAAAGCACTGCACTGCCATGTGTGCATCAGAAAAGCTCAGCCAAGGAGCCCAGGTTTCTTGATTGCTTTTCTATTATAATTATTCCAGACTTCAAGACATAAAATAGCATAGAAGAGATATTTGAAGAAAGATTTTCTGCCATATCTCTGAACTATCACTATGAACACTTCTGTTAAATTTAAGCTATGAGCCTAAAGTTAATTTGAATGCCAAAGTCCTGAAACTAGGGGTGACATTTTATTATTATTATTATTATACAAGGAATGGTATTAATGGAAAATAAAATCTACAAGGTCTTGGGCCCTTGGCTTATGTCTCCCCAGTTTTGTTTTGTTTTGTTTTGTTTTATGGAGTCTTGCTCTGTTGCCTAGGGTGGAGTGCAGTGGCGTGATCTTGGCTCATTGCAACCTCCGCCTCCTGGATTCAAGTGATTCTCTGCCTCAGTCTCCCAAGTAGCTGGGATTACAGGTGGCCACGACGTCCAGTTAATTTTTGTATTTTTAGTAGAGATGGGGTTTCACTGTCTTGGCCAGGCTGGTCTTGAACTCCTGACCTCATGATCCGTCCACCTTGGCCTCCCAAAGTGCTGGGATACAGGCGTGAGCCACCATGCCCAACCCCCAGTTGAGTTTTTAACTCGCTGAATGCATTTGAGTAGCCACTTCGCCACTCTAGGATTCTGTAGAACTGCTGAAAAAAATTAGGCAGTTGGTCTGAGTGTCAATTTTCTTTTAAGGCTCTGACCTTCTTTCAATATATGGCTCTCACAACTTTCCCATGAGTGAAAATGAAGAACATTTGTGTCTTTGGATGTTCCCATTCATAGCTTGAGGGTGGGGAGAGAGGAAGATGGAAGCTGGGATTCATCAAGAAATCAACATCATAGAAGTCTGAATTCGGTGTCCCATCAGAAGGTAACTTATCCCTGGAGAAATCTAGTCCACATGACTGAGATTTCCATCTCTTTTGGGTACTAGAACTGCTGATTTGAGAGCATTTTGACCCTTTTGTTTAACAGGCATTTTATAGATTCAGAGACCTCTTAGAATAAAGTGTTGGGTGATTCCTGCCGTGGTTTGCTTTTCCCTAAGGTTTCAAGAGGAAGATCACTTCTTGTGTTAGTTCAGGGAATGCCCTGATATGATCTTTGACTCCTGTCATATGAACCTGGACTTTTCAAGTTTCCTTGAAGTTAACCATGTAAAGCCCAAGAGAAATCTAAGCTGAGTTCTGTGAAGCTGCCATGTGACTCATGGGCCTCTGCTGGGGAAGGCATCATTCACTTTTGTGTGACTCTGGTGTTACTAAGTCCCTGACATCTGTGGAAGCGTCCTGAGTCATCACCCCCTCTCCCATTATCAGATTGTGGGAGGAAAAGGCAGTGAAGTGGAGGAAAAGTAGGGCCATGGCTGCAAGATGGGTCTTTTTAAATTTCCTTCTCATCTCATTCACCGCTGGTGTGCGCAGGAGCTTAGGAGGAGCATGCCTGGGCTTCCCTGTGCCTCCTCCTGTGAAACTATGTACAGAGCAGGCTCCAAACTTGTTTTACTTGGGTGTGCTGGGGCCATCCAGCTCACCTGTTCTGTGTGAATTGACTGGTGAGAGCTACGGTTTTGCTCTGGGTCAGATCTGCACACAAAACGACCTGTTCATTTTCTCAATGTTTCTCTACTCTTCATTGCATGTTTGGACTTAACCAAGAGATCTAATCAGTTACAAATCCTACTTGTCGTAGTTCCTCCGAGGATTCCCATTATTTTCTTTAAAGGATTTTAAATCATTTACAAAAATTTAGATAGCTAGGTAATTGTTTTTATTTTCTTTTTGAAACCAAAACCCCCTAAAATGTCCATTTTATTCCTGGATGTTGCTTGAAGGGGTCTGTTTACAGGCTAAATTGGAGAAACCTGGGAAAATGTGACTTCGGTATGAACATACTCAGCTTCAATTGTAAGAAACTGAGCAGCAGTAGACGTCACATTAGTCCACATGACTAGGGACAGACAGTTTTACGATAGATCAGTCATGTCTATACCTAGGCAAAGACAGTTGCTTAAGGAATAATAAACTATCTACTTATAGGTCTTGAGTCCAAAGTCAGCTCTTAGGGCTTCAACAGTGTTACTGGCTCAGTTTAATTTAATTAGGTACATTAATAAGCAAGCTTTGCTCCAAATATAACTGTTTTGAATACCGAATGTAAAGAACGTGGGTTTCTTCTCTTGTGTAAGAACGCCTCAACCTAGAGTCCCTACAGTGTGTAAGTTTCCTTCAGTGTTTGCAAATACTCCAATCTACATTTGAACAATTTTTCTATCACCTGCCCTGTGTATGATGGAGATATCTAACACAATATGAGGTGTAATACGGATGTTCTTAAAGCAAACGAGAAATGATTCCAAAGTGGAAATCTGTATACTTTAATAGCTTCAGAGACCAGCTTGTTTTACTTTCTTGCAGTCTGTCATCATTTCCTGGCTCTAGATGACTGCCAGCACCTTCCCTAATGTGTAGGGATGTCTATACCCCGCCCCCCCTGCAGTCTCACCTGTCTAGTTAGGCTGATTCTGCAGTTCCAGAGCTTCTCTCTATCTCATTCCAGAATACATTAAACAAAAACAGACAACCAAAACGACGCTGAGATTAGGAACACTTTTCTTTTCCATCCAATCTGTCATTGTTTGTAGCCTATGGGAATGACATGTGAAGTGTTTACTTTATAAAGACAGTATTTTACAGAAGCACATGGGATCTGCACACATCGAAGGTTACGTATCTTTATTTTACAGTGTGTCACATTTTATGTATGTTAAATTCCTTTTTTGTGGCTGGGCACGGTGGCTCAAGCCTGTAATCCCAGCACTTTGGGAGGCCAAGACGGGCGGATCACGAGGTCAGGAGATCGAGACCATCCTGGATAACACGGTGAAACCCCGTCTCTACTAAAAAATACACAAAAACTAGCTGGGTGAGGTGGCGGCGCCTGTAGTCCCAGCTACTCGGGAGGCTGAGGCAGGAGAATGGCGTAAACCCGGGAGGCGGAGCTTGCAGTGAGCTGAGATCTGGCCATTGCACCCCAGCCTGGGCGACAGAGCCAGACTCCGTCTCAAAAAAAAAAAAAAAAAAAAAAAAAAAAATTCCTTTTTTGTTTACCTCCTTGCTTTGTCATAGATACTTATTTTTATTATTGATTCCTATGTATATGTTTTAAGAATTTTATTTTCTGGGGAACTGAACGAGTGCTTTTTCAAACTCTGGCACTGAATTATTTCCGTCATTTTTTATAAGGCTAATGTTGAGAAAAACTGCTTCTGGGCTTATCTTCAAGAGGGCAAGTTGGGAGCATTTTATATCAGGGAATTTGCTCAAGAATGTTGTGGTGGGAGAAACCAGGCATATAAGGAATGAAGATTTCTTCTATGTGATGTGCAACTGACACCTTCCTCATCACTCTGCAGGAAGGAATCGCTTAATAGCCTGTATTTTAATTTGCTTTCCTGTTTGTTTGCTTTTCAGAATGAAGTAGGAAAGACAATACATGTTTAGGAAATGGGCTCCAAAATTTTTAAAAGCAGTGAGGGAGGTAATTTTCATGTTTCAACTCCATTGTAATTAGAGAAGTCTAACTTGGATGCATTAGGACTTTATTGTGTGAAGTACCTTTTAAAGATAATGATTTTTACTCAGTGATTTTTCTAAGAAAAAGTGTTATGAAGTTTTTTTTCTTTTTAGGAATGATAAATTGCTGAGTTTAAGTTAGAGGTAATAAGTTTTTAAATAATTGGTGCATTATTAAACATATTCTTTAGTGGTGCATTATTAAACATATCCAAATATGTTTAATATTCAAATATTTAATATTTAATTGAATATTTAATATTCAAATACGTTTAATATTCACATATTAAATATTCATATATTAAACATATTCATATATTGAAATAATTGGTGCATTATTAAACATATTCAAGTAAGGTTGACCCTCTTATCTACGGTGGACTGGTTCTAGGACCTTGCAAGGATCTGCAGTTGTTCAAATTCCAGATACCAAATGCCTTAGCACAGCCAGCCTTCATATCTGCAGATTACAAACTCACAGATAAGGAGTGCTGACTGCAATCTCAGTTTAACATCCCTCATGGTAAATGTGATTTTTCGTCTTTAGAAACGAGAAAACCAAGACTCAGAGGTGGCCATCCCTGCTACATGGCCTGTTCATGACAAAACCAGACATCAGGTCCATATCAATATAGCAACAAAGATTGTACTTGTTGCATAATTAGGATGTTTCCATTTTGTGAACTTCCAGGGGTAGGCAGAAGTCGTTGTAACTAATACCAGTATAGAAGAAATTCTATTAGTGACCAACTACCAGTTAAGGATGTTTCAATGGATGCTTTTATTTTGTGAATGACTAGGCCAGATAATTTAAAAGATTCATTTTATTACTATTAAATTGTGATGAAATTACTGGTAGTTTCAACCAACAAGCTTTTGTCATTGGTCTCTGATATGGTTTGGCTGTGTCCCCACCCAAATCTCATCTTTAATTGTAGCTCCCATAATCCCTGCATGTCATGGGAGGGGAGGGATCGGGTAGGAGGTAACTGAATCATGGGGCTGGGTTTTCCTGTGTTGGTCTTGTGATAGTGAATAAGTCTCATGAGATCTGATTGTTTTATAAAGGGGAGTTCCCCTGCATGTGCTCTCTTGTCTGCCACCATGTAAGACATGTCTTTGCTCCTCCTTCATCTTCTGCCATGATTGCGAGGACTCCCCAGCCATGTGGAACTGTGAGTCAATTAAACCTCTTTTTCTTTATACATTTTTTTTTTATTTTTTATTTTTTTATTTTTATTTTTTGAGACGGAGTCTCGCTCTGTCACCCGAGCTGGAGTGCAGTGGCTGGATCTCAGCTCACTGCAAGCTCCGCCTCCCGGGTTTACGCCATTCTCCTGCCTCAGCCTCCCAAGTAGCTGGGACTACAGGCGCCCGCCACCTCGCCCAGCTAGTTTTTTGTATTTTTTAGTAGAGACGGGGTTTCACCGTGTTATCCAGGATGGTCTCGATCTCCTGACCTCGTGATCCGCCCGTCTCGGCCTCCCAAAGTGCTGGGATTACAGGCTTGAGCCACCGCGCCCGGCCTTTTCTTTATAAATTACCCAGTCTTGGGTATTTCTTCATAGCAGTATGAAAATGGACTAATACATTCTGACTTTAATTCATGTCAGTAAGTCTCAAGTAAACCCTCAAGAAAACCTAAAAATACCACTACATTCTCTCATTGCTCAAAAACAACTGTTTCAACCTTTTTCTCTTTAAACCTTTCCACTTGGATGATGATCTTGTTTCACACTGCACTGAGAAATTGGTTAGAAATGATTAGAAGGAATTGCTCTTATTTTATCACTTTTGAATCTACCAATCTACCTTCATCTATATTCACTCTCTCTGCTTTCACTTCCTCCTTTTATATAAAGTTAATCTCTTCACTTGTATTATAAATTCCATTTCCTTATTCTTTCAAGCCTATAATTAAGCCCTTCCTTCCTTGAAAGTTCATAATCTTTCTTCAACATCTTCTTATCAACACACAAACATGCTCTAGTATTTCCTATACCGAAATATATAAATGATAGAATCTGACCCCCTACACCACTCCCTCTTAACAGGAAGGCTTTATTCTTAGGTCTCCTCACAGTAAAATACTTCTCCAGTTGACTGTAATTAAGAGCTTAATTTCAGCCCCCTTTTCCTTCCTGGACTTACTCCTGTGCTCTGCTCACACATCTGTCTGAAATTACCCCCTCAAGGTTATTGTATTAGCATACTACAATAAAGAAATGCCTAAGACTGGGCAATTTATAAAGAAAAAGAGGTTTAATGGACTCACAGTTCCACATGGCTGGCAAGGCTTCAAAATCATGGTGGAAGATGAAGCCAGAGCAAAGACTCGTCTTACATGGTGGCAGACAAGAGAGTCTGTGCAGGGGAATTCCCCTTTATCAAGCCATCAGATCTCACGAGACTTACTCACTATCAAGAGAACAGCATGGGACAGACCTGCCCCCATGATTCAGTTCCTACCTTCCATGTTCTTCCTATGACACCTGGGAATTATGGGAGCTAAATTCAAGATCAGATGTGGGTGGGGACACAGCCAAACCATATCAGCCATCCATCACGAGCTGGCTGGATCCCATGTCTTGCTCTGTCTTGGTCTTCATCGACCAAATTGCAGCAATCAGCACCACGGACAACTCCTTCCTTTTTGAAGCACTCTCCTCTCCATGACATCCTCCCAGGTTTGCCTCATTCCACAGTGGCTTTTCCTTTATTCTGTCTTTACTGATTGGGCTGACTTTTCTCCTCTGGTAGAGTTTCTGTGTTGGCATCCCTTAGGTCTCAATTGCTATATGTAGGCTCTGCTTACCTAAATACATTCTGTAGAATGTATAACCCCAATTTTGTGTGTTGGTGGTAACTTCCTTCATTGAGCTCTGAACTCAGGTAGACAAAGTCCTGCTCAGTGTCACCATATGAGTGTGTAGCATGCGTTTCAAACTAACATGGTTGAAACAGTACTCTTGGTTTCTCTAAATCTTGACCCAACCTTACTTCTTCTCCTGTTACCCCATTTTAACCTCTTCTTTTTGTTGGATATGAAGTGAGTTCTATTTACTAAAAGAAAATTACAAAATATCATATACTTAATATAGAAAATAAGATCCACAAATCTGTAAATAACCATCATCAATGTGTTGGTTTAGATCCTTCCTTCCAGGTGCTTTTCTATGCACTTTCACTAAAAAAGTGGTTTCTTATTGGCTATGATTCTTTCAGTTTCAAAACACAGAAGGTTAAGTCAAACTCTTCTAAGTAGAAAATGAATTCACTCCCTCATACAACTGAAAAGCCCAGTGGGTGACACTGCTAATTACAGGGGCTCAAACCAGGTTGGCTCACAACATGACATGGCAATGATGGCCTCTTTCAAGAAGATGGACTGGCTTTAGTTGAAAATCTCCCAGCAAAAGAGAATGCTGTTTTCCTGTAAGCACCAGCAGAAACACCAGGGAGGACTCTCGTTGGTCCAGCAGGATTACAAGCTCACTCCTGAGCTGATCACGGTGGCAGGGGGATACCCCACTTGGTAAAGTGCTTTGCCCCAAACCCCATGCCACCCACAGGACTAGGAAAAGAGGGAGAGGGAGTTCCCTCAAGGAAATGGTGAGCAGACAAAAAAGTCCATCTGAGCAATCATACCACAATAATATTTCTACACTGTCTCTCTCATTAAGCAAGATATCAGAAATGTCTTTCAGTGTCAATAAGTATACCTTTAGTAACAGCAGTTTCAGTGATTGAACTGTGGTCAGATATGTGGAAGTTTAATAATGTAACCACTCCTTGCTGATAAACATTTAGGTTGTTTCCAGTTTTCTTTAAGACATTCAATAGCACAGGAATATCCTTTTAATGAAATATTTGCACACACACATTGAATTCACTATTACCATGCTTAAATATTTTTAAGAAATGGAATCTGAATCAAAAGGCACATGTGTTTAATGCTGTTGGTAAATTTCATTAACTCACATTTCTAAAAATTATGCAAATGTACACTCCTACCAGCAAGATATGCAGTTATGGATTCTTTTCATCATATTCATAACAGCAAGGTTTCCTCATCTTCCAATTATGTAAATCACTTGCTTCTTGTTTTTCCTTTGAATTCACATGATTAATTATGAGGAATGATTAATTTTTTATTCCTACTGTCCATGCTATATTCTCCAGCAGTATAGCATAGGCTGCAAGCCAGCTGAAGCTGTAATAATAATTAGATAAGGAATGTATATTAGTCTTTTTTCACCCTGCTGATAAAGTCATACCCAAGACAGAAGAAAAAGAGGTTTAATGGACTTACAGTTCCACATGACTGGAAAGGCCTCACAATCATGGTGGAAAGCAAGGAAGAGCAAGTCATGTCTTACATGGATGGCAGCAGGTAAAGAGAGCAGAGCTTGTGCAGGGAAATGCTCCTTTTTAAAACCAGCAGACCTCATGAGACTTAACTCGCTATCATGAGAACAGCACAGGGAAGACCTGCCCCCATGATTCAATTACCTCCTACTGGGCCCCTCCCACAACACCTGGGAATTCAAGAAGAGATTTGGGTGGGGACGCATTCAAACCATATTGGGAAGATAATTGTCATTTGCTGAGTATTTACAAAGGGACACGCATCGTACCTAACCATTACCATTGTCACCTCATTTCCACATGACCTCCTGTTTAACCACTTCCCCAACTTCACCCTCCACCCCCTCATCCTCACACTGCATGGGATCCCATAGGTCTTTTTCCCCTCAATTATGCTTAGTTTGTTCTTAAACCATTTGCTTTTCTTGACCCTTCTTTTGGAATAGTCTGCCCTGAGCATCTGCACAGCCACCACCTTGATATTATCCTAATTTCTATTTCATTATCAGTTTCAAAAGGAAGCCTTATTTCATTGCCTAATCTAAAGCAGGCCCTGCCTCCCCCAACCCAGCCGTGTTCCCTCACTTTGTTTCATGGTCTTCTCAGCGCTTCTGGCTGTCTGAAATCATCTTGGCCATTTATTTGTGTTCTGATTGTCTATTTCTCCCACTAGAACATTAGTAGGAGCTTGTGCCCTTCTACTCCTAAAGGCCAGCACCTAGAGCCCTTCTTCTTCAGCCCCTGATACATGTCTATCACACAGGTTAGCACATGGATGGATGACCTCAGTTACCTGGCTGGAAAATGCTGGATTCCACCTTGACTCATTTTTTCTTTTCATTAGGTTTATTCATTTGATTTCCTCTTCTTCATTCTCTTGCTTCATTCCTGTCCTCTCTTGCCACAGCACAAGTTTAATTTCACATCACTTCTGGACTGTTTTAATGCCTTACTCAATGCTTTAACTTTTTCAGTTTCTTTTTCTATTCTATAGATCACTGTGGAATTAATCTTTCCATAAAGGAGATAAAGAAAAATCTTGTTTATAAATAAAAACTAGTTATAGCTGTTTCTGTCTCTCCAGTGGAGGAAATTATATTAGTAGGGAAATAAAGTGGCACATGATTCCCTTCAGCAACAACTCACAGTGGTTGATTGGGGAGGGAGAAGGGAAACAGGGGCTTCTGAGAGCATCTGTCAACCTTTCTGTTCTGTCAAAGGGCGTAGTCTGAAGTCTATTTCTCTCCATTTGGCAGGCAAATGATTAGGTGTTGAATATGCGAAGTCAAGTCAAGAGCCCGGCAGGAGATGGGAAACAAAATTCTTTGCATCATAAACTGAGGGTAATCAAGTTTATAGAGAAAACCTGAAGGAGAGGGCGTGATTATAGGAAACAGAAAGTTTGGAAGCAGGTGGTGCAGACTGTGAAACAGAAATAGAAGAGCCTTTGGTTGTCACAAATGTTCAATAAGTCAGCAGCACCCACAAATGCGCTGGATGCTGGAAGCTTTGTAGCCAAGGTACAGGGGAGGATCCCTATTCAGCAGAGGTGCAGCAGTGCAGAATGAGGAAATAATATGTTAGTCAACAAGATGCAATTATTAAGTACACTCAGCTCATACATGACAAGAAAAATGCCAGCCAACCCCCACTTCTTGATCACTGAATTTCATCCCATGAGGAGTAGCATTGGAGTCCATTTCATTTGGAATTCTGCAAGTTGGATGTCAAGGTTGACATCTGGGACATGTTTTGAAAAGGTGCTTCCCACCAGTAAATCATCTCCTGGGCAATATTTGGTGGCTTCTCTGCAGGTAGACGAAGTACAGACTTAGCCCCACACTCAAGAACCTTCACGCTCCGACCCTCACCTATCTTTGCAAACTAATTTCCAAAACCTGCCGCATGTGAGCCATTGTCTCTCCATGGAAACGGCCAAGGCTAAGCCATACTCTTTTTTTTTTTGTACCGTGTTTTGAATCCCCTTTGGAATGATGACAAATTTCAGGCCCATCTCAAGGAAAACATGGTGACAGACATTTAGTAGATAAAGCTTCTCTGTAAAGGAGAAAGCTTAAGGACAACACACATTTCTTTCACTATTTGAAGAATACTGAGTAGGAGCAAAGTGGTCAAAATGTTTGTAGCTCCCAAGGGTAACTGAGACCTCTGGGTGAAATGTAAAAGAAAGTCAATTTTGAAGACATGCAGAAAGACCATTTTAACAACAGAATTGGAATAAGCTGACTCACGACGCAAGTTTCCTGACTGGAGATGTCCACACGCACAGGTAACTCCAGATAGGGATAGTACCTCCGAGCGCAGGCAGTTGTCATAGCCTCCATGAAAAGCCCTTTCAAACTCTAAGGGTATATGGTTATAGAATGGCCCAATTATTCTTGCAGTTTTTCTTGTCAATATTTTAGTTTTCCCTCTCTAAACCTTTATGGATGATCTTGCTTGTACCAATCTTCTGTTTTGTTTTTAGTTACCTTTTTGTGTGCCTCTCTGGTATTCTCAATTAGACTGGAAGTGCACTGAGGCCAGGGACTGTATTTTATTCTCTGCATCTGAAGTGCCTGGTAGAGGCCCCATTCCCACCACCTGGTTACTACCTACTTTAGCCCAACTTCTGGTTTCCTTCAAGGTTGCTTATTCCAAGAATGTCCTTAGATAGGTAGTCCTTTTACATTTATGAAAGAAAGTGATGAAATTAAATAATTCACCTAGGGTATTAACATTGGAAAATCTAGTGAATTTTGCCTTTTCAATAACACTCCAGGAGGAAATAATGTTTTAATCAAAAAGAACATTGCATCTAACGAGGGAGTCTCAGACCCTGGTATAGGAGCTGGTGGATGATCCCAGAATCTGTAAAATCTGATGATGGCTGCTCCTTCATCTTGTTCAGAGACTAGTGCTATTCTCATTCATAATACCGTCCCCTCACACATTCTACTTTGCACAATTCTCTCTTCTATTTGATGGTTATGTAGTTAACATTTCCTTTTGTGGGCTGGTGTTCTGTGTTCACAGTTACTGAGACTGAATTTAAAAGCAGTCTTCTTTTCTCAGGAAATTGGACGAATGTCCATTTCCTGAGCCATTTCTCCTGGGAGATATTCAGACTGGCTAGATTGGAGGTCCTTCAAGTCCTCCGGTTTTATTGTGGGTGGAAGTCCTACCACAGTGACTCTGGTAACTTTCCAGATGTCAGACATCATGTGTTAGCTCAGCTGGAGTCTCTAGATCTTGCCCCAGATCTATTATCTAAAAACCTAAACAGGCTTTGCATGTCGCACTTGCCATAAAGTAGTTTTTAGGACCGGAGACTCTCTGGAACACTGTGGTGGCTTCTTGTGATGTCTTCTCCACAGCAACAGCCCTGCCTGCACGGCATTCTTCTGCTCGTCCTGTTTTGAAAAGCACACGCTCCCCTCTCAGTTATTGGTGCTGTATTCATTACTGCACTTTGGTTTTCTGTGTCTTACATGTTTGTGGATGGGCTTTAACAAAGAGCTATGTCTGTGACCAACCAAGTGTGTTTATCGGGCTGAGCTAGCTCACACTCCATTCTGACCTCCTCTAGTGTTCCTCCCTATCCAGCCAAGCCTGGAGCTAAAAACCACATTTCCCAGATCCCTTGCAAATCAGCTTGAATGAACAATTGGGTGGGAGGCTGGGCAGAAGCCCCCGGGTTGTGTCACGGATGCGGGTGGAGGCCTCAGCACCCTGATGTGACCCTGCTGAGGAGGAGGCTACCCTGCTCCCCACGGTTGGGCACCACTCTCCTGGGGTGAGGAGCCTTTGCCGCACCAGTGATTCGGGAGGCCACCTCATCCCTGCTGATAAGCCTCTGTTTGCTTAATCTGGCTGGAATGGTTCTTACTGTCAGCAATTGAACCTATACAATTAGAGATCATTAAAATTAATTAAATTTAATGAATAAACCAGTGAGCTGTATTTCAGTTTACAAATAAGTTTTCAATAAGTTTTCAGCACTTAAGAGTTTTTTCAGAGAAGCGCTTACCCATTTTGTAAAAGAAATATTTATTTCCCCAAACATGTCTGTTTCACAGAACCTGCATTGCACGCTGGAAGCAGGCACCGGCTCTGAGGTCCACGTGTCAGACGCACCTCTAACTCCCACATGTTTTCGTTGTTTTCCACCCGAGCTAAGGGCAAGAAAAGCTTGGCTCAGAATTGCAGCCTGCTCTGTTCCAGGACAAGAAAAGTCAGAGCCAGAGGGTCTCCTCCTGGGCTTGGCTAGCCGCTGGGGATGAGAAAGCGGCATCCTCCAAGTGCAGCCAGCCCCGAGCCTGGGTGCCGCGGGCAGCACCGAGAGGCGGGAAGGAGCGGCCGTCAGAGGCGGATCCAGCCCTGAAGACCCGCCGCCTTCCTGTTCCTCTTCCTCGGCCTGTGAGAGGAAGTGAGCCCCGCCCAGGAAGAAGGCAGAGAACCTGCTAACTCCTGCTCTCAGTTTCTCCTCCTAAGGGGCTAGTTCTGCCATTTATTTAAAAGCCATGTGTATGGAGGTAGAATTGTTTACAGAGTAGAATCCATCCTTTTGAATGTGCAGGTCAGTGAGATGTGACAAATACGTTCAGCTGTGTAACCAGCACCACCATAGAGTTTCCTTGTGAGGCTTTGGAGTCCATTCTCTCCCCCAGCGCCAGCTCCTGGCGGCCACTGCTTGCTTTGCCCAGCGTGTCAGACAGATGGGCTCATACGGTGTGTAGCCTCAGTGTCTGTCTTCCCCCATTTAATGACATAAGGCTTCTGAGATGGATGCATTTGCAGGAGGCAGTAGCTTATTGCTGCAGCAGTGCTCTGAGAGTGATGCATTTGCAGGAGACAGTAGCTTATGGCTGCAGCAGTGCTGCAAGGGTGTGCGTGCTCTGATTTGTGTCTCCAGCCGCCAGCTGCTGGACCTTGGGGCTGTTTCTGGTTTTTTGGTTTTGTTTTTGGGTTTTTTTTTTTTTTTTTTTTTTGAGATTATGAACAAAGCTATGGTAAACATTTGCCTGCAGGTTTTTTTTTTTTTTCTTTCCACAGATCTTTTTATTTCTATTGGCAGAATGCCTATGGTAGATTGCCGAGTCAACACGGCGGGTGTCTGTTGAATTTTGAAGACACTTTCAAACTGTTTTCCATAGTGTGTGTGTGATTTTTCACTCCCCACTGCAGTGCGTGAAGGTTTCAGCTGCTCTGCATTCTTGCTGGCTTTTGCTGTCAGCAGGTGTCTGGGTTTTAACTTTTTAAATCAAAAAAAGCCATTTTAGTGGCTGTGTATTGATTTTCATTTTCTTAATAGCCGATGATGATGAGCAGCTTTCTGTGCATGCTCATTTGCTGCCTGTGTCTCCTCGTTGGTGAAATGTCTACTGAAATATGTTGCCCCACCTCCCCCCAACCTTTTTTTTTTTTTTTTTTTTGAGACAGAGTCTCCCTCTGTTGCCCAGTCTGGAGTGCAATGGCACGATCTCAGCTCACTGCAACCTCTGCCTCCTGGGATTACAGGCATGCACCACCACGCCCATCTAATTTTTGTATTTTTAGTAGAGACGGGGTTTCACCAGGTTGGTCAGGCTGGTCTTGAACTCCTGACCCAGTGATCCACCCGCCTTGGCCTCCCAAAGTGCTGGGATTACAGGCATGAGCCACCGTGCCCAGCCATGTTGCCCTTCTAAAATTGGATTGTTTGTCTTTCTGTTGAGTTGTAAGAATTCTTTACATATATATATGTCTTTTGGGTAAGTCCTTTATCAGGTATTTGCAAATGTTTTCTCCCAGTATTCTGACTTCTCATTTTATTAATAGTGTACTCATTTATTAATTGACTACTTTCTATAGTTCCACATTTTTTCCAGTATTGGCATACTATGAAGCATTTTTAAAAGTTTTAAAATAGTTGCTTTAAGGTTAAAGTATACACCTGTGCTAGTAAGAGTAAAGGCTTCTCATATTCTCATCATATCCTGTCTTCAAATGATATTTTACCACTTCATTTATAGTAAAATCTTAGATACTTTTTGCATGCTCTTTGTGTGATTCTTACATATTTTACTTCTACATATTAGTTGTTATATTCATTTTCGTAGAAAATTACTGCTGCAACACCTTACCACAAAAATTAGGCAAATTTATTATCTTACAATTCTGGAGGCCAGAAGGTCAGCAAAAGTCTCCCTGAGCTGCAGTCCAGATGTTCGCAGGGTGTGCCCCTTTCTGGAGGCTCCAGGGAAGAAGGTTTCCCTGTCTTCTCCAGCTTCCGGAGGCCATTGCATTCATGGCTACAGCCCCTTCGTCCACCTCCAGGACCAGCTAGGCCTCTGTTGCTGCCTGTTCTCCCGTAGTCCCACCTCCCTGACCACAACCAGGGGATGGCTTCTGTTTTTAAGGCGCTTGTGGTTAGATTGAACCCCCCGCAGATAAGCCAGGAAAACCTTCCCACCTCAAAGTCCTTAATTTAATCCCATCTGCCAAGTCCCCCTGCCATGGAAGATGATATAATTGAAGGTTTCAGGGTTTAGGATGTGGACATCTTTAGGGTCTATTATTCTGCCTAACACAATATGTGAGAGACGGAATAATGTACTGTTACTGTTTTAGTGTTTGACCTCAGTTATATGTTTAAAGTGAATGAAAATTAAAACGTGTTTTAGATTTACCTGCATTTTACCATTTCCAGAGCTTCGTTTCTTTGTGTAATCCCAATGACCATTTGGCATCACACTCCTGCCTGAAGAATTTTAGCATTTCGTGTACAGCAGAACTGCTGGTCATATATTTTCTCAGCTTCTCTTTTGGTCTGGAAAATCTTTATTTTACCTTTTCTGGGGAAGATATTTTCTGTGAGTATGAAATTCTCTCTGACAATCATTTTCTCTTTCATTATTTTAAAGATGTCCCTCTATTACCTTCTGGCTCGTGTTACTTCTGAGGAGAAGTGTGCTGAGATTCTCTTTGGTGTTCCTCTGTAAGCAATGTGTAATGCTCTTTCTCCTAGTTGCTTTCAAGATTTTCTCTTTATTTTTTCCCCTAGATGTTTGAGGGTATTTTTGTTTGTTGTTTTTCCTTCTCAAGCTATCCGGAGCTTCTGGGATCTGTGATCTTCTTTAATTCTGGAACATATTTCTTCTCTCTTGTTTATTCCTGTCTTTCTTCCTAGGGTATCGATTACACCTGTGTTAGACCAAGTGTAGTATCCCAGTGGTTTCTTCTTCCTTATCCCCCACCCTTTTCTCGCTTTTGTTCTTCTTTGTGTTTTAGTTCATGCGACTTCTCTCAACCTAGCTTTAAGCTCACTGATTCTTTCCTCAGCTGTCTTCAGTGGGAAGACACAGGACACCCTTTTCTCCTGTATCCATGAGGTAGTTTCTCTGCCCTCTGGAGAAAGGACAGGGGCAGTGAAAAAAAAAAACCTGATTTTATGGCCAGATGCCCAGGCTTGCCCAGTGCCAAGTCTGGACCAGCAGAACCAGAGGCCTCCTGCTCCAGCCTTTGCTTGACTGATTCTAGCACTGAGAAATCAGCAATGATGACTGAGCACCCGGCGGGGAGCCAGAGCGGAGGAAGACCCGGTCCATGCTGCAGGCATCTCCGGCCTGCAGAGAGAAAAGGGAGGCAGGGACACAAACCCTTTGGAACCCAATGCCTTTTGAATCCTCGCCCTGCTCTGAGCCCAAGGTAACCATAGTCCCCTGGCTTTCCACATCTTAAGCAGAAGCAAACCTCTAGAGCGTAACATGCTGTTTAAATAAATTGTGAGTGCCAAGACCAGCATTGCACAAAGAACTGTATGTCAGGATTCTGAAATCAATGTATGCATGCAGGGATTTTATGGTACTTAAAGGCTTTAGATCCCGGGCCATTGACACTCCAGTTCCCAGTAAGTTGGTGTTTCTTCTTCTTTTTTTAAAATTTGAGCTTCAGATTCCCTTCTCATTATCTTTTCTTTTCTGAGATTCCCAAATGAGCAAAAAAAATTTTAAAAATGTCATGGACTTTAACATATGAAAGGTCAGTAAAATGTATTTATTAGATGAATGTCCCAGACATAATAATTTTCTCTTTTTCCTTTAATGAAAATGTCAACTCACTTTGTGGTTATTTGGGAAGTAAATAATAGATTACTTCTCAATAATGTTATGATACAATCATTTAAAGGAAAAGCAACCACATAGGTTCAATAAACTTGGCATAAATAGGTAAAATGACTATTATCCTAAATTTCCTTTGTCAAAAGGAAATTTTATCTTAATGGAGTAAAACATAAGAAAGCCTTACTAGCAGAATAAAGCAGGTGGCTTAATTAATAATCTGGAGACCTTAATGATATTCTCCTTTTCCCCAAGGGCTTTTTTGAAACTAGAATTGTGTTTGAACTATGTGTATGTCCTTGTCATTTAATACTAAGATTATTTTATCACACTTCTGTGTGCAGGTTTTCTGAGCTGCATTACTTTTCTAATTACACTAATTATCTGCGCATAATTTAGGCCAAATTTGAAGCACTTTTCAACTTAAAATTTCTAGATAATTGCTGGTAGTGCATGATCTACGAATGAGTTGGGTTTTGACAGTCCAGAGTGAGGTGAGTTGTGTAGTTTTGACTATGTCCTAGGAAAAAAATATTATATGATGGTTCTGTCTCTAGGCCTTCCAACAACATCTTTTTTTTTTTTTTTTTTCATTTTTAAATTATACTTTAAGTTCTGGGATATATGTGGAGAATGTGCAGGTTTGTTACATAGGTATACACATGCCATGCTGGTCTCCTCCACCTCAACACCCACGCCAAACCCTGGCAGGAAAGGAGCTTTTTCTCTCTGCTGATGGGCACCCGAGTCCTCAAGTTCGCCTGGAGAAATGCTGGCCCTCTTATTTTCCTAGATGTCGACAGATAACGTTTAGAAGAGATCTTGAGGTGCCTCCATGTCCTTCTTAGCCTAGAGGGAGGGGAAGGTGAAGGAGAGTCCATTTTCTACAGTAGGAGTACAAAGAAGAAACATGGAATAACACTCAGATTCTTAGGATTTTGCAGCAAGACAATAGGCCGGAGGGAGAAGGGGGTCATTCGAGTTCCGTTAGATTCCCACTAAGTGCATCCCTGACCAAGCCCAGGACCCACATTCATGGCCCTGCTCTCCACCTCACACCCTGACCAAGCCTAGGACCCATACTCATGGCCCTGCTCCCCACCTCACACCCCAGCTGCAGCATCTGAGGGGAGGGGCAGGACAAGGTGGCAGAGATGGGGCATTTTCACCCAAAGAAGACCAAAAACAGCCAAAGGGATGGTTTAAATACCTGTCTTTTCTATTTTTTCACTGACTCCATGGTAACAAACAGATTTTGCAGTAAGAACCAACATACACACACCCCTGAAACATATTTCATCAAATAATACTGACATTCTGTGTAGCACACGCTGATATTTTCTATTCTGTTCTCTTTTTCTTTTTTTAAAAACAAATGATAATGAAAACCCACTAAGCTAAGGGTCGTGACCAGCTAACGGGTAATACCCTTCGGTTTGGAAATACTGATTTAAATTTTGGCTTGCTCTAAGCTATAATTCACATTTGACATTTAGATCATATTTTTCCCCTACTGAACTCTCAAGTGGGAGCTGAGAGGCAGTACTTAATAAATAGAAAAAGAAGGAAAGAAAATTGATATTTACAACACAACCAAGTTTTAGCGTGAGTTAAAAAAGCGGGTTTTTGTGATGAAAATCTTCTAAAATTGCGGCAATGGTTGCACACATCTGTGAATGCACTGAAAACCATTGAATTGTACATTTTAAATGAGGGCATCGTTGCTCTGTGAGTTATATCTCAACAAAGCCATGAAAATAAGCAAACGAGAACAAACAGTTCTGTCCTAGGCCCTGCGAGGCCTCTTTCTAAGCCCGGCCGCACGTCCATCTGGGCCATTAAACTCCTCAAGGCGCTGATGACTTCCTTGTATAAGAAACATTGTTGTTTCTTGTCAGGCACTGATGTACTTCTGCTTCCTTATTGGGGTAAAATTTAAAGACAATAACACTGATGATTTTAAGTGTGCATTTAAAAAAAGTTTTGACAAATGTATAAACATGTGTAACAACCACCCCAATCCATACATAACGCATTTCCATCGCCCCAGCAGGTTTCCTTGGTCCCCTTTCAAATCCCTCCCCGGTTTCTGATTTTAGGGCTGTGCTCTGCCTCGCTGGGAGCCCCACCCCGGGAGGTGGAGTCTTGTGGGTGCTGCTTGCAGGGCAGTTCCTCATTTCGTGGCTGGAACATCTGCGTTGTCCCTGCGTTTTGTAACTCTCCAGTGTCTTCAAGCAGTTATTCTTCAGATGTATTTTTCCAGAGTGTTACATTGCTGTCAGCAAGTGAGTAGTTCTATAGGAGCAATTCTAGCAACAGAGGGCACTAGAACAAAAACTTGTTTTTGATTTTGTCTCCAGAAGTCTCTGAAAATTCCTTAGGACATCTTTACGTTTAATATATTTTGAAAAGTTACTCTCTATCAAGCTAAAAATGAACCACTGTTACAATTTTCATCTCCGATTATGCTCAGCTAGCTTATTCAACCAGTCTCCTTAGAATTTGCTCCATAGTAAAAATATGTAATCTAAGCAAAATAATAAAAATATGACTAGCCTAAAAGGTATGCTTCCCATTATCCTACAGTATTTAACTATGCACATATCCTCTTGCTGATAGCCACATGCCTACAGTATTTAGATATTATAAGTAAAATCTCGAAACAGGTGCAACCACTGATCTGAATTGCCTCATAGCAGTGCCTCTCAGTGGAGGGTCACTGTCGCGTAGGGGGACTTCAGCAGGGTCCAGAGGCCACGCAGACTGTTGTGGCCTGGGAAGGGCCTTCTGCGGGCTGTAGTGGGTGGGGATGGGGATGCTGCCAAGCATCTCTCAATGATCAGAAAGGCACCCAGCACCATGCGATCGTCCAGAAGCAACGTCTGCAGCGCCACAAGTGAGAGACCCGCTGTGTCCTCTAAGTGCAAATTCTCTCATGTAATAGACTACTGGGAGTGGGCTAGCGGGCAGTAAAATACTGCAGCTAAAAGTAAAAAATGCCACCCTTCAAATCCATACTAGTTACCAGTGTTTGGATTCTTGACAAAATGCTTAAATTCTTTTTTTTTTTTTTTTGAGACAGGGTTCCCCTCTTGTCACCCAAGCTGGAGTGCAGTGGCGTGATCTCGGCTCACTGCAACCTCCACCTCCCGGGTTCAAGCAATTCTCCTGCCTCAGCCTCCTGAGCAGCTGGGATTACAGGCGCCTGCCATCACGCCCAGCTAATTTTTGTGTTTTTTGGTAGAGATGCGGTTTCACCATGTTGACCAGGCTGGTCTTGAACTCCTGACCTCAGGTGATCCACCCTCCTCGGCCTCCCAAAGTGCTGGGATTACAGGCGTGAGCCACTGCACCTGGCCCAAATGCTTCAATTCTTAAAGCTTCCTTTCTTATTTTTTGTAGTATTTTATTTTTATAGAAGCTGCAATGTCTTTATTTTCATTATTTACAAAATATTAAGAAATAGTTTATATATTTTAGGTGTACAATATGATGTTTTGATATACATTTTCATCCGTAAATTTGGAGTAAGGATACCAACGTCATGAGGACTAAAAATAACATTTGTCTTCGCACACAGCCCAGTTCAACATGGTTTTGGCGTCTTGTCTAACACATACCACAAGCAAGACTCACGTGGGGCCGGGCGGCCACAGTCAGGATCGGTAGCTCCCAGACTGGCCGCCCCCTTTCCATGAACATTGTGCTTGTGGATTCACAGAAACCCATTCCGCGGGGCTGTACGTGCTGCTCAGTAACGGGGCTCGTTTGCTTCGTTTCAGGACTCCTTAGAGCTTGGAATGGTGCCTGGAACACAGCAGCGCTCAAAGAACAAACACCGTGGGGTCTCTTCTTAGGTGCCATTGGCATGGTACAGAGAATAACCAACTGATGACACTCCGGTGAATTTTTGTTTACAATGTTTATTTTACAATACATTTTTATTTTACAACTTTATTCACACTTCACGATTTTCTGTTGTGTGTAATCTAACCTCACAGAAGTTTTGTGTGGACGAGTCTTCACCTCTCCTGTGTGTACATTTGGGAGTGGCGCTGCTGGGTGGTGGGGTCGTTTTCTGTTGAGCATTCTGAGGACCTGCAAGGTTGTTTCTGGTGACCTGCCCTGCAAGGTGTTTGTGACCTGCCCCCGTCCTGGGCAGCCCTGGTTATTTTCTTTTAGCCAGACTGCCTGTGGACCATTCCATACGAATAGTCCAATTAACATATGTGAATGTATTATCACATTAATAGGTTAAGAAATTGGCACCCTCATAACAGTCACTCACATTCCCCGTCTGCTCCTCCCGGCGTCTGTCCCACCTGAGCCGGTTCTCCTGCTGGCTTTGTCGCTTTGGGCCCTGCTCTTCCTGCATTGCAGGTGCCGTGCACTTTCTGTTGAAAGCTGGACATCGCGTCATAGGAAATGGAGAGAACAGGACCTTCTGGTGACGATTTGTGCCAGCCTGGTTAGCATCTGGGCTTTGCTTATCACTTGCCTGCGGCACCTAATCCAGGTGCACCCTGGTGAGCTTGTTCTACTCTCTCTGGACTGTGAGCTTTCCTACAGACGTCTGTTCAGAGGAACTCTGTGTCTCTCAGCTCTTGTGGCTGTAATCACAGTTACTACCCTGGAATCTCGTGGTGGTGGTAACGTCTGGGGGAAGGAGGAACACCCTGTAACCTTAGGATTAAGTCGCAGGCTCACCTCGCCCCGGTGTCTTGGGGCCACGGCTCTTCCTGTTCCTCCAGTGGCACTGACGTTATGCCCGTGTTGCTGCTGCTGCCCCGGCAGATGCCTCCCAGTGTTTCCTGACACTCCACCCTGCAGTCTGTGCTTCCTACGGTCCCCCTCAGGTGGTACAGGAATGCTGGGAGGGCAGGAGTGGGAGGAATTCTTTTCCCCCAGCAGGGATAAGACTCTGGCACAGTATTTCCCTCTGGAGGGAGGGCCTTTGGTATATGGAAGAAGGCTCTGGGTGTATTTCAAAATGATTGCTTTTTCCTCCACCGGTGGTGCCATGAGGGTCTCTCTCTTGGATTGTTACTGTGAGCACCCACTGGGTTCTTCAAGGTAAGGCCGTGAAAGTGCAGAGGATCACGTAGCTCTGCAGCCCCACCCTGCAGCCTCCAGATAGTCCACACTGGCCTCCAGGGGTTCATGAGCACCACCATTGGAGGGTTCCGGTGAGCTTCAGTGGCTCCTGCTCCAGATCAGTGGTCTCAACCCTGACTCTCTGCAGGAGCCTGTCTGCAGATTTGGGGTTGAAGTATGCATTCTGACCTCTGTTTCCTGATGGTCTGATGGTCAGTTTGTTCACTTTCCCTTTGTGGATGGGAGTGACAGCCTTCACGTCTCCACATTTTTGAGCAGAAACCAAAAGACTTCTGATATAGTTTGGATGTTTGTCCCCTCCAAATCTCATGTTGAATGTGATCCCCAGTGTTAGAAGTGGGGTCGGGGGGAGGTGTGAGTCACGGGGCGGATCCCTCCTGAATGGCTTGGTGCTGCCCTTGAGGTAAGAAGTGAGTTCTCTACCAGTTCACAGGGAGAGCTGGTTGTTAGAAGAACCTGGCAACTCCTAACCCCTTTCTCTGCTCCGTCTCCTGCCATATGACATGCCTGCTCCCCTCTTCACCGTCCACCATGAATAAAGCTTCCTGAGGCATCACTGGGAGTTGAGCAGGTGCTGGAATTATGCTTGCACAGCCTGCAGAACTGTGAGCCAAATAAAACTCTTTTCTTTATAAATTGGCCAATCTCAGGTAGTCCTTATAGCAACACGAAACACACGAACACAGATCCTTCTTTCTTTAGAGGGTGACTCAGGTACATTCTGCCCTAACATTTAGAAATGTCTGCCAGTGATGCCCCGGTCTCCAATCTTCTTGATGTCTCCTGAATTTGAGTACTTAAAACCCCACACTTCTGTTTGCTTCGGGCCTCTGTGTCTGGGCATTTGGCATGCCGGTGTTGAAATGAATGTGGGCTCTGTCTGGCAGACAGCTCGGCTCTATGGGGTCCTGGAGTCTCTTGACTGTAACAGGCAATCTTCACGGTGCAGCCTGGTCTTCTCCGCGCGTCAATTCTCCCTCCTTGGCAGGACCCCGGACTGTTTTCTTCTTCTGCCAGTGTCGGGGGTGCCTCCAAGTGCTTATCTCCAGGGCCCAGTGGGACCCCAAGTCTTCCACCACCAGCTCCTCATGCCCCATCTTCCTTCTCTGCTTTGGTGACTCAGATGAAAGCTGAACCATCCCCTGTGCCAAGAGCTTCCCCACCCAGCAGGACTTAGCTGATTTTCTCTAGAGACACATTTTTCAGGCTCGTTGAGTAAAATAGTAAAGAAAATAGTAAAGAAAACAGCTTATGTTGGTGTGATCTACATCGGGCCATTCAACTCCATGCTGAAGTCCTTTCACCGTTGAGTTAGCCTGCTTGGCCCAGGCATGAAAAATAGCACACAAGCTCCCTGGCCAGAGGCAGGAGTCCAATCCCCTCTCTGGGCAGGAACTTGCCTGCTGCATGTACTGAGTGCTCCATACACGCACTCAGCTCCAGGTTCCTGCAGGAGCCTCCTCAGCCCCAGAAAGGAGTCTCCAGTGTGACAGCTCCAGGTCCCACCGCCACACAGGTAGAATTTCTGTAAGAAATGGGGATGCATTGGCTGTCGGAAGTAAAGGGCTACTGTGTCCCCACCCCATGCACTGGAACTGCTGGTTGTCAAAGGGAGCTTCCAACCATGACTCCAAGTTGTCAACCTTTGCTACATGCCAGCATTACTCACACAGCTTTTAAAATCCGGATACCAAGCTTCCCAAAGCACGTATGTCGGTGGTTACAAACCTTCCCCAGGGGACCCCAGGGTGCAGCCTAAGTTGGACTCACAGTCCTATCCCTTCTTCTGGGCAGCAGAATCATTTCTACATGTGCTTAGGTCAGACAGTGTATGCTCAACTTACAACAGTGCACACCCAGCACACACAATGAACACTTGGCACACACAATGCACGCTTAGCACACACAGCATACACTTGGCACACAGCACATGCTCGGCACACACAGTGCATGCTCAGCACACGAAGTTCACTCAGCTTACACAGCACACGCTTGGCACACTTGGCACACACTTGGCTTACACAGCCCACACTCAGCACACCGTGCACTCTTGGAACACACAGCACCTGCCTGGCACACACGGTGCACACTTGGCTCACACAGTGCATTCTTGACACACACACACTCGGCACACACAGTGCACACTTGGCTCACAGTGGTCCCAACTACTCTGGCCTCAGCAAAAATTCCCATTCCTACTGAGATTACACAACCTCCTTGCTGAGCATAATGGGCTTGTTACCCCAGTAGTGCTTCAGTTCCCCCTTTGCTGGTCTCGCTGCACAAGTGAAGCCTGTTTCCCTGACAAGCACATCCACTAGAATGCTGCTCTCAAGACTGGCTGCACAATGGAATCTGCTGGGGAGCCTTAGACTTTCCTGAGGCTCGGATCTCATCATAGGACTACTTCATCGCATGCCCTGTGGCCGAGGCGTTAGGAGTTTGAAAACTCTCCTAGGTGGATGTAATAAGCACTTGAGGCCCACTGGTCTACACTTGGTGCTGACACCCACTGAGGCTTAGGATCACCTGGAGAGCTTTGGTAAAACAGGTTGCTGGGCCCAGCCCCAGAAGTTCTGATTCAGTAGGGCTGGGGTGGAGCCCAAGAATTTGTATTTCTAACAAGTTCTCAGGTGATGCCGGTTCTGGGACCAGATTTTGAGAACCATTGCATTTATGGCATTGAGCTGAATCTTTGATCTCCTCTGTAGGAGAGAAGGTTGATGGATGCTGCTGACTCCTGCAGGGTGAGGAGCTGAAGGCCTCTGCAATGCCTTCATGGAGAAGCTCTAGACGGGATGGGTAAAGATCCAGTGTGCTATGGATGGTGCATTACCGGCGGAACTTTTGGCATAAAAACTCTGAGTTCCCTGTGAAATACCCTATTTTAAAAACAGGCTGTTGGGATTTTCCTTTTTCTGCAATCTCTCCTGTGTGTTGGTGTGATAATAGGAGAGTGTTTCTCCCACTTGAATTATTTGCCTGTCCTCTTCCTTGGAAAGTCAATGGTGAACTAAGGTGGACATACAAAGAGAGAGACGGCCGGGGTGGTTGGTGAACTGCCAGTGGCATGAGTTTTCCCCGTAATTCACCACTCCCTCCTCTGAGTCTTTCTTGCCCTCTGCTTTCCATTGAGTGAAAAAAATCTCAAGACTCAAAGTCTGTGTCGGGGTCAAGAGCGCTTTGCCTGCATGAGAATGATTCTTATAGACAAAAGCTGTACAGTATGCTCCCATACATCAGGAAACCACACTGGGATCTATGCCCCAGTCGATCCACGTTCACATCATCCACATTCATTTCCTTCAAGGAGAGCTGAACGAGGAAAGAGGACATCAGCGCGGTTCAGGTACCTGCAGCCAGGTGCCAGGTGTGCGTCCTGTTTCCACTATCCACCAGCAGCGTGACTTTGGCAAGTTATTTCCATTTGTGCCCTCACTACTGTCCTTTGTAAAATCCTGGTAATGACTGTAACTGTTTTGTAGAGTCCGTGTGAGGACCCACGGCTGGTACGTACACAGCACAGCACAGCTTGGGTGCTGCACGCAGCAAGGGTTCAGCGCATTCATCCTTCCCTCTGCCCTGCTCCTTTTAAAGGGGGAGCTCACCTGTCTTAGTAGCCTAGTTAAGGACTTGAAGGTTCTAACCCCTAGACTAGTAAATTTTCCTCTCATTTCATTTTGATCAATAACATCCTCCCCAAATCCTCAGCCTTGTAGTAAGACCGTGGAGCTTCCTCTCCACCTCCTCCAGTGCTTCCAGTGGGAGTGCTGGTTTCCTCTCACATCCCCAATCGCCAAAGCTTCGAGTCACTTAACTTGGAATAGAGACTATGGGAGGAGAGAATTAGGGAGGGATGTTAGAGGCTCATCCAATCCTAGGAAATCCTAACCATCAAAGGTGATGGATGGATAAAATAGAGTTGCCCTTTACCTAGAGATGTTTCGTTGTCTTCTCTCTGTGGGACTGCAATATAAACAAATGCAGAATACTTAGTTCCCGTTTCCTCTGAACCAAAGAGCAGCTTCCATTAGTTCATGGATGTGTGTGTTGTGATCTCTGACATGTTGGCATGTCTCTTGTCTCCTGATGGTTGCAAATGTCGCCGTGATAAGATCAGTATTTGAACCCTGATGACATCGCTTCTGTACTGAGCTGCCAGGCGAGGGAGATCTCAGGAATGTCTGGTGGGTCTGAGTCTCCTTATTAGAGTGGGTTGATGCAGGTGTTGTCAAGGTCTAGGAAATGAGAGCTTGGCAGAGGGCTTTAGCCGACTGCACCTGGCAACAACTGATTTCTCAGAACTGTTTAAGAGAATAAGCAGCTGTCTTCTGACAAATAACAATTTGTGGGAGCCAGGAGTGTGGACTGAAGTGGTTTGTGATTAGAGTATCTGGGTTTCAGCCTTGAACGCCCACGTGAAACATAATGCCTTCAGTAATCACCGTAGCACGTGATGAGTGGCACACAGACTGTCCTTATCTCGAAGAGAAATCCTTCTTTCTCCTCTTATTTGAGAAGGGCAGCAAAGGAGTGTTGAGATCAAATTCTTTCCTCTTTGTGATTGTCTTGAGCATGACATAAAGTGATTCTCATAGTTTGAAAAGCTGTGCTAAGATGACCTCTTAAGTCAGCACCTCTCAGGGCCTGAGAAGGGTGACAGGGATGTGGCTTCTCACAGTGCTGACACAAATGGGCTCATCTGAAGCAAGAATGCTCTCTGAGAGGAAAGGTTCTCAGAAGGATGTCATTTCACAGGACTCGCAAGGCAATCGGAGTGCATTCCCGTGCCTCCAGGATAGTCTCCCTTTTCCAGGTTAATAGAGTTCCCAGAGTTAAGACGTTCTCTTCTGCTCTTCTAGAGACTGTTCATGTAATTGAATTCAACGAGAACCAAAGAAAAGTTGCCCGTTCTCACAGGTCTTGGGGTTGAACTGGATCAGAACAATGCTGGCAGAATTACAGTGCAGTGTGGACACACCTAGTGTGCAAGGGACTCAGAGACTGCCTCTACCATTATTTGATTGACATGTAACATTAAGATTGATCAATGGATTCAATTGCCCCTTGATTCATCCTTCATCAAGTTTTTCCCTCTTCTGGCACCTCTACCTCTTACCTGAATCCTGAAGCTCTCATGACAGCATTTTTTTTCCCCCAGGGATGGTTATTAAATCAGTGTTTCCGTGGAAGATAGGGCTGGGAGTCTTCTCTTCTGTCATCGTGCTTCCTTCTCTCCACCTGATGAATTGTATCCATCGATGATTACTGTCCAGATCCTTGATGTCCTCAGAGGTTACAAAGTGGTGATTTTCCTAACGTACAATTTCTGCTGAACTTACTAGTTGGGTTTCCTCAATAAGGCTCTCTCACCACCTACTTAGTTTTCTGTTTGATACAGAAAAGCAGCACAAATGCTTGACTCTTACCCTTTATTTACTGATTTTCAGAAAAACGAGTAGCTATCCCAGCAATCTCCAAATATGATGTCTGTGTGTGTCAGTAGGAACCCCTGGATTTCTACATATTTGATGCACTTTGCCTTCTTGTGATCATTGAGTTGATATTTTGTGGTTATGTGCATTATCACTGTCCTCCTCCCCACAAAACTGTGTTTTATTTCTTGTGCCATCACCATTTTCATAGTGCCCATGCCTGGAGGACTGTGGGCTCTCCATACATATGTGTTTTGACAGCATTTTGGAGCAGTTGTAGAAGTTTTTTTTTTTTTGTTTTTGTTTTTGTTTTGTTTTGTTTTGTTTTGTTTGCTAGATACCTAGTTTTAGAAGATATCAAAGGTAAATTATAGCATTAAATATTTCAGATCATTTGTTTCCTGAGCAGATCAGGTGGAAGAAATGGGGTTATTGGCCAGGTGCAGTGGCTCATGCCTGTAAACCCAGCACTTTGGGAGGCTGAGGTGGGTGGACAACTTGAGGTCAGGAGTTCAGAACCAGCCTGGCCAATATGGCAAAGACTTGTCTCTACTAAAAATACAAAAATTAGCTGGGTGTAGTAGTGCATGCCTGTAATCCCAGCTACTCAGGAGGCTCAGGCAGGAGAATTGCATGAACCCAGGAGGTGGAGGTTGCAGTGAGCCAGATCCCACCACTGCACTCCAGCCTGGGTGACACAGCAAGACTCCATTTACAATAAATAAATAAATAAAATAAATAAATAAAATAAAAATAGCCAGGTGTGGTGTCACGTGCCTGTAGTCCCAGTTACTCAGGAGGCTGAGGCAGGAGAATCGCTTGCACCCAGGAGGTGGAGGTTGCAGTGAGCCGAGATTGTTCCACTACGCTCCAGCCTGGGCAACAGAGTGAGACTCCATCTCGACAACAACCATAACAAAGAAATGGGGTTATTTCAGTTTAAGAGAAGTTCTGAGTGAGGAAAGTCACGGTTGGATAACAGAAAAAGGCAGAAGGCTCATGGCACTGGAGACTCAGTCAGGAATGAGGATCAGGGAGGCTTGTAGAAAACACACAGTGGTGTGGATAACTTTTGAGAAGTATTTCTAGGTGATGACATGATCCAGGGCTTGGCACCGTGATCCAGCAGAGCAGGCGGAGCTGAAGGTCTTCAGACTTAATGTTGTCTGGGGATAGTGACGCTCCTCAGGAATAGCCGAGACATCCCAGATCACTGCGGGTTTGGGATACAGAACAGGGTCTTCAGCAAAGGGAGGCAAGTGCCTGGGAGGTGCGGTGATAGGGTGACCCTGCTTAGAGCATGCTCCAGCCGAAGGGGTGAGTGGAGACAGGGAGAGCAGCAGAGGGGAGTGATGATGGTGTCAGGGCAATGCCAACTCCACTCCCTTTCCTGGGGTCTCATTCCTCTTGGGGGCCAGCGTGTGGGAGGGCAAGAAGCTCCCATCTCCAGGGGTTACTAGGAATCAGTGCCCACAGTGAAGTATCAGATTTCAGTGAAGGCAAAGGGGATGGAGAGGCTTTTCTGCAAAAATGAGAGGATACAGTGATTCCAGAAGGTACAATTTGGGATGTGTGTCTCGATACTGAGAAGAACTTGAGATGAGAACCCTGGGATCAATAGAAGGATATAGTCAGTATTCACGGACAGAAGTGTAGACATGAGGTCTGCTTAGATTTAAGGCGCTTTCTCACATCTCTGAAGTCCAGCATGAGCGATTGTGTGTGCCTGTCTTGGTCTAACTGAATGGAGACGCCAGGAAGTTCACTAGCAGAGAGCTTGTGAGTACTTCTCCCCAGATTAAAATGGGACAGGAGGGTCCCCACTGGGGACCGCCTCTGCATTTTTTCAGGAGGGCAGCAAGAGCTCCGGCCCAGTAGGTGTGAGCACCGTCGCAAGCGCTGTCTGGCACAGGTTTGGAGCTGGATACATGCTCACTAAATAAGTGAACACACAGGCCTCAATTCTCAAGTGCTGGAAAGAGCTGTAGTTTCACGGGTGGGGCAGAGCCTGTGCCAGGATGTTGCTGAGAAGCTGTGGAAGCCCCTCCCAGGCGGGCTGGAGGTCATCTCACCCACAGCACCCCACTCCACTTTCACACAGAACTCGTGCTGTTCATTTCTTCCTGAGTGCGCTGCCCGCACCTGCCCCACACCTCCCGTCGGGCTGCCTTCTGGGGATGAGGAAGGAAATGAGAGAGAAGAGCCATGCATTTATTAAGCCCACAGTATGAAAGGGGGGGATGTTAAATAATTATCCTCAGTGTGCTTTAATTACAGTTGTAATGTTGGAATATTTTAGCATGGAAATGAGTATCATCAGTTTCACTAAGTACTCTTACATTTTTTTTCATCTGAAGAGTTTCTGATACCTTTTTCTCCTCTGTAAAGTCCTCTAATTAAATAAAACACATTCTTCTTGTCTAAACTTAGAACTCACACTTTTTTGTAAGCCCCACAATATGCATTTGATTTTTTCATGGACCGAAGCTATGACTTAAGTTTTTTATTCATCACTTTTCCAGGTTTCTTCAGTTCTTTATGTTTTTCCATAAAATCATCATTAATATCAGGACTAGAAATTCTCAAAGCAGGTCACTTACTAATTTAACTGTGATTGGATTGTACTGGGTGAAAATGGATGCTAACAAATTATTGCAAACTTATATTTTGATACCATTTTATAAAGGGAACTGAAAGAAGAGGACAGTGTGACTAGAAGCTTCTAGACAGGCAAGGAATTACTGTTCTGTTTTCCGTCTTCGATGCTTAGAATATACAATAGGTATTCTTTTTTTGTTGTTTGCTTTGAGACAGGGTCTGGCTCTGTTGCCCAGGCTGCTGTGCAACAGTGGAATCTCAGCTCAGCTCACAGTAACCTCTGCCTCCCACCTCAGCCTCTGCAGTAGCGGGGACTACAGGTATGCACCACCACACCTGGCTAATTTTTGTGTTTTTGGTAGAGATGCCGTTTCACCATGTTGCCCAGGCTGGCCTCGAACTCCTGGGCTCTCTTGAGAGAGCCTTTTGCCTTGGCCTCCACCTTGGTGTTGGGATTACAGGCATGAGCAACTGAGCCTGGTCTGAAGTAGGTGTTGTAAAAATGCTTAGTAAGAAAAAAAAAGAATGTATCTCTTTATTAGGACACGGGAAGCCAGGGCTCTAAAACAGCCACTGAAGACAATTGTGCTGAAATATGTGCAGATATTTACGCAAAAGCAAACTTGTCAATTGTAGTTTAGGTAGAAACACAACCAAATAGATTATAAGCATATAATATTCATCATTTCTGCTCGTATTAATGTAACTTGATATATCTATTCACATACAGATCGACTTTCTGAATGTACAATTTAAATTCTTAGAAAAGGATGATTTTCTTATAGTTGGTTTTGTGATTATCTACATCTGTTATTCAGTTGTAAAGTTTGTTGAAAGAAAGCTTTCTTTTTCATCTTTGCCATTTTTCTATAGCATATATTGTAGGAGCAGCAATGAGGAAAGATTCATTGAATACATACATGAGTAAATTAATGAAATTGCTAAATAAAGGAAACTTTATCAAGGGGAAATTAAAAATGCCCATGTGACGTTAAGTTTCTTCCTTTCATACTCTGAGGCATACAATATGTTTTCGGATATCACGCATCAGTAAGAATCCTTAGGAGTCCATGTCGTTCTAGTCAAATCTGAACAAGGGCGGGATTACTCCTTTCTCTGAAGTTACCAGCGTCAGTATTATGTAGGTTTTGCACGTAGACCTCATGTATGTTTTGTGAAGTATTTACCTAAGTATTAGTTGGTGCAAGAACAATTTTTCTATTAGTTTATTTCATTTTTTTGAAGTGAGTATAAATGTCATTGTGCTTTTAACTTCGTTTTCCACATGTTCATTGTTAGTATAAGAAATGTGAGTAAATGTTACCTTGTATTCTCTGAACTTGCTAAACATATGAGTTTTAGAAGGTTTTGTTTTTTGTAGATTTCTTTTCTCCATATACAATCATGTCATTTGCAAATTGTAATAGTTTTATTTCTTCCTTCCTTATGTGAATGCCTTTTATTTCCTTTTGTGGCCTGTTGTTCTGGTTAGAACTCCCACTACTATTTTGAATACATGGTGAGGGCCGATAGCCTCTTTATTTTCTGACAGTAGGGAAAGCACGCACCATTCGGTACAATGTCAGCTGTGGGATTTTTGTTGATGTAATTCTTCTGCGTTCCTAGTTTGCTGCAAGTTTTTATCATTAAGAAATGTTGGATTTGTCGAATGCTTTTTCTGCAGCAGTTATCAGGATCACATCATTTTTTTCTTCTTTAGACTGTTGATACGGTAATTACATTGATTAATTTTGAATGTTAAATTAGCCGTGCACTTGTTCATGTTATACTCTTTTTATTCATTAATTCGCTAATAATTTGACAGTGATACTGTTGAAGTTCATGAGAGATATTTGTCTGTAGTTTTGATCAGTGTGTACTGTGTTTGGTTTTGGTATCATTAATACTGGCCTCACAAAATGAGTATAAAAATGTTTCTCTTCTATTTTTGGGAGAGGTTTGTTAAATTGGTGTTAATTCTTAAAAGTGTAGTCAGATTTTTCAGTGAAACCATCTGAGCCTGGAGATTTCTTTTTGGGAGCTCATTAATTACTAATTCAATTTCTTTAATGGTGATAGTGCTATTTAGATGATCTATTTAATCTTGGTTGAGTTTTGGTGGTTTGTGACACGGTAGACAGAATTACAGCACCTCGAAGATAGCCACATTGTAATCCCCGGAGTCTCTGAATGACTTAGGTTACATGGCAAAGAGGAATTAAGATGACACGTGGAATTCAGATGCTAATAACCTCCACCTTAAAATGAGGCGATGGTGCGTGTTATCCAGATGGTCCCAATGTCATCAAAAGAGTCCTTAGAAGGGGAAGAGGAAGGCTGGAGAGAACCGATAAAGATGGCAGCTAGGGAACTCCCGAGTTCAATGTTGCTGGCTTTGGAGCTAGAAGAAGGGGGCCACAGCCTGAGAACGAGCACAGCCTTTAGAGCAGGGGTCCCCAATTCTGTTAGGAACTGGGCCGCAGCAGGAGGTGAGTGAGTGGTGAGCTAGCGAAGCTTTGTCTGTGTTTACTGCTACTCCCCGTCGCTTGCATTACCACCTGAACTCTGCCTCCTGTCACATCAGCGGCGGCATTTGATTCTCACAAGAGTGCAAACCCTATTGTGAACGGGGCATGCGAGGGATCCAGGCTGCGCGCTCCTTATGAGAATCTAACGCCTGATGACTGGTCACTGTTTCCCATCACCCCCAGATGGGACCGTCTAGGTGCAGGAAAACAGGCTCAGGCCTCCCACTGATTCTACATGATGGTGAGTATCTATAATTATTTCATTATATATTGCAATATAATAAAATAAAGTGCACAATAAATGAAACACACTTGAATCACCCCGAAACCATTTTCTTCCTTATGCTGCCCTACCCTTGGTCTGTGGAAAAATTGTCTTCCACAAAACTGGTCCCTGGTGCCAAAAAGGGTGGGGACTGCTGCTCTAGAAAGCCAAAAAGGTAAGAAAATGGATCCTCTCCAGGAGCCTTCAGAACAAACCAGCCCAGCCCACGACCTGTTTGTTTGTTTGTTTGTTTGTTTGTTTTTTGAGACGGACTCTCACTCTGTCACCCAGGCTGGAGTGCAATGACGTGGTCTCAGCTCACTGCAACCTCCACCTCCCAGGTTCAAGTGATTCTCCTGCCTCAGCCTCCTGAATAGCTGGGACTACAGGCGCCCGCCACCATGCCCGTCTAATTTTTTTTGCATTTTAGTAGAGACGGGGTTTCACCATGTTGGCCAGGATGGTCTCTGTCTCCTGACCTTGTGATCTGCCAGCCCCGGCCTCCCAAAGAGCTGGGATTTCAGGCATGAACCACCGTGCAGGCCTCACAACCTGGTTTTAACCCCATGAGACCCATTTCATACTTCTGATTTGAGAACTGTGAGATAATAAGCTTCTGTTGTTTTATGCTACTAGGTTTCTGATAATTGTCATGGTAGCCAAAAAAAAAAGAGTACCATGCATTTTGAGAAATTGGTTTATCTCCTCTAACTCATTAAATTTATTATCATGAATTTGATCATAGCATTCCCTGAATATGCTTTTAATGGCTACAGGACCAGTAGTAATAATACCCTGTTACTTCTGATTGTAGAATAGTTATTTCTTCTCTTTACTTTTATCATTTTGCTACAGTATTATCATTTTTAAAAAACTTTTCTGATGAACAAGCTTTTTGTTTCAGAAGTTTTCTCTATTTTCCTTTGTTCAGTTTTGTTGATTTCTGCTCTAATATTTGTATTATATATAATATCATTTATTATGTATGTATTGTTTTCTTCCTTATGCTGTTTCATTTTATTGTGATCGTTTTCCAGCTTCTTGACAGAGAATTGTTGTCAATTTGAGACTCTCTCTTCTAACGTAACCATGTAGTGCTGTAAATACACCATCATCACCGTAGTATTGCACGTATGTTGATATGTTGCATTTTCACCTTCTTCCAGTTATCTTTTTTTTTTTTTTAAATATCCTTCAAGACTTCCTCTTTGGCCTATGAGTAAATTAGAAGTGTCATGTTTAATTTCCAAGTATTTAGCGAATTTCCTGTTGTTCTGTTCATGATTTCTAGTTGGATTCCTTTATAATTGGAGCACATGCTCTGTAAGATGTCAGTTCTCTTCATTTTGTTTGGGTTTGTTTTTCTGTGCCAGGATATGATCTATCTTTGTGAATGCTTCATGGGCGCATGAAAATAATTGTGTGTTCTCCTGATGTTGGCTGCAGTGTTTATGCCAGTGAATTCAGTAGGTTGATCATGTTGTTCAGATCTTCTGTGCGCTTGCTGAATTTTTGCCTCGTAGTTTTATCAGTTGCTGAGAAGGCAGTGAGGACATCCTCAACTCTAACTGTGGGTTTGCTGATCACTGTTCAACTCCATCCGGTTTACTCCCCGTGCATTTTGAGACTGTCTTTTGTTGTATTTCCATTCAGGGATTATGTGTCTTCCTGGTGTATTGATCCTTTTATCCTTGTTGACTAGGGACCCATTCTGTTAGTTTTCCTTTTTCTGAGAATATCTTTAATTTCCTTCATTCCTGAAATATAGTCTCACCGGATGTGGCCTCCACAGTTGATAGTTCCTTTCTTTCGGCCCTGAATGTGCGTGTCATTTCCTTCTGGCCTCTGCTGGCGCAGTTGAGAAACCCATTGCCATTGAACTGGTATTTTCCTACAATTTAATGTCTTTTCTTTCTGGCTAATTTCAAAATTGTTTCTTTGGCTATATTTTTCAGGTTTTTGACCATCACATCTGTCTTGGCATGGATTTCTTCAGGTTTATGAGGTTGAGCTTCACGCAGGGTTTTGAATCTGTAGGTTTATTTCTTTTGAAAAATTTGGAACTTTTACAACTGCAATTTCTGGGACTATTTCAGCCCTACTGTCTCGTTTTTGTATAAGACAGTGGTAAATGCATCTTTGACCTTATGAGTGTCCCATAGGTGCCTGAGGTTCTGTTTCTGTTCTTTTTATTTTTTTTTAGTCTGTTTTTTTTCTCTCTCTTGCCCAAATTTGGAAAATTCTCCTAAACTATCAAGTCCACTGATTCCATCCTGTTTCATCTCCACTCACTATTGAGATCATCCAACAAGATTTTACTTTCTTTAAACACCCACACCATACACCCTTGATGATTGCAGCTGTGTAGTTAACTTCAAAATTGGGTCCTCCAACTTCGTTCTTCATTTTCAAGATGGTTTTGGCTATTCTTGGTTCATGGTATTTCCTTAAAAGGCAGATCCACTTGCCAATTTCTATAAAAAGGTAGTGGGGTGAGATAGAAATTGCATTGAATCTCAAGGTAAATTGGAACATACTGCCATTTTAACATTACCAAGCCTTATAATGTATGAACACAGGTTGTCTTTGTTTATTTATGTTTTCTTTAATTGCTTTCAATGATGTTTTGTAGTTTTTCAGTTGTACAAGTCTTGTTCTTTTTTGGTTAAATTTATTCCTTAGTATATTATTCTTCTGATGCTATTGTAAATGAAATTGTTTTCTTAACTCATTTTTGGATTTTTTAAAATTGCTAGCATGTGGCATTAAAATGAAAATTTGTATATTGATCTTGTGTGCAGTAATCTTTCTGAACTCGTTTATACACTCTAGTGTGTGTGTTTTGTCATGAAAATGTTGCATTTCTCTCAGCTTATATTATCCATGACTTTTGTCCTTTATTCTATTAATATGGTGTATTACATAGATTGGGGTTAGGTATGTTGAAACAACCTTGCATTACTAGGATAAATCTTAGTTGGTCAAGATGTATGATTCTTTTTATTTGCTGTTAAATTTTGTTTGCGTGATTTTTTTTTTGAGAGCTTTGCATTTATGTCTTTAAAGGATATTGCTCTATATTTTTATTCTTCTCTGTTGTCTCTGGCTCCATTGTCGGGGTAATGCCATTCTTATAGAATGAGTTAGGAAGCTTTCTCTTTTCTATTTGTAGAAGTGTTTGCGATAAGTTGATGCTAATACGTGTTTTAAGTTTGGAAGGATGCACCTGTTAGATCATCTGGTTCTGGTTTTTCCTTTATATAAAGTTTTTTCTTTATATAAAGTTTTTTGATTATGGAATCTATGTCTTTGCTTATTATGCATTTATTCAGATTGCTGATTTTTGAGCCATTTTTAGTAAGTTGCATCTTTCTAGGAATTTGTCCATTTAGGTTATATAATTTGCTTACTTTTTATTCCCCGTTTCAGCCCTGATCTTTATTATTTCCCCTTCTCTTCCTACAGTGGATGTAAATTGCTATGTTTTCCTATTTTTTTTTTAGATGAAAGGTTAGGTTATTGATGCCAGTTCTTTCTTACTTTTCTTAGAAATGTTTACAGCCATAAATTTCCCTCTACGCACTAGTTTAATTGCATCGCATCAATTTTTCTATGTTGTATTTTCTTTTTTATTCTTCTCAAAGTATTTTCTAATTTCATTTGTTATTTTCCTCATTGTTTATTCTTGCAGCGTGTTAATTTCCACCTTTAAAAAACTTCCCTTGTTTCCTTTTATTTTTAATGTAATTTCTTTGTTGTTGGAGAACATACTTTGTATAATTTCCATCCTCTTAAATTAATTGAGACATGTATTATGACTTAATATATGGCCTATTCTGGAGAATCTTCCATGTGCACTTGAGAGTAATCTGTACTCTGCTTTTGTTGGGTGAAGATTCTGTAGGAATCGATTGGTTTTGGCTGATTCACAGTGTTTTTCAAGTCTTGTATTTTCTTGTTCATATTCTGCTTATTGATTTGAAAGTTGGGTTATTAATTTTCCAACTATTATTATCATATTGTTTCTTTATTGCTTCAATTCTTTCCATTCTTCAACGTATTTGAGACTTTCTTGTTGGATGCATATATGTTGATAATTGTTATTTATTCTGAATGTATTGATCCTTTATTATAAAATGTCTTTCTTTTTTTAGTAAAATACTTTTTTTGTCTTAAAGCCTATTTTTTCACAAATTAGGATGCCCTTCTAGTTCTTTTTTGTGGGGGTAGGGGTGTCTTTGCATGAGATATCTTTTTCAGTTCTTTTACTTTCACTACCTTTTTGTCTTTGAAGAAAAACTATGTCTCTTATAGAAAACGTAGTTTTATTATGCTTTAAAAAATTCATTTGGGCTATTTCTTTTTTTAATTGGATTGATCAATTTACATTTAATGCTATTATTCATTGGATTTTAATTTGCCATTTTGCTGTTTTCTGTATGTCTTACATATTGTTTGTGTTTCAATTCTCCTATTACTGTCTTCTTTTGCATGAAATCTATAGTATGCCATTTTAATTTCCTTGTTATATATATACAGATGAGTCATATATACGCATATACATACACATGCATACGTGTGTGTGTGTGTGTGTGTGTGTGTGTAGTTTTAGGGGTTGTCCTGGGTATTATAATGAGCAATACACATGCATACGTGTGTGTGTGTGTGTGTGTGTATATGTAGTTTTAGGGGTTATCCTGGGTATTATAATGAGCAATACACATGCATATGTGTGTGTGTGCGTGTGTGTGGTTTTAGGGGTTGTCCTGGGTGTTATAATGAGCATCTTCACTGTAACAATCTGGTTTGGGTTAATAGAAAATTAACTCTTAACTCATAGGAAAACATGGTTCCTTTATAGCTCTACTTCTCCCCAACCCTTGCCGTTATTTTCACATGAATTTTATACCTTACACACCCAGTAACACGGATTTGTAATTTTTGCCTTATGAAGTTGGTTTTTGAATCAAATAGAAGAAAAAGGTTACCAAGAAAAAATATTTTATTGTCTTTAATTTTTAGCTGTGTAATTTTCTTTATGGGCACTCTTTGTTCCCTCATGTGGATTGGAGCTGCTTTGTATGGTCTGTTCATCTCAGCCTAAAGGACTGTCTTTTGTGTTTCTTATAGAGCAGGTTCTTTGTTGGTTTGGTCTTGAAATGTCTTAAACTCACCTTAATTTTTGAGGTCAGTTTTGCATCAGATGGTGTTCTTAGTTGGCCCTCTTTCTTTTAGCACTTGGAAGATGCTTCCTACTGTCTTCTGGCCTTCATGGTTTCTGATGGGAAATCAGCTGCTTATCTTACTCACTTGGCACCTTAGGCAATTTAAAATTCCATAATAATGCTGAAGATTGTGTAACATATCTCAAGGGTTAGCACTCTTTAAATAATTTATTTTTTCTTGCGTATTTACATTTATGAATTTATCAAACACCATCTTTAGAATTATACCTTAAATGCTTATTGATTTATTATTTATAATACAGTTTCTATAATTGCTTTCCATATTATTTATGATTGGCATGCCGATGACTGTGAACAATCACAGCTGGATCATTACACATTTTCCCATCCCCCAGAAGTGTTACCAACACTCATCCTGCTATTATTACTTCTGAGACAATGAACTATTTCCTTACTTTGTAAAGGAAGCAAGTTGATGTTACTTGTCTTGACAGGAGTCTGGTGTGTCCCATGGGTATTTTGGTAAGCAGGATTCTAATTGCATCAAGACACTGACGCATTATCAACTCAGAGTCAAAATGGGGACAAAGGAAATAGATAAAAGAGAGTGTACGGTTCGTCTCCTATGAGTTGTTAAGAACAACAAACTCTTGTAATAAAAATTACACATTTTGGAAATTGTAGCATTAAAAATATGCTTGTCTAAGAAGCTTTAAGTAAGTCAGTAAATATACAACTATTACTGGTATTATTTCTTCCCCTGAGTACCCAGCCCCTCAGAAGTTAGCACGGTACACATGAAAGGGATAGCGTAACTGTCAGTGGAGACTGCAATGCGTTTCTGTTCTTCAGGCAAGGAGCATGACAGCAGGCCAGGAATACGCAGAATCCATACAGGTCACCCTGTGATTGTGGTCATAGGTGCACAGTGGAGACTAAATTGTGCAGCTTTCTGCAAGGGGCAAAAGCACCTGCCTCTAAGTAGGACAAAGTCCCTAATAAACTATTCACTTGGTCTTTGTATACTCATAACCAATGGAAGGTAAGTTCTGTGGAAAAATCTCTAAACATGAGAAGCACATGATGTCATTAATATTCGGGGACTCCACACGTGTTAAAAAAAGAGTGGGAGATGAGTGGATTGTGCTCAAGATAAGAATGAGATGAGTTATGAGGGGTTGATACAGCAAGAATAGAAGCATTTTGCAGAGTTGTGGTTTTCTCTTTTAGACTTTGCTAAGAATTCTATTCCTGTAAGTGGGGCAGTGACAACGATTTATAAAATTAAGAATCCATCTATCTGGCCAGGCACGCCGGCTCACGCCTGTAATCCTAACACTTTGGGAGGCCGAGGTGGGAGGCTCACTTGAGCTCGGGAGTTTAGGACCAATCTGGGTAACACAGTGAGACCTCATCTCTCTCTCTCTATGTATATATCTACATAGATCTATATAGATCTACATATAGATATGTATTTCATCTATCTAGAACTCACATCTACGGATGGATGTTCTTTTTTTCTCCTCTTGTTGGCCTGAGGTGTGGTTACTGTAGCACATGGTTTCGGGGCATGCTAGTTTTACCAGGGCTACTGTTATGCATTACTTTGAGCTGGGTGGCTTAACACATCTAAATTTAAATTGACCGTCTCACAGTTCCAGAACTAGAAGTCTGACGTCCAGGCGTGAGCAGGGTCGTGCCCTCTTTGAGGGCCCCAGGGGAGGAGCTTCCTGCATCTTGCCACTTCTGGTGGCTTCTGACTTTCTGTGGCTGTGTCTGCATCGCTCCAGTCTCTGTCTCCGTGTTCACATGGACTTCTCCTCTTCTCCATGTGTGTCTCTCATAGGGACACTTGCAATTGAACGTTAGGTAATCCAAGATAATCCCATTTTGAGATACTTAATTTAATTATGTCAGCAAAGGCTTTCTTCCCAAGTAAAGTTGCATTCATAGGTTTTGGGAGTTAGGATGTGAACGTATCTTTTTAACTTTATAGCATACCATAAGTGATATTTCTTGGCTATGAAATAAATGTTAGACAAAAGGCCTAATGAAGACTCTCACAAGGCCAGCAAGGCCAACATTATGTGCCGCTCAATAGTAGATAATGATAAGGCCAGGGGACTTTCTTTGTCTCCATGACAACCAGAGCCGGAGACTTCCCAGAGACCTCACAGGACAGGACTTTCCAGACTCCCAGAGCAACCTGGCCCAGGGATTGTTAGTTCTCTGTGAAAAACAAGACGTTAAACCCTGGTTGCAGCTGGGCACGGTGGTTCACGCCTGTAATCTCAGCACTTTGGGAGGCTGAGACAGGTGAGTCGCTTGAGGTCAGGAGTTTGAGACCAGCCTGGTTAATATGGTGAAATGCTGTCTCTACTAAAAATATAAAAATTAGCTGGGTGTGGTGGCGGGCACCTGTAATCTCAGCCACTTGGGAGGCTGAGGCATGAGAATCCCTTGAACCCAGGAGGTGGAGGTTGCAGTGAGCTGAGATTGCACCACTGCAATCCAGCCTGGGCGACAAAGTGAGACTTTGTCTCAAACAGACAAACAAAACCCCCTAAAAACCTGGTTGCCCTGGAAACAAGACCACTGAAGCACAGATGCAGCTTCCATAAACCATAAAGCAAAGCTTATCCTTACAAAACCATCTTTAACTCCCTTTATGAAAGAAACACCTGGTAACTGGCACAGACTGTAAACAGGTGAGAGAGAAAAATATGAATCCCTTAAGCTCTGAGAATGGTCTCAGAGCCAAGAGCCTCCTGCTCAGTGGTCGTCTGACCCCTGACTGTGCCTGGCTCATGCCACCAGCCTGTTCTCACTCCACTTGTAAGAACATGCCAAATAAACTGGCTGAGTATCAGTGTTTAAGACACATGTTTGAGGAGAATCAGACTAAAGGGAAGAAGGTGCTCCTGGGGAATCTGCTTGGTTAACTAGGACCACCCAAGACCCCCAAACACAAAACTCAGGACACTTCTCATCCTTCAACCCACTGAATAGGCCAACGCCTTGACTACTGACCAAGGCAGAAGATGCATTTAGGCCAGCGTTTTATGAGATCTCAAAGAGGAACTCCAAAGCCAGGGGCCAGGGAGAAAAGCAGCCTCCAGGATGGTGGGATGGTCACTGTTTCAAGAACTGGCTCCTTACATTTTGGAAAGACAAAATTCCAGATCAGAACCATCATGAACTGGCAAAGGAGAGCAATAGAAGAAAAGTTGCAACTCATAGGTAATCGGGTTTTAATTGCTCATATGCAAGCAAAGTCTTATCTCATAAAATGTTCTAGTTTATTAGATTTTGATATGCATTGAAAAAAAAATTCCAAGAAGTAATTGCCTCTGGAGACCAATTGCCTAGGATGTCTCCAACTAAAGTTAATCCAAATGAACAGTGAGCTGTAGTATCAGAAGCAGAGAGACAAGTTTGTCATGTAGGGTACATTCAGTCTTTGTGTACTTCTGTAATACTCAGACATATTATAAACCACCTAAACAGTATTCCTGGCCAGAAGAGCCATTGTCTCTTTTAATTTGTACCTGTACTAACTAGATAGTGCATTTCTATGCATGTCTAAAATAGAGACAGAAACAAATTTAAAAACACTTGCTGGAGACAACCGTGCCATCCATGGGGAATAGCATAACTCTTCAAAGAAAGACACTTTTCCTCTTTTACAGGCATTCCATGTTGAAATATTCTATGAAATATGCCAGTTCAATTTCGGGAATGGTTTGGTCTCATTCAATTATTTGGTGAAAATTTAAAACTCTGCAAGGATTAACCCATAAATCTGGCTATTCACATTGCCAGACCAAAGATAATGTTCACATAATAATCCTGTGACCCTAGGACAATTCTGAATGCTGGTCCAGTAGAAATTATTTTTGAAATGTCCAGGGGCTTTTGTGAGTTATCTAACTAAGTTATAGAGGGTGCCATGAAATCTGGTGCATATATAATTCATAATTTATATGAGAAATAGATTAACTTTGCTCAGCATTTATTGGATCTTTCAATATAATAAAATATTGTGGTTCTTCTATAATCTATCATTTTGCTGAGTCATATCAGGGCCTTGTTCCAAGAAAATTGCTGGAAGTGGGAGAGGCAAATGGCAATTAAACCATTATTGCAGTTGGCTTTTGCATGGTGTAGCAGAAACTAAACTTAATGTGCTCCAAACAAAATTTATTTCTCTTATTCCTACCTCCCAACCTGCTTCCCCCACTATGGCCTGATTTAGACAGGGGACATCAAAATGCAGGTCAGATAGCCAAGCCAGAACTTAAAATGCAAGCTCAAAAATTGTGCCTTTTTTCTCTTTAACCTCAGATTTAAAAATTTTAAAAACTAGTAAGTTTTAAGTTTTAGAGCAGTTTTAGGTTTACAGGAAAAAAAATGCAAGCTCAAACATTTTGCCTTTTTTCTCTTTAGCCTCACATTAAAAAATGTTAAAAACTAATAAGTTTTAATTGTTAGAGACATTTTAGGTTTACAGGAAAATGGTACACACGTACAGAGAATTCCCGTGTGCTGTCTCTCCTTCCTGCCACAATCTCTCCTATTGTCATCTTACACTGGTGTGTACATTGATTACCACTGATGAACCATTATTGACGCATTATTATTAACTAAAGTCCATCGTGTACATTAGGGCTCTGTGTCGTGCAGTTCTATGAGCTTTGACAAGCACACAGTGTCATACATACACCACTACAATCAGAACACAAGACGAGATCTCAAAAACTTCTAAGTGCATACAACATTAACTACAGGCACTATGCTGCACCGTGGATCCCAGGAGCTTATCGTCACACATACCAGAAACATTTCACCCCGTGAACAAACCCTGTTCCCCTCCTCCCCCAGCCCCGGCACCCACCACTCTACCCTCTGCTTCCTGAGTCTGACTGTCTTCGGTAGCTCCTGCAAGTTCAACAGGACAATATTTGGCTGGACCTGGAGGACATTGTGCCAACTGAAATACGGCAGGCACAGAAGGAAAGAGTCATTCATTCTTTGTGATTATATCTTTACAAGAAGTCCTGGGATAACACAGGCATGGAAGAGCTGTTTTCCTGAGTGAATACAGAATATTAATAAGAGCAAACATTTTATACAGTGAGAGCAGCCAGCCGGTGGCACAGGCTCTGGTGGGCACTGGGGGGTGGGCAGCCGTTTCCCCCCCAGGACAGAGGATACATTCCCCACAGTTGTCAGCTGTCAGATGCCTCCCATGTCACTGCTGTGGAGAGCTGCCTGGCCCTCAAGGTTATGGCCTTCCTGGGGCAGCCTCCACTCCAGACAGGGTGTGAAAAACCCAGCCCCTCAGTGTAATTCAGAACAACTCAACACCATCCCAGCTCCCCGTGTCGGGGGAATGGTCCCTCTTGAGGCTGTGTCTCGGCCCCGCTTTTACCTTCTCTTTATTGATCCCAAGAGAGCTCCCTTCATGTAAATAAGCCCTGACATATGCTGGTCTTCACCTTAAAGTCACCTTCGAGTGGAGTCTAACCTGTGACACAGGCTTCCACTACTTTGCAGGAGAATCAGGAGAAAATCAGATTGTTCTGCGAAAAAATACAAAACAAAATTGTTCCAATTGATAGGATGACTTGGTTGCCCTGTGGGGAGTGGGATGGGGAACAACGGAAATTACGTGAATAAAGCGAGGGTCTCTCAGGTGCGCTTGGTAGAAGGAGGAGACGGCAAAGGTACACCCAGGCTTCACGAAACCCTGTGCGATAAGTACTAGCATCACGCTTCATGGTGAGTAAACTGGGCCCAGTCAGACTAGATAACCTTCTAGGGTCATTTCGCCTGTGAGCTGCAGACTCACAAAGAGCAGGCCCTGTTACAAGACATTATCTCCCGGCTCAATCAGTGGTAAAGGTGTTGTTTATGTGATTTCAGCCGTGTGATCCTCAGAACTTCAAGTTAGGGCAGAGGAGGTCAAGACAGAGTGATTGTATTCTCTTATTTTTGTGATTTTAGAGGCAGAGTCTCGCTCTGTCGCCCAGACTGGAGTGCAGGGTGTGATCACAGCACACTGCAGCCTCTTACTCCTGGACTCAAGAGATCCTCCTACCTCAGCCTCCAGAGTAGCTGGGACTATAGGCACACAACACCATGACTATTAAAAAAAATGTGTAGAGATGTGGTCTTGCTATGTTGCCCAGGCTGGTCTTTAACCCCTAAGCTCAAGCAATCTGCCCACCTTGGCCTCCCAAAGTGTCGGGGTGGACTGCAAGTCACCAGGAGCTCCGTCCTCAGCAGGACAGGAGAGCTTCTTGGACAGGACCTAAGTGGCCTCTTTAGAGCACACCCACATCTCTACAGAGAGAGCCTGTGCAGACCCTGAGGGAGCTGCAGGCAGCTGATGGCAATCAGGGCATCGCTACGGGGGAAAACCTTTAGGCTGGTTTCCAAGAGGGCTGCCGGAGTGGCAGTCATTCTCTTCTTAAATTCACCCTTGTCTACGTTCTGAGTTTGTTAATACACAAGAAACCATATCCATTTCTCAGCGGTAGACACAACCAAGAACTGAGTTCGTTAATACACAAGAGAGCGTATCCATTTCTCAGTGGTAGACACAACTTCACCAAGAGTGTAATACAAAGAGTGTAAAACAGAACGTGCCATAAGCCCACACCATCCACCAGTCTTTCAGTGCCTGCAGTCTGAATGGAAAGCCACTCTGCTCACCCTGAGAAGCCGTTTCAACATATGAAAGCAAAGGATTTATCCAACGTAAAAAGTCGCTTGCACAGATGCGTTATTGAGCATTGCCACAGAGGTTGTGGGACAGTCAGAGACGCCATCTCGAGTTTTTCACCGGTACAGCCCCAGCTGGACTTGCTCTTCCCCACACCTTACACCTTCGTGGTCGACAGCGCCACAAAACTTCTAAATCTCTGACTCTGTTTCCCTTTTCTGGGACCTCTTGGCATCTCCCTCTCTCCTTTTCAGAATACCGTAGTTCTGTCCTAGCTCTTGCAAATGGCAATCCCCTCCACCAAGTAATGTTTCATAGTGTATAAAACACACTATTTCCTTAAGTTGGGGTTCAGCCACTATAACCAGATATCACGTGTGACAATGCTTTCGGCCTTCCAGGCTCTAGATTCTAGAATATTAACTCATGGGGTAAATTCTCGAGGTCCTCAGCCACAGTAAGAATGGCTTCACCAAAGGCATTGGAATACAAAAAGAATCCTAGCTTAGGCTTCCTCAGCTCTGGAAAATATACTTCCATGTCCGTGGCCCCGTGAGCCTCTGGCCTCCCCGTGCAGGACTCAGTGCTGGCCGCCTCTTTCTGGGTGAATGCAGCATTTCCCAGTGTGCAGTGGATCAGCTTGGGGGGGACGTTTTGGCAGTCTTGGGAGATATCTTGTGTTTTCAGATGTTTGTCCATCTTTTCTCTCAGGTGTTGATTTCATAATTTAACTTTTACAAGGTGGTGGCACATTCCTCGTCAAGTTCTGGTGAAGCTTCACATGGTAACCGCCTAACTGCGATGCCTTTGAGCCAATAACAATCAAGACCAACAAGAGCAAGCTGGTTTAAGAAAAAAATCAGTGTACCCCCTGATTACAGCCTGTCTGGGTAGAGGCAGATTTATAAAACGTGGAAAGCGTGATCTTAATCAGAACTGACAGTACCAGCCAGCCTTCCTTTTGCCATGGTTCCTGTATTTATTTAGAAGGGGCTGGTGCACAGACCCATCCTGAGACCCTGATGACAGCTGAGGACTCTCTCCTGGGAAAAAAGCACAGCCTCCCTCTGCTCCCTCCACATGGGCACACACACAGACACATACACTTGTACACACACACACATACACACAGACACACACACACACACACATATACACTTGTACACACACACACAGAGACACACACAGACATATACACACACACAGACACATACACTTGTACACATACAGAGACACACACACAGACATATACACTTGTACACACACACAGACACACACAGACATATACACTTGTACACACAGACACACACATATACACTTGTACACACACAGACACACAGACATATACACTTGTACACAGACATATACACTTGTACACACACACAGACACACACAGACATATACACTTGTACACACACACAGACACATACAGACATATACACTTGTACACACACACAGACACACACAGACATATACACTTGTACACACACAGACATATACACTTGTACACACACACAGACACATACAGACATATACACTTGTACACAGAGACACACACAGACACACAGACATACACTTGCACACATACAGAGACAGACACACTTGTACACACACACAGACACACACAGACATATATACTTGCACACATACAGAGATACACATACCTACAGTGCACACTCATGCATCCACAGGCACTGACACAGAGACACACACATACAGAGACACACAGACATACATACAGAGGTGCATACCAACATCACACACACACATCCACAGGCACTCTAACACACAGACACATGTATACAAATACAGAGACATATACATAGAATACACACATGTATCCACAGACACACGCACATACACACAGAGATACATACCTACAGTACACACTCATGCATCCACAAGCACTCATACATGCAGACACACACATACATACACGGAGACACACAAACATACACACATACAGAGATACACACATACCAACATCACACACACATCCACAGGCACTCTAACATGCACACAGACACATACATACAAATATACAAGGCACATATATACATACAACACACACGTATCCACAGACACACACAGGCACTCTCGCACACTCATATACACACCCATATACACAAAGATACACACATACCTACAACACACACTCACAGGTATCCACAGGCACACATGGGCACACGCAGGCACACATATATACATGGAGACACACGTATACAATGCATGCTCACACATATCCACAAGCACTCACACACATTACTGCAGGTACCTTCAGTTGGCTCACAAACCCCTTTGGTCTGTCCAGGAATCACGGTGTTCAGACCCCTGCTGGAATGAGTGCAGGTGACCTGAAAAGTGATGCCCATGGCACCTGCTCCGTGACCTAGGGTTGCCCATCCCACAAGCACCGAGTGCTCACCGCCTAGGAGGCAGCATGAAAGGTGTAAGCAGGGCTGCCTAGGGCACTGACTGGGATTTACTCCTGTGAGTGTGTGTATATATATATTTAAAGTGAAGGTCGTAACTCTGGCAAGCACGGGAGTTATGAAACTTTTGAAACTCTTTAGTTTTGAGAGTTTATGATGTATAAATGGTACACGATGGAAACAATGTGGTCACATTCAGT